>NC_073704.1:9307237-9610267 GCF_023634085.1 Falco cherrug | reverse complement strand
AAAACATGAGTTATCCTGAGGCATCTCCTTTGAGCTAGCAGGGTAGGTGCTGATATTCTTAAGAGCCTGTAATGGATTTTTGGAGTTTTGAATCCATAATGTTTTTTAATAATAGATATTGTATTGCCTGTTTGTTCAGATGTCCACAGTGCATGTAGAGCTGGATTAGGGTAGGAGGATGCTTTTGCTCCAGAGCACGCATGGTCAGTACGACCTCAAAACCTGCACGCTGAACCATAATATCAAAGGATTACAATAGACCAGTAATCACAATAGGTACAGCAGCAACAGAAAAATTCTTAGAGCAAAGTGTACCAGTTCTACACTGTGCAAAATTAGGAGTGGTTCATTGACAACTGCTAATAAAGTTCTTCTGTAAGAACCAACAGTGAAGCTCTGAGAGATGATTCTTGCTGTGTCAATATCTTGGATTCACTTCACCTGCAGAAGAGCTGACTTCTCACAAGTTCGTGTCTATTCAAAGCTGTATAAAATCTCACAGGGAGTAAGGACCACACACCAGTTGCTTGAGCTCTGGGTGTTCAGTTGCTTTGAAATGTAAATGATCCTTTGTCACTTTGATTACAATGCAGAAGTTGAAACTGTAAAAGGGAAAAGCTAGTAAAAATGCAGATGGGAAAACACTGGCGCTGCCTGCAAATAACCCTTAATCACCCCTTTTCCCTGACTCTTGATGAAAATAATTATTAAAAATAGACCACTACATTTTCAAAGTGGTAATCAATGTCGCCGTGTATTTTTGCTGGGCTAAGTAATTCCATGTCTTTCTATGAAGTTGCTAGTTTAATTTGAAACTGGGATGACTTAAGTCTGATATTTCGAAAATGGGTTGTGATTGATTAGTCATCAGTCTAATAATGGACTACATCTGCATTTTTCCTCCATCTTTAACATATTTTACATAATTCATTTGGCTTAATTGGGCATTAAAATCTTTTTCCCTGTAACAACTGCAGCAGATTCATCCGCCCCTGCTTGGATTCTCATGAGATCCCTCTGCCCTTGCT
Organism: Falco cherrug; assembly: GCF_023634085.1. Classification (NCBI taxonomy): domain Eukaryota; kingdom Metazoa; phylum Chordata; class Aves; order Falconiformes; family Falconidae; genus Falco; species Falco cherrug. The sequence goes on along the minus strand of NC_073704.1, from coordinate 9,609,239 downwards.
CGCTGCTGCTCAGAAAACCCAATTCTACCCTGCGGGATGGGGTGACACAGGGATGGGACTCTGTCTGCTGTCTGTTCGTGCCCTGTTATTTTTTCTGAGTGTAGTTAGTTTTTGCATTACAACAAGGCCGGAGGTAATAACTCTCATCAGGTTTCTGATGTGCTTCATGCTGTAAATGTGGGAGGTAGTGATTCCTCTTCTTAAAAATATTCCCTTTAACACATATAAAATGGTGGTAGAGTTAAGTGGCTTAGGATGTGTCCCACAGGGAGCTTCTTAGAGATGCAGATTATTTGAGTCTGTCTCAGTTGGAAGTAGCTGAAGCTGTTCCTCATGCGGCCACTTTGTCTACTGGCACTTAATGGCAAGGAGTTTCCACCATGCTTTATTTACACAGAACTCTTTTTACTTAGTTCAGAGACTCGTAACAGTAACAAGTCTGGCAAGACCAGTAACAACCTCATCAGCCCTTTTTTTATGCCAGAGGTCAACCAGATTCCCAATAGTAATGGAAATGGAAAATAATTATCAAGCTTCTTTCAAGATGCCTAGAGCTTCAATCTGTTTCCACTGAGGCTGATTAAAATCTTAGTCTAGTCATTGTAAGTGTCCCTTAAAATACACTTCATATAGCTACAGCTTCTTTAAAAACTGACTTGCAAATCAGTAAACTTGACTGATTTGATATGAACTTGTCACAGTGCAAATGAGTTGCCCATTAACTCTCTATTTAGTCTTTTTAAAAATATTTGCAAAAAGTAATGAAAGAACTACTGACCTGCCTTCAGAATTAAACTCTGAAGAGGATACTCCTGGAAGTAGTTTATCACAGTCTAAATTAGATAAAGCTGCTTGTTGCAGCTCATATATTATTGATCTTTCAGCAATAAATCCAGAGGTAAGTTCATAAGCAAGAGACAAAATTATTCAGATTTTTATTCCTATGCCTGGTGTGAAACAATGATTTTCCAGAAATATTTGCCTAAAGTATACCTAGTGATCAGTCCCACTGTTAATCATTACTAATTTTCACAAGAAAAAAATATTTTAAAAAAAGGAAAGAAGGAAACTGATTTTTAAAACTTCCTGGAAATGTTATAAATCTGTTAAACCCTGATGTTATTAATTGTGTTACAATGATTTGAAAGTGCCAATTCAGATTGGGATTGTGATGCATATGGAGCTGCGCATACCCATACTAATGGGAGATCTTCTGTAATATAAAGATGTTCGTTAAGACAGCAGGGAAGGCAAAGAGTGGAGGGTGGAACTTTAAAGGCAATTAAAGGACTTGCAAAGTCCTTTAAGCGGAGCCTGGAATGGAACCATTCGTTGAATCCAGACTAGTTGAATCCTTGTATAAATTCGTTAATTACTTCAGCGTGCACACACAAAAAAGCATCAACTTGATTATATAGAATAGGAAGCAAGTCTTTCCGGTTTTGTGAATCATTCTACATGGTCTTTGTTTAGAGGAAGTAATAGAACTGAGCTGTGGCTGCTGCAGCATAAAATGTGGTGTGAATGAAAACCAGTACAATAGGAGCCTGCTTTGGCACATTTTCTCCTTTATCTTTACTGTCTCCTCCTTTTGATATTGGGTGGTTGATGGAATTGAATGTGGTGTTGGTGGTTTGACTTCGAGAATGCATCAGCAAATTAAGTTTTAAGGGTTAATTCAAGTTACCAGCACTTTGTATGTCCTAGTAAGGGTTTCCTTAAGCACCAGAAAACCCTTTTGTTCAGAAAAGGAACTTCACCAAGGAAGCACCTCCACGGGATGGACTGGCTGATAGGAAGCTCATCACAGGCAGTGAGCTCAGCAAAATTAGGGCAATTAGGAAAATTAGGAGGGCTTTTCCATGAACAACTGAAATAGTTACTGTGAAAGGAAGGAAAAATCCAAAAGCTCACAGGAGAATTCAAAGCGATTAAGCTTTAAAGCTTTTGAGAATGGCCCTTGGCCAGTTGCAAATGACTTTGTTTAACATATGACTTATCCCTTTCTTTTACTTTGAATGGCATGTAGCTTCAATTTATCCTTAAGCTTGATTACATTCCTGGTTTATTTCTTGCTACTGAAAATTTTTTATCCCACATCTCCAGCTCACTTGATTTAGAAAAGGTATGTAATAGAGAGATGACACCAAGCAAAGATGTGATGAAATGTAGTAGCTGGCTCATTAACAAAATCCTGGGTTTAGTGTAGCAGCTGCCTAGGTATCAATAATAATTAGTGCATTTAATAAGTATGTAGACAGAGTATGCTGAAGCTGATAAAATAACTGTTTGCTTATGTTGACATGTTACCATCAGGACCCTATATTTTCTTACTTCTGTTTGCAGATGAGGTCTATTGCCTTTTCATGGAAATCAGGTGAAATACACTACTGGGTGTTACGTTTTATGCACAATATGTTTATACCAGGCATCTGAGAGGAAATTGTTAAAAAGTCTGCAGAATTTTGACAGCAAGAAGTGGTTGATCTTGCTGCTAAGGTTGTAAACCCTTTGGAGCAGGACCATTGTCTCTGGCTTGTTTATACAGCAGCTAGCACAGCAGGGTGATGCTCCCGGGCCGGGTTTCTAGAGCACTGCTGCTGATCAAATAGTACCTGCAAGGATCGGGGTTGGGGGGAGGCTCATCCTTTCTGGTGTAGTCACGAATCACCTTGTAATTCTAAGAGAGCTTAAATAGTAAGTTCGGTGGTTCAATGTATCTGATACATAGTAACGATTAGATTGTGTAGATTCCTGTGGGAGGGGAGGGTTGTTTACCCTTGTTTTTCTTGGGGATCTGTAGTAGAAATGGGAAGAAATAGGTATGACAGAAAATTGGATGGAGGATTAAAAGAGGGTGGGGTGTGGATCTTCTCTTGTGGTGTGCCAGCTACTGTAGCAAAATTAATTCATAGAAGGAAGAACGTGTAATAAAATTAGATTAGATCGTTCTCCTCATAATTACTCAACTAGTAACGACCTCTTAATCGGGGCGAGTGGGAATGTCAAAGTCAGTTCTACAGTTGCAGTCACTTTGTGGCGGGGATTGTCTCTGATCAATGTTTGCTTAATATCTATTTCAGTGAAGCATTCTTGATGCTAATATGATTTATTAGCTGGACCATGCTGTTACTTAAGAGAGAAATGTCGTATTGAAAATCCATGGACACAACTGTTGACGACATAAGGAGGAGTCACAGAGTGTCTTCTGCAACTACACTGAGCAGTTTATGTGCAGTCTTAAGCAAATGGGCTGCCCATTGATCTAGTTCAAAACTGCTGAGTTACTTAATTACTTGCTGTAATTAGGGAGAATTTATTGACTTAAAGAGAGGTCCCGCTGAAAGGTTACAGGGATCTCAGAGTGAGCTTCCAAAATTGGTTGCCCAATAGCAAAAAAGCAAAAGTTGCTTTATAAAAATCAGTGATGGGTACATTCATAGTTAATCCTGACTCCATGCTGTCTGAAAAGGGTGGGGAGGAGAGAAAGAAGAGCTTTTAGCTATTTAGCATAAAAAATTGTATCCAAGGGGGAATTTGAATGATCCTGTAAGTGAAATGCGTCAGACACAGGGCAGAAGAGGAGAAGTATTTCTGAGGAAAAAAAAACCCACAAACAAACCCTTATATTTAACATAAAGGATATAGATCAGTTGTGAACAAATAGTTTTAAACTCTCATTTTATACTTAGGGGCTGAAAGTTTTATAAACACAAGAGCAGGCAGGTTCTAGATCAGCGGCAGCGGGATGAATGCGGGAACTGCTGATGTTCTTGAATTCAGTACATTCATCGTGGCAAGTACATGAAAGCATCACATGTAAGAGTAAGGGACTGGATCTGGTGGCTCTTCCAGTCTCATATGCATGATGATGCTTTTTTTTTTCCCCCCCTAAAAATTTGCTTTATTGAGATCCAGTTCAAGCCATACACTATTCAGAGTGTAGCTGTTGTGTTTGGTGGTTTTGTTGTGTTTGTTTCCGGAAAGGCCTGCTTGACCTTGTTATTTGTGTAGGCTGAACTTCATGAAAGATGCTGCATGAAATGCAAGACAATTAGGTGGGTACAGCTGGCAAGATACCTAAACAAACAGCTTTTCCATAATGCTCAGCACCACTATGTTGAGGTGGGATGTAGTTACAGTTACTGAGCCTTTTTGCAAAACACTGAGTGCTGAGAGCTTACACATTGCTGGCTGAATTCTCCAAGCAATGATTGCTTTGTTTCTTCGGGTTACTCTGTATTAGTCCCTGTAACAAGTCAGAATGGAGTTTTGACATTCTAGATCTCCTCCAAATGAACCTAAAGATTTCATTATACATATACCATGATAGTGTTTTGCAGGCCATTACTTTTTACTTGAGAAGTCAATGGATATTTTGAGGTCTTAAGTATTCTACTTGCTAAATAACCCCATACGTTTTCTTGTAGGTATTGTCTGTGTGAAAGACGTAAAGATTAATTTGATATAAAAAAAGTAATGGATGCAGCATCTGGCCCATGTTTATCTGCATTGTAGTTCCATACCATTGTGATTCTCCTTCAAAACAGTATCCCTTATTCTAATTTTACACTCTTGCATAAATTGGAAAAGACATTGACTTTGATAACTTTGAATGCACACCAGCTGAGCTGGTTTGGGGATTTTGAATCTTTATTTAGGAGGTTATAATGAAAGGTAAATGTTTCTACATGGGTAGCTGGGGGGTTCTTCCTGTAATGGTGGCAGAAACTAGCTAAGCAAAGTTATGTATGGACATACTTTTACCCTGCCTTCCTTGATGTTTGCATTTGTTCATATCCTACATATTCAAAGTACTTCTGTCACCTTTTTAGGTTAATTTTTTTGTTGTTTGGGTTGGGTTGGGTTGGGTTTTTTTTAGTTAATATTGAAGAGAGGCATGGCAGACATGGTCCTGCTATCTTTCCTTGCATAGATAGTTCCTGTGTGCTTCTGACTCACTGTAATGAGATTGTCCTTAGCATGGCTATTAGTGAATATATAGCAATGAAAGAGTGTCTGTTCTGCTCTAATCTCATACTTTCCATTGAAAACATGAGTAGACAAAAATCAGAGCTAAAGGGCCACTCCTGTGTCTCTGTGAGAAGAAAAGTTGTAATCACAAGCCATGTTCTTAGCAGACATTGGTATCAGAATTCAAAGTACCCTCTTTTTTTTTTTTACTTACAGTTTCTCCTGAAAATGTTGTATTGTATTGTTGCGATTCAAGTCAAGATGGTTGTTAAGAGGCTGTAATAACCTCACTTCTAATAACTTACGTTTATGTAAATGCGTACAGTTACTATGTGTGGCATCAACAGGTATCCAGCCCTGTGTCATATGCTTTCTTCTTGGTAGAAGTACAAAAGTGATGCCTTTATTTTGTTTCCAATGTTTACAGGGTGATACAATTGCTTCCTGTGACTCCTCTGGCATGATGAAGCTCTGGGACATTCGGAAGTCGGCCCCTATTTTATCCATAGATGCAGGCCCACATCCTGCCAAACAGGTCATCTTTGATCACTCTGGTAGGATTCTAAAACAACTTTTTCTACCTAAAATATCGTTTATGCTGAAATAGCTCTAACCTTTGCTTCTGAAGTCAGATGGCATGTGTGAAACAGCATAGGTGTTAATTTTAAATAAGAGATGCCTGGTGGTGCCAATGATCAATACACTTGTTTTCCATGGACTAGATTGGCAGTTCAGACTAATGGTCCATTTATATAGAATGAAAAATGTCCAATAACAAAACTCACGATTAATGGAAAAAATACTACATAAAATACAGAACTGATCATTGGGGGTAAAAGACTTAGCAATTTAATGTATGTTCAAGTGATGTTTATTCTCCATTAATGTTTGTTCTTTTATTTTCTAATTCTGTAGTTGCGTTTCATAACCAGTCTTACTAAGTCTTCTTATAATTGCCTCAGAACTTCATTGTGTTGACAGGACTGCTTACTATGCACAAAGCATTGAATTAACCAGTTATTTTTCATCATCGACCATGTATTACCACGTCAGCAATATTATGAGTGAACATGCATTTTCATTTGAAGAGGCACTGTTGTAAAACATTTTTTCGTTTGTTTTAAAGCCAATATTAATCTTCAATTCCAAAGCACAGACAAGCATTCATGGGGCAGCATAGCCCGAGATCCTAGCTTGGGAAATCATTCTTACTCAAAGGTAGTACAATATGATACTATATAATACAACAACATATAATGTAATATATATAGGTATATTGCAAATTATGTATACATTTTTTATGTTATGTGCATGAAATATAATGCTTCAGTAGAATATGTTAGATAATTAAGGAATCATTAAACAAAAATAATAGTATGATATTTTGTCATAATGACCCACATACTGTGGAATGATAGTATCAATATATTGAGTCAAATGGCAGAAAACTTTGCCATTGAATTCTATACCATTTGTATAGTGATTTCACAGATCTCTCTTTTGTACCATTAAATAAGGTATTTTCATTTCCAAGAGGAAAAAGAATGCATTGACACTGTCCATTTTTGGCAGCTTCCCAAAGACAAATTTAACCACTGTTCTATTTATGTGTGTAATTTGGAATAAGAGCTCATTTTTTGTTCAGGAAGATTTGAAGAAGTTCTGCATTTTTGTTTCTGGAGTATAATGTTGGGTTATTTGCAAAGGAATCTCATCCCTGAGAAATGCAGTAGCAATATTTCTAGCCAGATGGGAACTTTCCAGTAGAAAGGTTATCAGCTTCAGGTAATCTAAATGGGCAAATTTTTCCATAATTTGGATAAAATCCAAAATTTTCTCTGCAGGAGTTAGCACGCAGCAGAGATACCAAATTGGAATGGATGATCACAAGGAGGCATAACGCAACAGGATGCAGTCGCACCTAGCTAAAGATGGGAAAATATCTAGCTAAACGAGACTATTGCAATTCCTGTTGTTTGAGGAGTGAGTGCCTGTGCCGCCTACCTAGGGACAGGGGGCGAGGCATAGCAGGCACTATCCGCATGCACGGGCTGAAAAGGCAAAGCCTGTTCTGAATAGGTACCTTGTAGAAATGCAAGCATATTAATTTCCATTTGTTATGGAGCAGTATTTCATTTACTTGATGAGTGGTGGGAAGGAATGCATTTTCTGCGCTGCATCGGAGGGGAACGGTGCAGTATCATTCACCAAACCTGGCCTTGCTGGGGTGTAGCTCATTCGGTTACCGCTAGCCATACAGTGTGGGACCCGGTCTGAGGTAAATATCTTCGGGACCCTGGCTTTGTGGGTGTTTGATTCATGCTGACGTAGCATTTTCTAGCTAATACCAGAATTGCCAAACAAGCTAAACCAGAGAGCCTGAGTGATCCTAAAATGGCGCATGATACATCAGCGAGTGATGCTGAATGATGTGCTTGTCTGCAACAGCAATGGATAAAATGATCCACCAGGTTCCTGCATCATTTTCCTAGACAGTAATGGATTGGTCAGTCCAAACTATTCAGTCAGTCGTTTGAGTGAACTAAAAATAATAACCATGACGAAATAAGTCAAACAGCCAGATTACTCCAGAAATCAATGGTGATTGGAGAATATATCCTGTGTTTTACTCATAGCCTGTTGGGCATGGGACTCATTTGGGACTTCTGTCTGTGGAAAAGCTTGGGTGGATTTTTCTGACCTTATCAAAATGTGGTTTAATTTCCAGATGTATCATTCAGTCTCTCCTGGTGGTGTTATTCCACCTTATGTAAAATACTTGACTGCGTTATTAGTCGTAGACGCTGGAAGCAGGTTGTTTAGCATCTTATAGGTGGATTTAATTACTAGATTACAGAGCCATAGTTGAGCATTTTTTTTTCTTCTGCCCAGTAATTATTTAAATTATAGCTAATAATGATAGAAGGGGTTTATGAAAAGTTTAGCAGTATCAGCAAACAAGACTAAAGTCAGAGATAGTAAGTTCCCAACTCATGGAAGATTTTTGTTTGGTTTTCCTTTTATTTTTTTCAAGTAATTAGCATTGCAAATGTAATGTAGACAAACAGATCTTACCTTTTGTTTTTAAGTGGTACTATCTGTTGTCAGTATGACATGCACTGGATGGGAGTTGCTTAAGAAAAAGCTACTACCAAGAATGAGTTTATAAGTTACTGGACTTCTGATGGCATTATTGGGGATGGTCCTTGCTAACTTTAGTGATCTGAATGGTATTCATGGCATAAATGCTTGACCACACTCAGATCTGAAATAACTTAATGAAAAAAATTGTGTATAAATCTTCCTGCTTCAGCTACACTCTGCCTTAGCTTTTCTTTAGCTCAGCTTAGGGGTGGACTTTTCTATATGGCATACTTGTGAATGAGGAGAAATTAATTACATGACTAATCATGATTGCATTTTATGTGGATTTTCTTCTTTCCCCCACTCTTTCTGAAACTAGCCTGTGATGTTGCAATAAGAGGTGGTGATGGAGCTGGCTGGGACTCAGCCCGCTGAGGGCAATGATCTTCAATATTATACTTGATATCAGAAATACAAAGGAATATGTCCTTTGAATTCTGTATGCTGTGAACAGTCTCAGAGAGGGAACCATCTGTGGTTAGTGTGCAGGATGGATCACAACGTAACCAATTTTTTAACTAAATTTACTTTTATTTTTTCATATGCAAGGTAACCAACATCTCCATGTACTTGTATTCTTGTGTAGCATTCATGAATATCTTAAACACCCTCTTGTCATCACCTTTTGTATTTCTGGTTACTGTTTAGAAAATGTACTTAATATGATTAATCACAACGTAGCATTGCATATGTGAGTTACAGAAGCTGGAGAGGATTCTAGTTTGTATGCATTTTTTTTTTTACATATTTAGTTATTATCATAACATATTAGAACAAACAAAACAAGCAAACCCCACTACAACAGCAACAGTCCAAAATCAATAGCAGTTTCAATAAGGCCAATGGAAAACAAAAAATATTTGGAAAATATACCACTATAGATTCAGTTCTGGAGATACAATGAGGTGTTATCATTTAACTACTTTACATCCAAGCTGGACAGTGTTGCTCTCAGCATTGAAGAAATGTGAAGGGTATGTGATTTTTCTGCCAGCGCATTAATAAGTAGCCTTACAGTGCCTCTGAACATCTCAAAGGGCAATACGTACCCATTTTATTCAGCGGGAGAGTATACTGAAAGAACTTAAAGGTTGTAAATTAATGTGAAACTTGAGAAATGCCAGGATCAAGATTACCTTGTGATAGAAGCAGTGTATTTTATAAGATAGGAATTCTGAGGGTGCAGGAGACACATTGTTTTAAAAAGTGACTGTTGAACAAATGGTCTGCACTGTCAGCTGTGGTGGGGCCAAGGTAGCTGCTCAGTGTTACTATCCAACAGCAAGATTTATTTGCTTAATTACACATCACATAACATTACGCAGGAGGCAGCTGTTAGTCCAATGGGTGACAATTGTTTGCAGTTTGGTCTGGAGTTGGTTTTGGTGTTAAATAGTGGTCTAAAGACTTTGTTTCTTTATATTATCCACCCTTTACTGAATACAGAATTATTGATGGAATTTTCTGGGATGCCGTTGCTAAAGTGTGTTCAGTATTTGCACTTGACATTATTTGGGCTATTATTGATAATATTAAAGCCACAGGCGATCTACACAAGCTTCACGAGGGATGGAAGTACAGAGATTAAACCTCAGATTGTTGGAATTTCTACTGATATAGAGTCTTCAGGTAAAGTTCCTGAATTACAGGTTTTGGATTCCTTACCTGGTAACATTTTCTGTGCTCAGAACAGAACTGGCAGAAATACTTCTTGTAAATTGAGGGGAAAAGTTGAGAAATATGAATTGTAGTTTTAAATTCATATGTTCCTAGTGGAGTATATATTATATTTCTTAAAGAAAACATAAATAATATTGAGGTATTATATGTCTCATTTATTTAGAGGTTTGATCTTGCAGCTAGGTGTCCACTCAATTTTCTCTTTGACTTTCTCAATTTCACTTGGTATATTGGCTGCAAAGACAAGCTGGTATTGAGGTGCCAGGTGGCTCTCTTTTCTCTTGTTTCCTTCATATCTTTTGTTAATTGACACTGCTTAAGTGGCACTGAGTAGGTAAAGCTTCATCTTGTCTGCATGGAGATTTTTCTAGGATGGAAGAAGATCCATTTTGCTGGGAAGCTGTACGCTGGATTTGCAAATCGGCGGCTGGAGGTGGCGAGAGCAGGGGATGATGCAGCTGCACCTTTTGGACCTCAGGAGGGGACTGTGTCCCAACTGTCAAGAGAACTGGAGCAGGACAAGATCTTTACTCTTTATCTCAATTTTTTTGCAGTTTCTGGAGCTTTCTTTTTGTATTTGTCTCTGACTTGTTTACAGTTAAAGTTACGCTTGATGGGAGAAAAATCCTCTAGCACAGAATTTACTCCAGTAATCTTTTTAGCAGCGTCTGATTTTGTCCATATAGTGCAATTATGTGCTGACATAATGTGTGTTTTTCCCTATGACCCCCATTTCTGACTAAAAAGCTTTTTTCATTACACTTTATTGCTCTGTGTTCTTTAATCTCCAAAGCAGATTACTTGATAGCATCAATTGATTCCTTAGGGTGCTTTTCCCCTTGTGGTTCAATGCTTGAGTCCCTACCTCAATTTTGACTATGTATATGCTGTCACAAGCAATACAGTCTTGACTTGGGAAATTTTTACTTAAGTTATTGCCAATTAATGCAAACTTCTAATCACTGATTCGGGGTATTGAGAAAGAAGAAAACATGAAGAATTAAACAAGTGCTTAAGTAAATGCTTTTCCTTCCCCTTTCCCAGTCGTAGCTTAGGCCAAAAATCTTTCCTGCCCACTTCCTCATCTTTGCTTGCCTTGTTTTCACTGTAGGCTGCGCTTCATCATCCCAGTTTCTTTGGTGTGGCAATGGGTGATGCAGGAGTTGAGCTCCTTATTGCTCTTCCTCCACTGCTCCAGGCTGTCACTGCTTCACTGCAGGTCACCCATGGGCCACAGGTGTCCCTGCCCCGATGTGGGTGTATATCCATTCATGGATTGATGGGGCAGTCGTGTAAATTAATTGGGTGTTAATGCATAAACTGATTGGTTACACATGCATGAACTGATGGGTCATTCATGCATAAGTTAATTTGGCGCTCATCCGGGAATTAATTGGGTGCTTGTGCATGCATTAATTGGGCACTCATGCATAAATGTAGTGAATTCTGCAAATTAATGCCCAATATGCAAATAGAGTTTGATATGTAGATAGATTGACATAGATATAGGCGTAATTCTTTGGATTTGTCCTGGCACTTGCCTTTTTACACAGAGCTCACACAATTCCGAGTCTGGTTATTAATCAGTTTGACATGCTACAGTGCTGTAGCTCCACCTAACAAGGTGGCAAGGTGATGGAGCCATGTTCTTAGACCACATCTTCCCAATTCCTTTGAAACATTTGCTTGTTACTTAGAAAATTGAGACTAGTTCTTCCTTATCTTGCTGCCTGCTTTTCTTCTCATTCAGGCTTTTCTCAAGTCTATTCGTAAAGCACAAGCTACAATCTTGTACATCACTCATTCCTTTCCTTTCTCTCATCATGAATTGCTTAATGTCTGTCCCATCAGAACCCTTTTCTTCACTATGGATTCAGCACTGCAAAATCTGTGTGTTTTCACTGCATCCTTATACACCCTTTCTTATACAAACTAAGCACTCACATGTTCTGTTTCTTTTAAATATAATTGATCCACATTCTTTTTTGCTTAATGAGCACAAATGCACCCACCTGCATCTTTTAGTTCTGTGTTCTTTATTTGGGGATCAGTGTTTTTAGTTTGTCTTCACTATTTTGGCTTCAACTCATCTCCAAGTGCTGTATCAGTGCTCTGCATCTGAGTGCTGTTCTTGTGCTTGCCTCCTCTGCCAGGGCAGCGCAGGGGACACTTCTACAGAAACAGGGACAAGTAGCAATCAGTCACAAAAAACTCTTCTTGCTTCCTTCCTCCCAAGAGGTGGGGCTAAATGCCAAAATCAGGCCTTTTACTTTACACTGGCAACCTGCACGTAGCAGTGGGTCCCCATTTCTCCTTTGTCTTGTCCATCTCTTTGTCTTGTTACTCCAGACTTGAGGATCCCTTTATAAAACTTTTCATAACAAAGGAGCCATCAATCAACAGTCAAGCAAGGATTACAGGGAGTGCGAAAGACACTTTAAAAGTCTGTGATATGTGTTTGGTCCATGTCTGAATGTGCATCCCTGCTTTAAACTGATCTGTGGGAAATAAACTTGGAGGTCCACCATTTGTTGACCAAGCTGCTTTTATACAAGCAAAAGGTCTTCAGAAATTATACCCTGCATAGAGGGAACGGTGGTGGGCTGGTTCACCTCACCCACACTAGTAGAAAGGTTTTGTGTTTTGTCCTTCAAGCTGAAATCCCTGCTTTGGCAGAACTTTGCAATAAGCAAATGCTGTTGCCCCAACTGTGTACTCTTAGACAGTGCACCAATATTGATGTTTTGTCCCTAGGCAGCCTGCCCAGTCTGTGTGTTTGAACTGATGAATCCATTAGTGGACTCCCTGCAGAGATTCCCGTGTGGTCTGAGTTGGTTTACCCAAACCATGACCTATTTTCTAGTCCTGATCATGCTGCTTAGTCTTGGAAGTCAGATCAGCAACATATCCGTGTCAGCCCTCTTTCTCTGAGGATTGCTTACAACATCTGTTGACCATCCTTAATTACTCTTATGGTCAGCATGGGAGTAAAAGGAAGTGCTGGAAGACTACATTATTCAACAGTAATTCCTTGTCTCATAATTCTCACTTCTCCCCTCAGTGTTTTTGTATTCCATTTCTCTCGTTCTCAATATTTGTTTTCCTGACCATAAAATTATTTAATTTGGAGGCAGTGGGTAGACTGGAACTTACACAAATATGAGCTGATTGACAGATCATTTTGTCTCCTTGTTTCATGGGGGTATGAAACTTAGTTCTGACTGTTGTAGTTTTTCAAAAGGGAAAAAGCTGGCAGTGAATTTCCCCCCTTTGTTGATCAGGAGAAGAGTTGTGCCATGCAGTATTTCTGTTGTGTCATGATCATTTTTCAATATGAGCAAACTCCACAATATGTAAATACGTAAGAAAGAAAGGAAAAGGGGTTCTTAAAATATATGACATTATTTTCAGTATACACATAATTTAAACTGTATGAAATATTTGCCCTTGGGAAGGGAAGGGGAGGGGGGTGGCTTGGAAACCCCTTATTTTATGTTTTTTGCCCTAGTTGCAGGGTAGTATTTTGTCTCTGGCTGTGTTTTCTTTGCTGAGCTAATGAGGGTGGGGACTGAGTACTACTGCAGGCAATTGCTTTGAGCACAGAGGCTTTGAAGAGATTAGCCCCATTGATATTCCCTTCATCTTTGTTAGAGAGGAATGCTTCCTTCCCTGGAGTGCAAGAAGATGGACAGCTATTTAACAGAGCCAGACTTTTTTCAAGTAGATACTCTAGTACTAAGTATTCCCATCTCACTTGGCTGCATATACCCAGCATAAAAACAATGCTCTGGAAGCCAGGGTTGTTCCTCATTAGAGCAATATATTGACCTGTTAGGGTTTTTTTGAGGACCTCAGGTTGAATGGATTATTATCTGACTGGTTAAATATTATTCTTCAAGGAGAAGCAACAGTTTCAGCTGTTCAGGCAGTCAGCCAAAACATGGTGATGAGCAAATTGTTAGTTCCAGAGCTAAATGAAGGGAATGTCCACGTGACTTTTGCCATCCTTATATTAAACTAACAGAAGCTGAAAATTAGAGCTTTACGCATCCCAAGTGGGGCATAACTGATCAAATTTTGATTCTCCAGGAGCTATCCACAAACTAAATTAAAATGGTTTGCAACAAGTTCATTTTTTTTCTAATCCCATTTAAACTAGGCACAAGTCTTAAAATAATAATGTATTCAACATCTCATCTCTAGCATGTACTGCTTTTGTAACTTTACTAGGTCCATGCATTCTATTTTATATGTATTGTTTATATTAATTCCAGCTTACAGAGTGCTGCAATTAGCAAATTCCCACTTTTAATGTATTTACAGTGATTGAATGAAAACTTTCTTTCACTCTGACTGCACAGCTCCATCTCAAGCCTGGCTTAGATACAAGAGCTTCATCTCCTGATTAACTTACTCCTGCAGACAGTCAGAGTAAGGACTCTGAAGGTCATCACAGCGTTTCTTCTGCGAAAACTCCTCTTAAATATCGACAGCTAGCTAAGTCTTGTGTTTTGAGTAAAGCATCTGTATTGTATGTAAAGAAATTAATCAATATTACATTCATCATTCATATCCTTTAATGAAGGAAAGGGATTTTTGAAATAAGATATTATATTGATCTAGTATTTGTGTGTACTTTCTATGTGTTAAATATGCAAGATAGAACAGCCTTGGCATTCTCTGCCAAGAACTGGATAGATCAGGGAATCCATAAGGGGACAGTGATTTGCATCTTCATCACTGTTGAAATTAAATATATTTTTATCAATAACCAAGGGTCATTTGTTAGCTGCTAGCTTTGTAGGCCAGTCCAGAATTGTGTTGGGAGTGTAGGACATATGCTTATGAAAAGAAGAAATCGGGCTCTTTTGTTTAAGGGAAGCGATTACTTAGAGACAGACTCCATTGGGACTGGATGCGTTGGAGAAAAAAATAATTTCTGTGACAACCTAGGTAACTCCAGTATGTTGTTTCAAACCTAAGGATAATTTAGGTAATTTGGTCTATTTACCCACCGTTCTTTTCCCCTCAAGAAACAAATTTCATATTTTGAATGAAAACTTTGTTTTAAAGATTTTTATACACAAAAGCATCTGACATTTCAATATGTAAACAGTATTTAGCTTTCCACTTTTTGGGGGATAAAAGCTATGCCAGTCTATGTTGAATTCCAATAACACACTCTCAGTAACTCGAAACCTACGCTTTCATCAAACCTGCTATTTTTCCAATATGCATTTTTAAAAGTAACTGAACTCTAACAGAAGATTATTCACTTCTGGATACCTGTATTGTGATTACCAAGAAAGTTTTGATTCCTCAAACAGCTCTTCCACTTGGTAAAAAAAATATATCAATGAGCTAGTTCTTTTCAGAGCTTGGAAAGCAGTATCTCTTTTCAAGAAAAATCATCTTTAAATTAAAAGTATGCTGTCCTTATCCCTTTTTTAATTTTTATTTTATTGACAAATTGTCACAGGAGCTAAAAAGCGTAATCATCAATAGCAAGTGATTCGTGGGGCTATGCAAAATAAATTTATTAACAATATAATCTCCATACAGATGTCCTAGGAGTGCTTCTTATTTTTTATGAACCAATCTGGGAGTCTTACTTGCATTTCATCGGCCAGGTGGAAAATGAGTGAGACAAAGTTCATGGCATCTCTGCAGTTATTCTGTTCCTGCTAGCAGTCAGAACTGGCTGAAATGGTGGTCTAATGCACACAGAAAGACATCGTGTTTGCTCAAAAGGAAAAATGCTAGAAATTTGTTTCAACCACAGTATCTGCCAGCCTCTTTTTGTAAAGCTTGCATGCCAACAGAACAAACCCATTGGCTTGAAATGAATTTGAGGCCCAAGACAAAATCCCCTTTGTCATGAAAGTGTAATTTTAATCTCTTTGGGTTTAATGCTATTCCACTACTAAGCAAATCACAGTCAAGATGCCTTTGAGGCCTTTGACTTATGCTTATGCAGAACTGTTCCCAAGAGAAAATTGGATGCAATTTTAGGATTAGATAACTGACCTAGGAGAGTGCAAAACTTGCATATCCACTTTTTCCAGATGGATATTCACTAGGAAGCCTTCAACTTGTTCATAAATATTGCCTGTCCTTTTGTAAAAGCTCACACCAGCAAGCACATGGTTGTTTCCTGGGCAGAAAGACATTTTTTGTACTGAAACTTTTGGGAAACAAAATAATGTATTTTAATTCCATTTCTTTTTCTGTTGCAAAATACTATACAAAATGGTGAATTGGAAAATAAGAGAAAAAAAGAAATTCTATAAACAGCCTTCAAAGCCTGACTTGGATATTTGAAACGTTTGTTTGTTTTGTTTTTTTCCTCTGGAATGAACTTACTTTATTTCTTTGCCTGTCTTTCAACTTGTGAAAATACCTTGTATGTAGAGCTATTACTTTCTGACTATCACGTGTTCTGTGCAGTAGGGTAAAATATACTACCTTTACTCTTTTCTCTCTGAATTGAGTGAAAAAAGGAAATATCTTAAATTAATCCTTTTTTTTTTTCTTTCTTTCTTTCCTTCTAGAACAAAGTAGAAGAGGGAGTGGTGGTGATAACAGAGAATTCTTTAATGTTGGGTTCATGTCAAACTTCATTTCCCTCTTCACTTTTTGTATTGTAAATGAATATTTGTGGAGTAGCTTAGTGATCCTTCCTGGAAACACACAAGAGCAATAATGGTGTGTTTCTGGGTTGTAGCAAACCAGGGTTGTTTGCCAGTATCCCACCTCTTGCAGTGGGCAGGAGGTGATGCTTAGGGAAAATAGATAAAACCAGAGTGACTGAGGTTTCTCTGCTGCTCTTCTCCAGTGCCCTGTAGATTAGGACCTCCCATAGAGCTGGGGACCTGATGTGCTTTGCCTGGTGTTCATGGATCTCTTCTCTGTTAAACTTGTCTGATCTTTTGTTTTGGAACTTCTTTATATTTCAACTTCCAACAGAACCTGTAGCAACGATGAAGTACTTCCTTGCCTTTGCTTTAAATCTCTTATTGATACATTCTGATTCTCATACTGTGAGAATTACTGACTAATTGTTCCTTGTTCAGCCTTTTCATGCTGACTCATCTTCACCTGCTCTCTTTGCAGAGCTGAAGAATCTGTGTCTATTTGATCTCCCGGATACATAAGCCATTCCTCATTTTTCTTCATTTGTTGCCCTTCTGTAAATTTTATCTTGGTACATTCTTTTATAAACAGAGGAGAGAGATAAGGCCTGTATAATCTGTTTAAGATGTGCCTAAATCATGGTTTTAAATAGAGGCCTAATGAGGTTTCCTGGTTTTTTTCTCTTGCTTCCCCTCCCCCCCCCCCCCAATATATCTTGACATTGTGTCAAGCTGATGTTTTCAAAGAAGTATACATGGCAGCTGTGAGATCTCTCTCCTGACTGAAAAAGAATAATTTGCAGTCTGTTGTTAGACTTGTAAAATTAAGGATATTTTCGTTCATTTGAATCGTTTTGTGTTTCTCAGAATTCAGTTTCATCTGCTACTTTATTACTTAATCTGGTAGCATCTTGAGATTCTTCAATGAGTCTATGAGATGTGCTGTCGCCTTGAAAAACATGAATAATTTTATACTATCAGTGAATGTCACTTCAATATTCACCTTCCCACCCTTTAAAAAATTATATATTAATGTGCTGACTACCACATGTCCCAGAATAGATGTCACATTCTTCTTGGTAATCTGCTCCTGTATTTTCCTCAATATGCCCTATTGGGAATTTGTTGGGTTTTTTTTTGTTGGGTTTTTGTTTTTTTGTTTTTTTTTTTTTTTTTTCTTTTTTCTCTCCCAACTTTCACTGCCAAAAACTTTGGGGAATTCAAGTACATTATGTCAGTCTGGTCACCCTTTCTCCTATGCTTCTCAGCACCATCAAAAAACTGGAGCAAATTTCTGATTTGTGGTTTCCTGCTATAAAAGCTACAGTAACTCTTCACTATGGTATTACATTTCTCCATGCATCAACTAAATCCATTCCTTATTGTACAATTGAGTTTATTAGACCTGTAAATAAATCAGATGTACTAGCTGATGGTTTTTCAAGGTCTTTTTAGAAGTTGCTGTAATGTTTGCCACTTTCCATTCCTCTGCTCCTTGGAGCTTGCTAAGCAATAGTCTCATACTTTGGTAACGATTTCAGTTAATTTAATATTTAGGGTTTTATAAAACCCCTACTCTCTGATTGTGGCAAATATTTAATTACTTTATTTTAAGATTTTGAATTTCTGATCTCTGCTAAAAAAAACCAAAACAGTCTTACCAGGGCATGTCTCAGGAGCTACAAAAGCTCTCTGCATAGTTCTGCTTGCTGGTGTGATCAAGGCTGGTGGGATATGGTTGAAATAATGCATAGGTGGCTTTGAAATCCATCACAGAAGAGAGAGATTTAGACTATTGGTACATGGGGCACCTAGCTTTCTTTGCATGAACTCATCTTTAATGATGATGATGGCTATTCCCAGACTGTGTCAGCAATTCCTTCAACCAAAGACGTCTATTTATATATAACATAAGGTGTTTTGGCTTCTCAGCTGGATGTGCATCTGAACTTGGATGGTAACATTAAAATTGGACATTAAGATCAGGAGTTAATATGTTAACACTGTCCTTGGAGCGCAAGATTCATTGAATTTGAGAATTTCATTGTGCATTCCATAAAAAAAGCAGAACTTAAAACATAGTCTGTTAAATTCATTGCCTTCTCTGGCATCCTTGCCAGAACTGTAGTAGTAGTTGATAACAGCCTTGTATTCAGGATCATCCCTTTTTTTGTATTCCAGACTGCATTCACAGCTGTCTACTTAAAATTCTAATATACAATTATGTGTATTTGGCTAAACAGGTCTTTCCTTACATCAGTGAAAGTAGCCCTCACCATTTCATGTCCAATATTTAGGGGTTTTTATTTTTATTGTGTATTCTTTTTCTCTTCATTTCATACAGTAGCCAGTTGGCCAGAATGACATTGGGAATGTCTTTGTTAGTATAATGGGCATTTATAGCAGTGACTGTAATTAAGGATTAATATTTTAGCTGTGCTTGCAAGCTAAGTTTAGTCACGGGCAAAATAAAGAGTTGTCTAGAGTCATTGGCTGATGGACCAGCAAAATAATGGACTTCATTTAAGCAGATGAACCCTCTGAGTCACACCATAGGGAGGGCAGATTGGTGCCAGTGCTGGCCTTGCTCAGTGCTGTGGCCGAGAGGGCTCCTCCACTCTCTTCCCTGAGCAGCTCCAAATGCCAGGACTGAGTGAACTCCCTGGCTTTAGAAACGCACGACCTTTCTGTTATAGCTTCTACATCTGATGTGAAGCATTTGAATCTGGGACTGCTGAGCCTTATGATGCAGGTATTGTGATTGATATATTCTTGTGATTTTTAATTATGAATTAACAGGTTTATTATATATTTTTATTAACATATTTGTGTGAATTAGTAGACAACTTTGATGCTTGATAGGACATCGCAGGAATGGTAACACAAAATGAAGAAAAACAAGGTTAATGAGTACAATGAATACTTCTTCCCTGGCATCAGAGCAAAATGTAAGAAAAGGAAACAGGAAAGGAAATCAATAAAGAGAGCCAACTCCACAGAAATTATTAAACATTCCCTCACTCAGAACCCCCCCAGCAAAAGAAAAAAAAAAAAAAAAAAAAGATGCTTTCCTGAAATATCTCTGAAGTCTTAGCTGGTAGATAGATTTGAAGTTTGGAGAGAAGACTGGCATTGTTTGCTGGGAAGTGCTGAGCATCCCCATGGCATCGTGTACATTGTGTAGCAGGTTCTCTGTGGCAAGCTAGGACTTGGTAGACCAAGGTGGAGGGCATCTTGAGTCTCAGTGTTGATCCTTTCAAGGGAAGAGAAGTCTGAGCCTAACCAGCTTCAGCCAGCTTCCGTCTAGCAGGCACCATACTGTCTGTTCAGGACATTTTCTGAGTCATTGTAGGGGACCCAACCGAGAATATGCCATCTGAACGCTGCAGCAGGCTGCTCTGTCTGTCAGTGGTTCATCAGGTCAGACATCTCAGCTCTGTGATGTTTTTCAAACACAGCTTCTCTGTGAGTCCTTGTTGAAATTTCCTCTGTACATGCATGCTGCAGGCCTGAGGGCTTCAAACTCTTACACTAACCAGGACCTCTGTTACATATTTTATAATAATTCCTTTTCATTCATTGCTCATTTGTTTTGTGTTATTATTTTCCTTTTACTGCTGTAAAAGCTCTTATCTTCTTATATTTGATGTTCATTTCTGTGATTTGTCCCGACGTTCTCTGCAATTATAAGTTTTAGTAGTACTGAGGTGAATGTCTGAATAATTGAGTGGAATGGATCCAAAATGACACAGACTGGGATGCTCAATAGATGAGAGCACAATCACAGCCATTAACGCAGAGCTGACGTTCACCTTTTGTACAAGTTTGTGCAGATTACAGTCCTTTGGCTCCGTACAGTTTTTCTCTTAACATACATATTCACAATCTCTTTGGGCTTTTTAGAATGAGGTACCAAGGGCTGGACAAGGAGGTTTTATTGCCAGTTGCCCTCTTAGGTATGGGAAGCTGTTTTTTGTGAAAAGATGTGTCAAAGTGACCATTAGGGTCCTGCCATTGTAAAATGGTAGGTACCATGCTCCCAGTCAAATTACTAGCAAGGCTCCGTCAGCTGCGCTGTAATCACTGTTGTACCATGTACTTGAAGGGTGCCGCACTGGGCTTCTCTCTACTGTTAACCTGAATCATTTTTTTCTAACGATTTGTGGAGGAGAGGTAGGAACTGTACCCCAGTACAACCTGGCCATCATCATGGAAACACAACGCTTGTTGGTATGTCTCCTCCAGAAGAGAACACCTGCAATCGGTGCTGTACAGAACATCTGTGCAGTGTAGCCCGGTGCAAATGGATTTGAACATTTCCTTCCATCAGTTGTACCAGACCAACAAAAGTAAAAACACCTTTATATGCTCAGTGATTTAAAAGCAGCAAACACACCTCAGCCCATCTACCACCACATTCATAATTGGTTTTGGTATTTCTAAGCAAAACAAATACTTCCAGAGGAGCTATTGTGAACAGATGGACTAACATTCATAAAAGAGACAGTTCCCTTTTTAAGTGGTTTGTTTGAATAAAATGTATTGTTTACACGGAGACTGAAACTACAGTTTGCTTAAATTATTTTTATATTTGGCCATTATATTGTGAGCATATGCAATGGGCAAAATGTTAAGAATAATTAAGCGGAGTGGTTCTGAATACCCTGGTGAATGTGAAAAATCATATATAAAAGAAAGCAGCTATCTGTGGAGCTGCCAATTTTACTTATATAAGCCCATCTGTTTACATCTATGCCTGTTCCCTAAAGAAGAATACATCTTATGTGAAGAATTCCCACCAGATCCCTCAGACATTTTATCATTCAAGAATGTTCTTCCTGTTTGTTCTCTCTCTTTCCTTTATAAGAAACTAAAAAAAAATTAATGTTTTCAGTGCCGTCTCTTAGAACATTTGCAAGACAAATACTGGGCTTAGCATATAAAATTAAATGAGTTTGTTCTCTTCTGGTTCCATAATGAATAAAAATGGTTGCAAACCATTTACATATACCTTTGACTCACAGTGGCTTATAGTCTTGTCTTCTATTTATGCCTCCTATCCCACTTTTTTATTCTCATCTTGAATCCCTTAGACCACCTCTTGTTAAGCCTAAGATATAAGTTATTTTATATTTAATTGATCATGTGGAAAGCCTGTTTGCTGTTTACAAGGTATCTGGTCAGTGACAGATTATAAAACTTCTTTTGAAATAAAAAGGTGTTCACAAGCTCCAAATTTTGTGTTTCCCTGTATCCCCCAGTCCTAGGAATTCTGCAAATGTAGAGCTAATGTTTTACTGCTGAGAAGCAGCGGGTGTACATTCCCTGGCTTCTGTTCCATCCTCAGAACTACTTCAACAACAAAATTACCTGAATGATATCAGATATAAGCATGTGGACTTTTTTGATCTTTTTATTTAATCCTAGTATCAAAGTGGCTTTATCCACTCTCAAAGATGGGGGAGGCCAGCTTTTGAAGATCATTTTAATTTCTTTCATTTGGTGGCCTAATCTTCTTCCTACTCTATTGAACTTCTGTAAATTGTTTTAGGATTCCTGGAATAAAAAATTAAAAAGATCTCAGCGTTCTAACTTCTGATTTAATTATCAAAGTGTAAATTCTTTACATAAACTTCAGTGACACAGAAAACACAAAATAAAATGACGTCAAGTAAAAAAAAGGTGGAAATTCAATTAGCCCCTTCAAAGAAATCTTACTTGATTTTGAGTTTTGAATTACAGATTTAAAATAAGGGGGGGTGGGTGTGTTCTTGCCAGCTTCTGTGGAACTTAAATATGTTAATTTCTCTCACTTCTAGCAGTAAGTTCCTAACCAGTGTTAGTGGTTCAGGTGCTTGGAAGGCTGTTAACTCCAACGTGCTGCTCTCTTCCCGGATGGGTAATTCCATTCTGACCACCAAAATATTCCTTATATTTTGGGCTTCTCGTCCACTAAAGGCAGGAAGCACAACACTGTGCTCTGCCCATGTTTAATTCAGAGGGATGTATTTTCGGAAGACCTAATTGTTTTTTGCTGCCAGCTGCAGTGCTTTGAATCACGACCCGACCACTTCAAGCATGCCTCCGCAGGAGTCCAGCAGCCTGCCGGCACCAACACGGTTGGGATAACTAGGTCAGATAAAGCAATGTATCACACTGATTAATTAATGCTTTTGCACAATTGAAATTGTCTAGAACCTAATGCAGTCCCTAGAGAAATTCCTTTTGCTTTGGTGGGAAGTGAATGAAGCACATAAATGAAGGTCATATTAGTAGTAAATTGTAGCACTAAAGTATCCGTCATCACTATTCAGTTTTATTAGTGTTCTCTTTACATTAGCTTTCACTTGAAATGCCTTCTTGGGTCCCACGCTTTCTGCTTGCTGAGAGGCTGCTGCTACTCGTTTGTAGGTCTGGGTGCATGATATATATCCCATGTGGAGAAAGGGGGCTCCAGCATCCTTTCCCAGCACACACACATTTATACTCCCAAGCCTTTCCTAGCAGAGATTTTCCATGAACTTCAATCCTTCATTGCCAAGGTGAGACTAAGGTTTCTGCATCACTTGTGAGGAATAGTTTTCTACCTAATATTTGTTCTCTCTGTTGTATACAGTGGTTAGGTAAGTAAATTATTGCATAATAACCTGTTTGTGGCCTTGGCTGTCTTAGGGAGGAGGAAATGGGAAAGGCAGTGCCTTTTTGACAGGGAATGGCTAAAGGCAGGTTACAAGGATACGTTCGTGGTGCCATATCTGTAAGTGCTGTGGTAGGATGTAGTGTGCAAAGAACCTGTTGTCTGACATTTTTGTGGGGTTTGATATTTGTGTGGAAGGTGGGCTGCTGAACTGATTGATTCTCTATTGAAAACCTTCTTGGGATTGGGGGTGTTAATATTTTTTTTTTCCCAGGAACAGAAAAAAAAAATAAAAATCAGGCAGTAGATGAGATATTTAAGACCAGTGAGGTTATAGACATTTACCTCTGTACTTAGGGGCTCTTCCCTGCAGTGAATACAGCAAACTTTAGCCAATGCAGAATAGCGCTTGATTTCTTCATGCTAACAGCAGCACACTGAAGGGATTTTGCTGGTGCTCGAGGTGTCTGACCTTGATTCCCCTGACTGCACCAGTGCATCTTTTCATGGAGATCTTCTTGGTTATATTATGAAGTGGGCTATGTGTTGCTGCTTCATATAAAAGTGGTACCTGAGAGTGTGCAGATGACAGCTGAATCATGGAAAGAAGTGAATTTAGGAAACTGAACAGTGCACAGACTACCCTGGGCTTTTTTCCTCAGTAACCCACAAGAACTGAATTTACGTCTGACTCTATTGGAATTATCATAGCGTTAGGAGCTGCTGTATGAGCTGTTCTTTGACTAATATTTTCTTACTGCTTTCCTCTAGTAGGTGTTTCTCATAAACAGCATTCACCTCTTTTTTCTTTGTTTATTGTAACAGTGTCTTTTCTAGATGGATTTTAAATAGATCTGTCTATATCTTTTTAGGAATCTGGATATGGTATTCTTCAACTGTTTGGCTGTAACAAACTAACTTTCCCCAACCCATGCGGTGATTCCAGCATTCCAAAGCAAGGATTAAAGGAGAGGTTTATATTTAAGAATAGATTACAGCTAAATAATTTCAAAGTCTTATGGGATTGTCTCTCAAGGCTTTTGAAGATATCGTCTAAAACACTTTTTAACTACTTGGCTCTATCAGCTATGGTGGAGTTATCATCTACTATTTCCAAACAGTTAGCAGATAAAGACTCAAAGGCTTGGAGGAATCCCAATTGTACGCTGAGTCAATTTATGGGAAAAATATCTCTTGAATCAGTAGTTAAAACTTTATTACAGATGGCTCAGATACTGGGCTTGATTTATTCTTTATATCTTCTGTAGTGACATGAGTGAATGGTCTACAGAAAGGCCACATCATACTTATTACAGAATAAAGGGCAAGTTGCTTTCGTGGGCCCAAAACATTTCTTCCATTTTCAGCAGAATGGAAAATGCAGAAATAAAATGAGATTCTTTTTAGGTTGTTGCAATAGGTTAACAACACATTTGTTTATACTTAGGATGTGCTGGAAGGTAGTTTATATAAATGTCTTTTATGCATACTAAAGAAAGTTTCACCTGATGATAATATTTGATTTGATTTGATGCCTCCCTAAAACTGTCAGGCATGAATTTAAATCATGCAAGGCAAAGAGAAGAAAGATCTTAATGATTTTTAGTTTGGTTATATCTTATCAAATTTGCTTAGAACTGAAAATTTCTTAAACTAAAGAAACTGAAAGCCTCTCTCTTTTATTGTGAGACTGAATATTTGCACTAGATATATCTCAAGGAAAGAATCCCATATTTCAAAAATCATGTATTAAAAATTTCCTACAGTCATCATCATGTTTTCAGACTTTTGTAAGGAGAATGCATGGCAGTCTACACAGAATTCTTCTGAGAACACATGCTCTATTCTGAATTAAAACGAAGAATATACTGGGATTATAAATGGGTTGCAGTGTTCTCTTTCTGATTTTATTTTCATGGTCCATGTGATACAGGCCATAGTTTAGCATTATTTTATTTGAAGGACAGTTTCAATTGCAAAGTTTTAGGCAACAGTGAAAAATTCATGAAAATATCATAACTGGGGAAATTCTCATTGTTTGTACTTTACATGTTTGAAATATGAAATTTGTAAAATATCACTGAATTAGAACAGGTTAAAATACTTTTCTTGTGCACACATTGCAGAAATTTGTTGAAGTTTTCTCCAGTTTCTCTTGACATTTGATAGAGTTCTCTTGACTTTTGGCTTGCTAAGCTAGGGATCCTTGGATCAAATTCGTTCTCTATCTTGACCTTTTAAAAATATCAGTGCTTTAAAGTTTGTAATATCAGATGTTGCAAAGGAAAGTTGAAAAAAACCCAACCACTGGCCGATTGTGGAGAAATCTACCCAGTACATCACCTGCTTCTCAAACTCAGCTACTTGTGATTGACTCATGAGCTGATGCATGAAAGTGTGCAAGTGATACAGTTTTTTAACCTGTTGTATTTTTAGAAAGAAATGAAGTGATTGCATGGCATAATGTGACATTAATGCCCATATCTATTAATAAAATAAATGTGATGCTATTATTCATGGTATTTTAAGAATAAATACCATTGACATTTTATGTATAAAATAGATACAAATAATGGCAGAACCTATTAGGCTCTAAATTCAAAAATATCCAGCAGTTATGCAACTTAAATTAGCAATCTTAACTTAGCCATATATTTACATATTAATGCTCCTAAGTGGTAATTGTAATTGTCTCTTATCATCACTTCCTTTGACCTTCATTTTTTAAATAGGAAATATGAAATTCCATTAAGTAACATTAATAGTGTAAAATTAATTTAATATATCATCAATTAGCAAACCCTTAACACATCACACTATTTTCACCTGATGCTTCCTTGAAGACAAAAGATGATTATTTTATGTATGTCTAAATTAAAGGATGTCATCTTACGTATGTATGATGGAAATGAGAAATAAAGTATATTAGATTTCATGGTCTTGATCCAGTAAAGTATCAAAATTCCTGTTGACTTCTCTAGACTATTCACCAAGGGCAAAGAGCTCAGCAACACATGGAGTCAAGGCCAGTGCTAGCATCTTTTGACTGTGAAAAACTACATTTTTGACAGGGCTTATCTTTACAGCTGGGCTTATTTTCATTTTTTTATGTAATTCAATGTTCTCACAGGTAAGCAAGAACTTCCTTCGGATAATTAATGCATTATCCTTACACCGTACCTTACAGAATGATTCTCCTTCATGGGGAATGACATGCCCATGGCTGTTCTGCGTTATAGATCAAGATTAGAAAGCAGCATTTGCATCTGGCCGATAGGTCTTTAGTCATCATATCGACAAATGGAGCTAATGTGGAATAATAATGTGTGAAGTTCCTTCCAAGTACTGAAGACTAAAATACATTTTACACAGTGTACTGCTCTCGTGAGGAAAAAAAAATATTACAAAAGCCATTAAAGACTAAATGCCTCTTATTCATCATGTCGGTAAGACTATCATCATCTGTTACAGGGCATTTATGATTTTTTGGACTGCAAATGTTACTGATGTCCACAAAAGCAAGAATGATTTTTGTTATTTCCTTAAATGCCAGCTATGTAAATAATGTCTCTCCTATCTCTCTCTTTTTGTGGTTTTTTTTTACCTCTTTTTCAAAAGCCCTGTTTTCAAGTATTTTGGTGTTCTTTGAAAAGAACTTAAATTGTTAGAATTTGTTAATGTTACCAACAATATGAAGTTGCCAAATATGAAACATACTATAAAGATAGTTTGAAGAAAACAGATACAATTTCCCCCCCCCTTTTTATATGAATTTCCCCTCGTTATCCATATAAATGTTAGACTGGGTGGGGGTTTTTTGGCTCGGTGAGGTGTGTGGTTGGTAGAATAGTAAGTGTAACCTGGAAATACTTTGACAGATGCTTCAAATCTTCATGCTTGAAAGTTTTAAAGATAAGTTATACTTCAGAACTGTTTGAGATCTGGCTTCAATAACAGGCTACCTTGGTAGTTTCAAGGTGTAATTAATGAATTTCTGTGTGAGAATTAGCTTCTCCATAGCCTGATTGCTAAGCTAGAGCTGAGGATGCTATGCTCTCCTGCACTGCAAGTGTGTAAAAGCCCATCCACTGCTCCATAAAAGTTGTCCTTGTGGGTTATTAAGTTTCTCAGTTCTATTTGTACGAGAATTTTGTTTTTCCTCTGATGGATGCTAATTAATTCAGATTCCGTTGTCCTTTGAAGAATCTCAGAATCCTGTTTATCACCAAGATTTAAACTGGCTGTAATCAACAGATTGATTGGTGAAAAGAGTATCAGGTAGCAAGATTAGTACAACATAATGAGCCAACGTACTGCTGCTACCACCATGAATGATGACAATGTGCAGAGAATATATTAAAGGGACCAAAGACTTCCATTATTTTGGAGCATGTTAGATCAAGTAACATCTCCAAAATTACACCCACTGGACAGAAAGTTGATGAAAACTGGAGGCAGACTAAGGAAGTTTGTTATTGGCTTTTGTCTTTAAATGCAGATCTAGCAGCCAAAATGAATTATAGTTATACATCGAAATAGCTCTGGGATACACAACCAGCAGAAGAATGGTGTAACTGTCAGTGCAAGGCTTTGCAACATTATTCATAGCAACTTAGAGGCAATTAACCTGACTTCACTCATCTGAGTTTTCAGGAAGGAAATAAACAGCATAACTTCAGAATGAGAGCTTCTGATTATTTTTTTTCACATTGCATATTCACCGTAGAAAGTATTTGCACATTAAAGATAGCTGTAAAACATTAAATTAGGCAAATAAGCCTTATACATGGGAAAGAATTGAAAGTGAATTTAGCCTACCAAGTCCAATTGGAATTGATTTTCATATTTTAAAGTGTTTTAAGGTCATGATCAATAGTTAAATTTTTGTAGTTCAGCTAGCTCATTTCTCGTAACTAGCGTGAACTTGATTCTTTCAGAGAACAGAACTTTTCCGCATTCAGGTGTGAAGTGCACTCTAAGCAGACAAAGCTGAGGACTCTGAGCCAGCCCTGTGGGGGTAAAGCTGAGAGAGCCTTCTTCATTAGGAAGATCCCAGATGACTTCTTTTCCCCACAGTCTTGACTCCAGTTTACAGGCTGGCACAACTGCAGGTTAAGGGTTGGTAAAATGAACCTTTAGGAAGCAGTTCACCGTAGCACTGTCGTTTCATGTAGCGATTTTGTTTGTGTGTCCGTATGCATGGGTAGTTATGGCAGCACGGTGAAGTTTAAGATAGAGTTTGATGTACTTTTGCAGGAGGGAGGTAGCAAGTGGGTCATGTGTTTGTGAAAAATTGCTACTCCTTGAAATGTTGCCAGGTAGAAGCATTCAAATGAGCTGGGGTGTGACCTGCTAGCCTCTAACTTATTCAGGGGGTTATGTCTGTTTTGGTGACGAACTGGATGATGCAGTCCGCCCTGCTGCAAAAGGACCCCAGCACAGAATCTCATTAAACAGTACTCTTGGGCAGAGCATTTAGCAGCTTTGTCCTGGCCCTTGTCACGTGGCTATGGAGACTGCAATATTTAGCTAGCAAGACTGGAGCTTCCCATAAAAAAATGAAATTAAAAAAATGGCATTTTGTTGTAAGCATTAAGGACCTCTATCCATGCAGTGTTTTTTTTCCTTTTCCTGTGCAGTATTTTTTTTCATTCCTGTCCTTGGCAGCTGCTTCTGGTCACAGTCCTTTACATGGATTCTACTGAACACTGCCTTTTGGGGATGCTGTTTCTTTAGCAAAGGGAGCGGAAGGTGCCTCTGTGTCAGACAGGTGAGAAAGAGAAACAGGGCAGCAGAAGAGGTAGAGCTGCTGTTCTTTCTCCTGCATGGAGTGGGCAAAAGCTGGGGCTGGGCAAAAGAAGAGGGAGGAAGCTGAAGCTTTGGGAAAGAAAACAGAGACAAGCACATAATTGACAGAAGCCGTAAAAAGAACTGGGCAAAGACATTTGTGTAGGAGGACATGGCAGTACTTACTGACTTCTGGGACAGCAAAGTAATATAGGGTCTGAAAAGGATTGTTTTAGGAAAGGGAGCATATTGATTGTGGGGGAGTAGATAATTGACGCTGGAAGAAGGGAATTTGCATATACAGCCATAGCATGCAAAAATACGTATTCACTGGCAACAGTAGACAGACATTTTGAATATGCAAATGGAGTTTGCATATACATGTGCAAGGGTTATGTATGCAATAAATCTCCGAGTAAATTTTGCAGGTTCATTTTGTGTCTCTGCTAATACAAAACTACGTTGAGCAGAGCTTGACTGGGGAGAGAGCAGTGAGGGAGATCTGTATGGGACTGAAAACAAGGAACATACTGTAATTATGTTAAACCCAAGCATTACAAGCAGGAAATGCAAAGTTATGTTTACTATTAAAAGAGACCCAGGCATGTTAATTTATGGAAATTAGCGGTTTAAAGCATCTAAAAAACTATGTACTGACATAAAATTCTGCTATAAAATTATGATTAAGGCATTTTCCTGTTTGTGGCCCCAAATTAGTTTAATTTTTAAAGATGCTTTTTGTCTGCATGATGCCACATCAGTGAAGGAAGCAAGACATTCAGTCTGCGTTTATAACTTCACAGGAGTGGCATAAAGCAGAAGAATGATGTTGGTGAATTTAGTCTCTGCGTTTTTCTTACTGGATTACTTTGCTTGTGATTTGACAGCCAACCATTCTTGGTGCTCTTTCTATGTCTTAACCTTTTGTATTTCATTATTTTATCTGTGTTGAATTGTAAAATACTCAGTGCAGTATGTTTAAGTATATGAGTAAAGAAATCCAGAACCGAGGGCAGAACTGTTAGAACTGAATGGTGTGACTATTTTCTCCCTTCATTTGCTTAAAAAAAAATAATCCAACTTTTCAATTGAAAAACTTAGTCTTCTGTTGGGGAAATCCTTACTCTTTTACATAGATTTTAATGGTTTTGCCTTGAAGTGAAAAACAATTTCCCATTCAGGCGTATGTTGAAGTTAGTAGTGTCCAAAGCCACGAGGTGTATGTTAAGTGCTCTTCAACTTCCACTGACAGTTCTTCCAGGAAATACAACAAAAGTGGTAATTATTTTTTTTTTTAACCATTATAAAAAGAAACATAGACACATTTTTGCTCTTACTTCTCTCTTTGTGACATAGTTGTCATAATTTCAAGTGGCAAAATGACTTATTCTGCATTAGCGGTAATAAAAACATGGCACTTGAACATTTCTGTACAAGGTAATACCTGAAGAAGCTGAAAAGAAAACTGAAATTTGCTTGTAGGAAGACTTAAAAATAGAAGATAATTTTCATGCTATAAATAGGGAAATATTCAGGTTGGAATAAGTAATATAAAAAGGATAAGTATATTAAAAAAGATGTATCTTTTTAATATTAATTTATGTTTTAAATGGGTGCTTAAAATTTGGAGTTGGATATATGGTCATACCTAACGGGCATAATTCTAATTCGTCATCAGTGGAATTTCATTCCTAAGCTATTTAAGAGCCTATATACATATTGTGGTATGTGCTGTAAACGAAGTTAGAAGGTTGGCTTTCATTTTCCAGTTTTGAAGGGTTGGCTTGCAGCTCTTGGATCACAGCTGTAGCTCCACGAACAGTTCTGGCATAAATTCACAGTGCTGCTCAAAGGGACGGACACTTCTTCTCTCCCCTTGCTTTTTCTTGGCATTGGTGGTGTGTAGCTGCTTTGTGAGCCAGACCAGGGAACCACTTCAGATAAAATCCACTCTGTAAATGGAAGTTACTTTTCAGCTGTATTTGTTTCCCACTTCAGCTCATGGCACAGTCACAAGGATGTTTGCGCGGGCAAAAAGCAGAGGAGCAGAGAAGTGTTCTTGGAAGTGAGCTGGAGAGCAGAACCATCACTTGTGTCAGCCACATGCTTGCTGCTGGGATAAATAAATTTGAAATTACACCATCAGAGGCGGAGGAAAATCTTAATCCTATGCAGCCATAGGCAGCATGTGGTCTGACAAGGAAGTGAAACCAGTTCAATGGCTGATTGTTAACTGTAAGAGGCAGTTCTGCCTTCCTGTTTCCTCTTCTCCCCTTGTCCCTTGCCATGTTCTCCCTCTGCTTCCTTGAGCTGCCTCTGGTCTTATCTGACTTCTCAATGAGCCAGTTCAGGGAGTTAAACCTACAGAAAGCTAAACCTACAAACAAAATGGTATGTGTGGGGGTGTTTGCATTCCTTTCTTTTGGCTCTTTAGTGTGAATGTGGTGTAAGAGAAGGGGAGGAACAAAGGGGTGTGAGGTGAACTGGGCACTGGCTTGTTGGATGGGGTTAAAGATTGCATTATCCATATCACCTGACAGCAGCCATATCCAGGGGGAGCAATTTGAATTGAACATATAAAATGGAAGATGAGGATGATGTTAAATTCAGAAATCAACAGCAGGATAAGGCAGGGATTTCCTGAGGATGTTAGATGCTAAGCCTCCCATTGAAATTCAGACGAGTTCCAGCATCTACTTCCCATAGGCTCTTTTGAAAAAGTTGAGATTAAATTCTTTAACTCTTTTATTATAATTACTAAAAGCTTAATAAAACATTATGTGTTTTGGATGAAACTCTGGCCCTGCTAAAAACAAAATTGAGAGTTTAACTTCTCTGAGGCCAGCATTTACCATACTGCTTTAATGAATCCATTTCATATATTACATGCTATGAGGCTGGTATGTACTTCAGAAGAAAACTCCACAACTTTCATTAGAGCAAACCAAATATGTTTAGCACTCTCATGAAATAAGAATAATGCTTTTAAAATAACAAATGAAGGATGTCAATTGATTTAATGGATGATAAGAGGTAACGCTTGCAATTGTGAGACTTTAGAAATCCAATTATTTCTATTAATATGCTTGCATTAAAGAGCTGTATTTCAGTGCTGTCCCATGCCTCGCTTGTCTTGCTGCCTGTTATCAAACTGAAGCCTTTAAAATCTCGTGTTTGCATTTTAATTGGCTTTGGGAATAAGCAGGAAGAGAATAATGGAAATAAGTGGCAAAATTAAAGTAATGCTTTTGAGAATTTGGAAGCATTTAACAGGCATGTAACAGACTCATTCTCACTAACATAAGCCCCTGCTTATGAAACACTTGTGTCTGAGGCATCTGAAACCTTTCTGTCTCATCATTTAAAAGAAGGGGAAGCAGACTTTTTAATTCTGAACATGCTCTGTGCATGTTTCAGTGTTAATATCACAGTTGGAGTCTGGAATTATATTCACTAAGCCCTGCCTGTATTTCAGGCTAGTGTTCTAAAGTGGAGAATTTAATTAATATAAACATTGAGAGATGGAGGCAGCAGGAGATGAAAGTTTGCAGGCAAAGGTGAGTGCAATCAGTGCTAAGCAGATTTCCCTGGCTTGCAGGACACAGCTCCTTCACCACTGAGGTTTAAACCGTCCAGGGTTCTGCAGGTCGAACCTCTGTAATAGTCATTGTGTTCCCTCATAATAAAATACAGTGGTTTTCAACCTTTCAGCCTCAGCTCTTAGGGAAAATACCTGGCAATACATGGATCAAGTTTTCTACAGTGATGTGGTGTACAAAAATATTTTTTTCTTTCTTTCATTTTATTAATTCTTTCACCCACTGCATAACCTGGTTGCACTTAAAACATATAGTAGTGAACCCTGTAATCCATAGATGTTGAATCCTGTCACAGATGGATCTCCTGAAATGCAGAATTTCCAAATGTAGTGATACTGAGATTGTTTCAATTTGTGTACATGCTTACTACGTTGCCTGACATTAGTATCATGGTCCTAGGTCTTCATAAAAGGCCGACAAAAGGGTGGGAATCTAGAAACTGTTTCTGTAACCCAGCAATACAAAAACTCACGAGGATGAATGGCAACCCTGGGAGCTGTATTTAGCTGTAGAAGGCATGGCCATGTTATTGCAAATGAAACTCTCCCTGCGTCCCTTTCCCTGTGGATACAAAGTCCCATGCAAGTCAACATAAATTAAAACCAAATTCCTAGACTGAAGCTAATGCTGACTGAGCTGCAGCTGCTTTGCATACGTCCCAGTTAGTACAAACGCTTGAGATGGGTTAGTTATTTGGCATTGAACCTCAAAAGCCTTCCAGCAATTTAAATGTGGGTATGAATGGTTATTGTTTTATTCAGAAGTTACCACTCATGTGGCCTACAGTATGACTAGACTAAATTATTAATTTCTAGAGATTCTAATGGAAAGAGAAGAAGGGAATATTATTCAAAGAACTCATTTGGAAACCAAAATGCCATTAGGGCATGTAGGTTTCCAATTTGGACTGAGCAAAGAATAATACATCAGCTCCTTTTTTCCTTCTCTGTCATATTCTGTTCTTAAAGCATGAGTGGGATGCTTTCCAAGTCCAGGTGGAGGGAATAGATTTATTTTATGCTGAAAATAATAAGCTTTTATGTGTTTGTGTGTTTGGTTGAATGGGAGACTTTTGCATCAAATGGCTGTTTGTATTCACAGAACTCTGCTGGAAGGGAGAGTTGTAGATGATCTGCCAAATGGTCATCAAATACAGTATACTTTTCTTAGGTTGTCCAAGTGTGGGGAGTAGAAATGACTGGAACAAAATGCATGATTATGCTTAGAAATAAGGAAAGCCTAGTTTTATTCAGGCAAGAGAGGTCAAGTTGGATCATTGCAGTCTCAGTGAATAGGATGCGTAGGGAGCTACTGGCTTCTCTACCTCCTGTGGCAGTGAGTTCCATGAAGTTGCTGATGGAGTAGGAGTCCAGGCTCTCTTTGCTTTGAAAAACAAGAAGGCATGTAACCCGAACAACAGCTGATGAGCACAAGGAAAAACTTTTCTATTATATACTAATACAACATCTCATGAAAGTAAATACAGGCTCAGGCAGAGGCTCCTGACTGATTTACAGCATTTTGGTAGGTAACTTTTGCTTTGCTTCTAAAAAAAACCAGAAAACCCACCCCTTTTTTTTTAAGTAGGATTCAGGATGATTTTAGAGTGTTGCTGTTTAAGTGAGTTCCAAAGGAAGAATTTCCTTCATTTTATTTATTCATATGCTTCTGCATTAATATCAGAGAGCAATAATGCTTGAAATCGTCTAAACAATTTTCTGTTTAGCACTTGAATCTATCAGGAAGAAAGTATCTGTCTTAAATGAGCATAAAAATCATTAATGTGTTTCCCTAAGGGAGCCAAAATCTGAATTTTATATAAATTGCTTTCAAAGTTTAAATACACACATCTGAAGATATATTTCAGAGTATCAGATGGCTTAATAAGCATTGTTTAATGTTATTTCTAAAATGTGTGGGGTCTTATGGTAATTGAAATTCAACAAGAATATCTGAACTGTTGTGTTTTATTTAGCTGATGTATATCTATATGGCTATAAATTGTGTTTGATTTGCTTGTAAATTTTTAGTGCATCTTACTGGATGAAATGACGTCTTTTCTTGCTAAAAAACTCAAGCTGTTATCCTTTTCTTTTGGCTCGCTCTATAATTTGCTTAGTTTTCCTCCTCTGCAATACAAACGGATAAAAACAGGTAGCTAAACAGGGAAACACTGGTAAAAAAAAAAAAACATGAAAAAGAGCACCAACAGGAAAAACAAGAAAGGAACACATGCTTATTGGTAGCTGAATAGTAACTGCAAAGGGAAACCTTTCAGATGGTTTCTTTTATCCTAGCCTTGGTGTTTAATGTATGTCTGCACCCAGCGAAGGTTAAATATTCTGTAAGCTGGCCTAGCGTCAGAGTGAACTCGGGCTCTGAACTCCGGGAACTCTTTACAGCTCAAAGTTATTCCTGTGCTCTATTAATAGTAGATAGCAGAAGCTTATTCTGAGCAGGTTACCTCGCTGTAGTTCATTATTCAGGAAAGTTAAGATGGAAGATAGCTGGCTAAAAGCAAGGGATTAAAAGGTCCAGTATATAAAAGGGTGGGGCTGGGAATCCCTCAAAAAAACCCTCTTCCCTTGTGTGTCACGGTATAGACCGTGGATCTGACATTGAACACCCTTGTGTTCTGGGCTGAGCTGTGCTAAGTGATGCACCGTTTGCGTGGCCTACTTGTTCCTCCCAAGCCCCTGATAGCAAAATAAAAAGATTACTACCTTTTGTGAAAATACAGCCCGTTCCCTCCAGGAGTTCAGATCCACCAGCAATCATTGTAACGCACTATTAGATTGATTCAGCACCATGCTAAGCTTTTATCTTACTTTCCACCAATTATGGAGGCTGACAGAAAGAAGAAGAAGAAGTATGCTGCAATAAATGGGAAAGAAAGTGAGGAAAATATTGGCATTTCCCAAGATTTAGGACACAGTCACAGTAAATCCAAAGACTTAATAGGAACTTGACTTTAGTATAAGAAAAACACCAGAATCAGTCTCCAAAGGCAAATAATTTCTGTGACTTCTTATTTCTGACAGAAGTGCTGGCTCTTCATGTAATTTGTCTAGAGAGATCAGTGAATCTTAATCTGTGGAATATAATAAAAGCTTTGTTCTTAAACGCTCTGTTATCCATTTTTCTGTATTTATACTGGGATGTATTTTGAATTCCCACAATATACTTTCATAACTGTACTTTTATACGCTGAAAATGTGTACCTTAATAGGAAGAAAAGTGGAAAATCATCTCAAGAACTGTGAATAAGACTTTGCATCCTCAAGTCTGTATAACAGTCCTGAAGGCAGATTTCCATTCAGGTATTTATTAATACAGATGGATTTTGTTCTGCTAGCTGGCTTCCCCTTTCCACACTCAACTAGTATTAAAGATCTCTGCACCAAATGCAGAGGACTGGAGTTTTTTTAATATGTTAAGATTTTTTTCTTCTTTGCTGGCACTTCTACGTGTTAGACGACTTAGAGACATTGTTCAGACAGATAATGGGACTCATCAGGGATGGAAACACCCCACAACTAGCAGAGGTTCATACTGTGACACTGCAGATTCTGTCTTTCTGCTGTTTTAAATTTGTTTGTTCTCCCTAAAATCTGACTTAAATCAACAGTCCTTCACTCTGTATCTTCCCAGAGTTGAGTACCCTTTTCATGGCTTGATGTACCCCACAAAAAGCTGTTTCTGCAAATGCCGTGTCTCTCTGCCTCGGGCCTGGTGAGTGCACACAGTGAACTCTTCAGCTTTTTCAAAATTTTGAAATCTTGGAGCCTGAACCTGAAATTTCCTACTGGTGAAGGCCCTTGTTATATGTAGGGCAAAGCGTAAACTGGGGATTTGAGAAGCTTCAGAAGTGAGGGGAAAAGGAAGTTTTGATGTGCAATGATCAGCTTGCATTAATTGGAGAATCCAGCCACAGCATCATGTCAATGGTTGCTGGACTAGTTCAATCAACTGATTCTGTCACGGTGCCTGTTTGATATCAGGGTCTCTAATGTTTTGTCTTATTGATGTGGTTTTGTGCAGGTGGGAGTCTGCCTGAATACTGAGGATGCCTCAATTTGAGGCGATTTCTCCAAGTGGTATTTTTTTTTTTCCCTGACTCTGAAGCCTCATTTCAATTTAATGTTTTCCCTGCTCTCAAAGACAAGCATAAGAGAATCATAAGTTGTCTTTTGGTCAGAGAATCTGTCAGAGTTACAGAGAATGAAAAACTTATGTATTAGACAAGTTTCTCTGTGCTGTTTAATTCTCTGATTTAAACATAGGTTACTTCCCTCTAAAATTGAGCTCCTTGGGGACAGTATAGGTTCTTCTTTCAAATAAAGTATTGGGACAATACCTTCACCATCAGAATGGTACACATCTGTCTGTGTAGGCGTTGACTATAAGCCCACTTTAAAATCCTTGAAGCTTTCTTTTTTCATTTCATCCTGCTCAGGATTAGAGTCTCACTGGAACAGCTCTTGGGATACAGTGCCTGATGTTTTGGAGCATTTTGTTTTCTGTTTAGCTCTTCTCAGAGATAACACTAGAAGGCCAGTGCTGGAGAGTGTCTGCTCTTTTACCTGATGCTTAGAGATCTAAAGTTTCATGTTCGCTTCTTCCTACGTCCCTTTCAAAGACAGCATCTGTTGATAAGCATATGAGGTGTTTGCTTTGGGAAAGCCATCCCTTACGCTGATATTGTTCTGCTTTTACAGCAGGAAATGTCCAGAATTTTACATATGAAAATGTGTTAGAGTCACCTTGAAGAATGACAGAGAAATATTTCTCATCACTCTCTCTGCTTCTCTGCTAGCTCATATAGCTAGCTGGTTGATTTCCTATTTTTCTCAGAATGTTGTGCAGAAAGTAGGATCATAAGGTAAATCAGTTGGGAAGGAACAGCAGGAGGCCTCTAGTGCAACCTCCTGCCCAAAGCAGGGTCAGATATGACATCAGACCAGGCTGCTTGAGGGCTCTATCCTTCCTGCTCTTAAAAACCTCCAATGATGGAGAGTGTACAACCTCTCTGGGCAGCCACTTTCACTGCCCAACTGTCCTCATTGTTGAAAAGTTTCCTTTTATTCAATCTGAACATCTTTTGTTTCAATTTATGCCCATTGCCTTATGGTCTCCCACCATCCATCTCACAGAGCCAGTGCTCCAGCCCTTGACCATCTTGGTGACCCTCCACTGAACTCACTCCAGTTTATCAGTATCTTTCTCATATTTGGGGACCCAAACTGGATGCAGTATCTAGATATAGTCTAATGAGTGCTTGGTTAAAGATGGATCTACAGGCTGTGCTGCTATTAGTACAGCCCTGGAGGATGTAAAAATTACTTGCTGCCAATAGGAAGAATTTGGGTGTCTATCTCGGTTCTGGACTTCGATTCCTAGGAAGGATTTTAATTTTCTAAGGGGTGCCCGAAGTATTCAGAGAGTATTTCAAGCAGAAGCTTGGACTGATAACTTCCTGAGTTCCTTTCCAACTTGTATCATTCTGAGTCTGTAGGTCTGTTAGATTTTTCAAAAAAATCACAGTGAGCAGTAACCTGGTAACCTTTCCTTCACCTACACAATGTTTGATGTTTACTGTTGAAAAGAAGGCTCTGCATGTGCCTTATTTTTAAAAAGAAAACAGGTTTCAACAGTATCAAAATATGTACCAAAAAGCAAAAAACCACATACTAAACAGTCAAAATATAGAAAACATTAAAACATTATGGACCAAAAGGCACATTAAATTCTACTAGTTAGGCATTCTTTTTTGTTTGTTTGTTTGCTTGCTTGCTTGCTTGTTTAAATATCTGCTTTTAATTCCTACATTTATTGCTTGCTATGGTTTGGGGGTTTTTTTGCCTCTATTTATACAGTATGTATAAAAAACCAGGATACAGGCTTTGATTTTTTCCTCAAATTCCATAAGGAACCAGAGGAGCAATGTAAACATACTTCTGGGTACTTTTTACTTTATTGCATGTAATAGAAACATTACCTGAAGCATCTAAATATTTAAAGACATGAACATTTCAATCCCTATAGAACTTACACTATACTGTAAATAATTTGAAAACTTACAGTGCCTTTCCTCCTGATCTCACCACTTTTTTAAAACATAGTACACAATTTTACTGCACTTCTATCCTTGTTCTTACTGAGAGCTAAAGTGATAACCTCTCTTCCTGTTCTAAGGCTTGTTTTAAAATGCAGACTAGTGCTTTTATTATTTATTGCTGGGTTTTGTCAGTACTTTAGTACGCAGTTTATCAGTTAATATGGTGAATTTGGTTTATTTTTGTAAGAAATGGGAGGGGGTACATTTTAAAAATGCACTTGTTTACACTTGAGATACCACTTGCCAAATAGGGCGTGTTATTCATTGGCCTCTATTCAGGGAGTGGGTAAGGACACAGCAGTAGTGCTCAGCAAGGGCAAATTACATCTTCTGAGGCTAGAAGGAGCCACTATAGACATACAGAAATAGTAAGAAATATTAACATTTTGAAAGAGATACTGAGGTATCAGGAGATAGATAATCCTGTACCCAGGCTACGAACATCTGACCAGATTAGTATACACAGACACTAGACTTTTTCCCAGTAGTTTTTCTGCAAAGCATCTAAAAAATTCAGGTGGTGCACCATGACTTTCAGTAACCATCCTAGCATTTAAGTACACACCACATCTTTTTTAGGTCTGAGTTTTTCTAGCTTCCAGAGGACTGATTTGATTATGCCTTTACCTAGTAAGACTGACAAGTTCCCTGCAATAGGTCCCTTAGGCTGCTGCGTGTGAGCTTACGCATGCAGTAAGGTCACCTTTCAGCCCTCATTTTTTCATAAGCAAGAATTATTTTGTGAATCTGAGTGTGTTTCCATCTGCCCAGCTCCTGGTCCAAGTTGGAGCATACTTTTAACTGTCCTAACTTACCTTTGGTGCCCTTGCTCTGGTCATGGCCACATGAGGCTGCTAAAGCTTAGCAAAGCCAAGTCATCCTAAGCCCCACCACCTGCTGAGAAGCAAATACAGGGGGAGGTTTCTGTTCTTAAAATAACTGTTGTTTCCATACTTTTCTTCTGTATGAATTTTACAGTTAAAATCAAGCTTAAAAATTATTGTGGATATGATTTTATATGGTGGTTTTGTGACATAGATTCTCAATTTCCTTCTGTTTGAACTCTTATCCAGACTTTTGTGAATATATAAAAGAAGTCAATTCACTTGTTAAGTCCCACAGGGCCTTGTGGTATTTGTTCATGTAGCAGAACAGAAGAGCTCAGAGCTGAGCTGGGACAATATTTGTATCGGTAGTGATGAAATATGGCAGATAAGATCAAAGCTGGTATATATATATGCAATATAAGGGATGATACCCGACCTGGAGGACTTAGGGATGTGTCCACAGAGGCTTTAGGTGCCTAAGTACCTTTAGGAAACTAAGCTGCATAATCTAATTAGACAATACAAAGGAAGATGGGCAGAGAAACAGGTATAGGTGGCTTGTCCAACGTTAATACAGCAAAACCTTTAACAGAGCTAACAAGTTAGGCGTCACTCCCCCTGCTGTCAGGGGTCTGACGGTAAGAGATCACATCCTCCCTTTTGTGCAGGATACCTTCTCAGGTAAAACAGAAAAATGGAAAATTTGGGGTTGAATTTTTGTTGCTGACTTTCTCCTTTTTTTCCACCCTATGCTACAGTGCCCTATTTTTAGAAGTAATGCATAGTGCCTGCACACGTTGCATCAGCTGTTCCCAGTCTTCACAGGTTTATAGGTTGTTCAAACTCAGCAAGTGGAGGAAAATGTTTCCCTGCATTATGCTTTCTGCAGATCTTTCCTACAACAACAGGACAGGTAGTTGTAATGTCAGTTACTCCAGTCTGCATTGTAACCCTCTGCAATACAGAAAAATGTTTCCAGCAATTCTCATGTTAGATACTGACTTGACTTTATCAGAGAAAGATTTTCTCACTTTCTTAGACTTTAAGAAGCAGGAAGGCCATGAATGAAAGACTCACTTGAGGCTTTTTACTGTCGGAAAGACTGGGAATTACAGCTGTAAGGATCAGGATAGTAATGGCCCTCAGATGTCTCCAGCTCAAGTTCCCCTCATCAGCATTGACTGCAGTAATTGTGTTGCCCTGAATGAAATACCTGTTGTTTTCTTAAGTCTTTGAGGTGCAAACTTCTTCATGTATGTGAATTTTTAAGGAAAGTTGCTTAACTATTGCTGAAAAACAGTACTGAGAAGAGCTGCAGGAGCTCTAGCATTTTACAGCTTTAAGAACAATGATCTGTCACAAAGAGTTGCGGTAAAGTTGATCTTGCCTTGAGATGGCAGAAGGAGTAATGACCTCTTATGCATCCCTCCAGCTCTGAAATTCTGAAAAACCTGAAAACCTGAGGTTTGAAATGCCCTCTGGATTTCTGGGAGCTGTAGAAAAGACATCTTGAGTAGCTAAGCCACAGCAGCTCCCAGACCTCTGGCTAGAGGTCTGCTGCATTGTGTTAATGTTGATTGGCCCCAAACTACATTTGCATCTAATGGAAGCTCAAAATTCATTACAACAGATGGAGTATGCTGTGTTAGTTCTCTTGGTGTTGAAGAAATGTCAAATGAGGCCACTGAAATGAAGAGCTCCCGTTCATGTCCTCTTCCCCAAAATTACAGAAAAAGCAAAATGCACTTGCTTGGTGTGGATGCA
Source organism: Falco cherrug (assembly GCF_023634085.1). Classification (NCBI taxonomy): domain Eukaryota; kingdom Metazoa; phylum Chordata; class Aves; order Falconiformes; family Falconidae; genus Falco; species Falco cherrug. The sequence continues at coordinate 9,568,077 of NC_073704.1, read as the reverse complement.
TGACTGCATTGCAGGGTGATGCCATTTTCTCAGGAGAGGGTGGGGGTGGCCAGCCCATTAGGCCAGCACTCCCAGGCCAGCACTTCTTGAGAGCTGAGAATTAAAGGAGGTACTGCAGATGGCTTCAGAGCTCCTAGAACTGCTGCTTTCAGGACGATGCTGCCAAAAACAATTGTGTCTTATGCTGGATACACACAGGTTTCCGTGGGTTCTGCAGTTGCAGCACTGCTTGTGGGGAGGAACTGGAACAGAAAAATTCAAAAAAGTAGCTGACAAAAGCAGAGGCTTGCCTGCTGTGTTCATATCAGCGAGCAGTTCCAACAGTGCCTTTTGTCCATGCCTTTTGCAGTCAATTTTCCTTGGAATGGTAACAGAATTAGCACATGAGCTCCAGCAACAAGTGAACAGAGACAGCCCAGCGGTGCATGAGGCCCATTTCCGATCAGGCAGAGGTCAGGGCTGAAATTGTGCTTGAATTCAGTAATGCTGAGCCCAGTATAATTGCAGTCTCCTCCTTTCTTCTGCGAAGGCAAGAGAGTTTTGATTTTGTTTCCTGATGTAGATAAGGAAGGACTTATACGATTCTGCACATGCCATTTCAAGTACGTGAATACTTACTGGCAAATACCCAGTGAGATTTACACCGTGGTTCGCTCTGTATACAGCTTTCTACCTTTTCTCCTTGCCACTGTTGCTTTATTTTTTTCAAGCAGTATGTGAACTTGATTATTGCATTGTGACACAGCTGTGGGAAATGCTGTGCAGGACAGGACCTCCGCTGCAGTAGGAAGAGTCCTTGAGACTTGTCAGCCCCATTAGAATCTGGAGACTGTACAAGAGCATAACCTGTCAGGCTTCCTTTCTTTTCAGTCACATCGTAATTGCTGTATGTGGCATGGAAAATGTGGTATAGTAAAAAGCTAATATTTTGGCAGAGTAAAAGATCGATGGAGTAAAGGCATTACTCAGCATTTTCAAGATTTGCCTTGTCTTAATGCTGCCTTGCTCTCTAAGGCTTCTGATTTATGAAGGCAGAGTTTGGAGTATTTTAGTGTCATTTTAGGAAATATCCTCTCATAAGTAGGGAAATAATATAGGTCAGGACAATTTTATTAGTTCTCTTTCCATAACAAATCAGTGATTGCTCTGTGCCCGATGGCAAATGAAGCAAAAATTCTTGGTAATAAACTGGGAGAGGTGAAAAGCTAAAATTATAATATTTTGTTATTATTAAATACTATTTCATGTCTTTCATTTTGATGATGAACACCAGCAATTGACAAGACTGAAAGATGAAAGCTAAGCTTTCCTTAAGGGTTTCTAATACAGAGAGGCTAAAAACTAAACCACTTAAAATTCATGGTTACATCACCAAAATATGTATTTCAAACACACTGCATCTGAAATCTTCGTTGAAAAGCTCCACACTTGAGTAGATTTGTTTCCAAGTCATAGAGTAAAACTACTGTTGGATTCCAGTCACTAAACCGTCGGTGAACCTGTGGAGTTGGAAATGTCTAAGAGACTGTCGTGTAACATTTTATGGTGACATGGGATAACCTTCTCCACTGCCCAGAATGTAGAGCAGCCTCTGTGAGAACAGCATATACCGAGCAAGTGCTCGCTTTTCAAAGTCAGATTAAAAATACATTCTTGTACACTAATATATTCCAAAGGAAGACACGGTATTGCTGGATTTATGTGTGGCAGAATGTGCAGCATTTCTGCTGCAATCAGAAGAAAAATAGTCATTTTAAAAATTACATTAATATGTAATTATATGACATAATGTCAGGTCGTAAATGTAGTCATTTCTTGTAATGCATGCTTGGATTTTATGAGGGTTTCAAAAAACCTTCACTCAAATCGTGTGGAAAATCACAGGAAAACAACTGCAAAAATACTCAGAATTAAACAGTTGCCTTATTTTAGCCAGTTTGCTGAGTGTTTGCAGAGGTCTCCAAAGAGAGTTATATCCACAGTGCTATTTGACTTCGTAGAGCACAGTAGGATGGGATATGGACTACATTTCTTTTTTGTCTCTGACTATCTTGGTCTCCGAGATCTGTAAGTTCAGTTCAAGGCTTGGCAGAAGAAATGAAGCTCCATCTGTCCTACTGAGTTGGTTTTGGCTGTTAGGAACACAGACTGTAGAAGTAAAAGGTGTCTGTCCTGGGTGAGCATGTTTACTTCTTTGTAATTGCAGGCAAACATGTCAGATAATCCTTTTTTATAAAATCGGCCTTAAAAATTATTAGCTTTTAGAAGACTGTTTCAGAACCTTACTCTCCAAAGAGTTAAAAACTTTATTCTGAGTTCCAGCCCCAAAATAAGCATACTTTTTGTTCTCCTGTGTATGTTGGCCCTTCTCTCCTCGTTGGTATTTAATCTTCAGCAGAATTTCACTGAGTAGTCGTACACTCTGTCAGCCTTTGTTTTGTGGGTATAGATAACTAGATCTCTTTCATAAGATCATCTCTCCAGTTTCCTGATGACACTCACACTAACATACCCCATCTTCCACTTCAGTGTGATATCTGCTTGGGTTGCATCACGCTGATGTCTATGGCTGTATTGCCCTCAAGGAGCATCATCTTCCTATGACCAACAAATACACCTCCCGTGCCTCCAGTTTATAGCAGAATCCAGGGCAAGACCTTGCACTTCTTACTATCGTAATTTATTTCATTTTTGTTACTCCAGTCCTTAATATCATCCAGCCTTTCTTGTATGTGATTGTGATCCTCATCAGTATGGTTACTGCCATCTAACTTTTGCCATTAATGGTTAATTACTTTGATTCTTCTATTTTATACCAAGATAACGAATGAAAATGCTAAATAAAATGCGTCTCAGGACCAGTTCTGGAAGTATTATATCAATAAGCTTCTCCCCATTTGATAGTTTCTCTTGTATCACGTTATTTTATCCCCTTGAGCTAGTTTTGTTTTGAAGCATGTTTTGGTGCTAATTTCTATTTTCCCTTTCTAGCAGTTACTTTGACACTTTACAGGAATAGAGTTTGTTTGCTTTTCTTTAGGTAACAAACAAACAAAACCCAAACAAAAATTGTTTTTTCATAAAAGGATTGAATCTCTTATTGCTGTATTGGTAAACCAACTCCATACAGTGTTCAATTTTCCATGTACCCTGCATTTTCCAGGGCTTTTTAGAACTGATATAATGCATGATGAGAGGCTGATTCACTGATCTTCCTTTTTGATTGTAGGTAACGTCAGGTATGTCAGTGAAAATGTTATTTCTAAGATCTGGGGTGTGTGTGGTATTTTTGTTGGTTTTTTTATAAAAAGGCAACACTCAAATCTCTGATTTAAAATATTTTGTTCACCTACAACAGTATGGCAGCACTTCTCATTACGTGATAGCATTGACCTTATGACAAACTGTTTCTGTTCCAAATACACTTTGAAAGTGTTCACCAGCTCATGACACCCGTTAATACAGATAAATTCAATTTTCCTTAAGGCGCATCAGTGTCTTTATGATAAATCTTTACTTGTGAATATATCCTTTTACATATAAGCCACCAGGAATTATTTCTGAGAATACATCTGCACAGGAGAACGAGGATGTGATTACAGTAAAAATTATTGGTGAAGAAGCAGTGACAAGGGTTAGTGCTCTGGACACACACAGTCCAGAAGACACGATCTTCACCTGTGGATGAACTGAGGCCTGAGCTATTTTTTTTTTTTTACTGCTGTTGCTACCTGTGCTGCCTAGGTTAATAAAACATACGTGTACACTACAACCTGCCATACTCCCACTCCATTTTTACTGGGAGATGTGCTGGTGTGCCAAGGACTCAGAGGCTACTGGCATCCTCAGGGCAGAGTTAGGAAATCCAGTTTCCGTACTCTATGCTAATGCCCATTCCTGTTGGAAATAGGCTATAAATTACCATTGCTTAGAGCAGACAGGATTTGTTCACTTAGTTCTACAAGGGCACAAGCCTCTCAAAATCCATGCAGTCCATAAGACCCTTTAAAAACCTCTAGGAAAAAGAAGTGGCGATGTCCACTGTATTATAGCATAGTTCCCTGATGTGATAGGTGTTGTATAGGTGGGTGGCTGTATCTAAAGTCTTTGGAGAGGGTCAAAAAGCTTTTACTATCACAAAGTGGCCTCTTCTATTTATTCTACCTGTTTTCCAGTTGAGTGTTTTATGCCTGTAAAAGCCTCATGGTGATTGTTTCATACCGTCTCTGCAATGTGCATGAAGCCCAGCACCCCAGTCTGTGAGCCTGAGAGATGAATCAGAGGAACCCCTTCAGTGTCCCCGTGCTGCTCACTGTCAATCCTACCATGCTCATGAGACTCCAACTGGTAAACCTGCATATTATGCAAGATGAGTTAGTATGGGATCTGTTTAAATATTACAGTTATCTAATCTTATTTCAGTGAGAGGAAATAATTAAATGTGCAAATTGTATTTACTTTTCCCATCTTTCTAAGATTTGGTGATGGTCAGATGTCTTTTTCCGACAGCTTTTCAAAGTCAATGAATCAAACAATACTATTTGAATTAAGGTCTGTTTCCTAGTCAGCGTTGTGTTTAACCATTCTTAGTTCCTCTCTTGAGATTCATTTTAAAATCTTTAGATCCTACAAATACCTTTGTTTGATTCCTGCTACATATATACATCATTGTTCTCTCTTCTGCTCTCCCTTTGTATCACTTTTCCTTTTTCCAAACCATTGAGAATTTATTTCACAGGAATCCAAAACATTTCCCATTTTCTTTACCAAGCTTTATGATACTGTTTTGCATCTACACACAGTTAGCTTGGGGGGAGGAGACAAAGTTTGATAGAGCTGCCATATTTCTTATGATTTACATGTTCTCTTTACAAGAGAATACAGCCTGACTTTACATGGTCTAAGGCATTGTTTAAGCAGCTACCATTGTGATACAAATATAACTTGTATTTCCATCTGTTTATCATCAGAAAAAAATTGTATCTAGGGGTCAGTACCCCAGTCTGAAGGAAATCTTTCATTTCTTCATTCTTTTTCTTCTTTCGGTTACTTAAAACTCCTGCATACATGCCCCTCTGAGTACACTAATTTTGTGTGCGTGTAGGTTTTGCTCCTCCAGTCTTTTTTTGCTCCAGATGTTGATTATACATTTTGATCTGGGTTTTGGCCTTTAGGGCCAGGTTGTTGTTGCCTTATCTATGAGCTTCCTGGCACAGAGGAATATATGCAAGTTAAGCAAAGCTCTAGAGCTTCTTTGAGCTCTTTGAGCTTGACTTACCTTTTTGGAGTACTGTAAGCGCCCTTGGAATGCTTACCATAGGCCCAGAGGGAGCACTGGCTCTCCTTGATTTCATATATTGAGATGTGTCAGGTAAAGAAAGAGTAGGAGTATTCTTCTTCTGTTCCATCCCTGTGAAAATACTTAATGAATACTTACTTGAGATTTTATTTTGACAGAACTTTTAAGCATATGACCCTATGAGCCTTTACTGAATCATAGTCTAAAGCTCTTTTGTGAAGGTTTGTTTGGGTTTTCTGAACAGTACGGGTGTTCTTCTGGATAACAGAACTGCAAATAACAGTGGGTGTTAAAACCAGAATAAAATGATAGGTGTCCAGCATTAATGAATGCATTTCCATTAGTAACCCTGCTAAAAGGTGATGATTAAGAGTTGTAATAGCATTTAATCAGAAAATTTAATGCAACGCCTTTTTCTTCTTGTTAGACTAATGTAAGCTTTATTAATACCGCTGAATGGAATACTGCATAGGGTAAATTTAATAACTGTTCATAGAATATGTTGCATATATGTTCTATACTGTTTGTGTCTTTTCAGCTGACCTTCTCATTTATTACTCTTAGTGTCAGGTAGTGCTTTTTCTGTTTCAATGAACATTGTTTTTTTAATGTGAAATGCCACTGTGGTTGTCTTTGGCAAGAGAATGTCAGCGTCTGCAGAGTAAGAGCTGTTCAGAGCACTTGCTGGCAATCAGGGTATTAATCATGACTCTGCTTTGCTGCTCACTATAAAATCCTCTATTAAAAACCGTATCTTTGTAGTAAGATTGAGCATGTAGGTTCAAAGGATACACATTGTGACTCTGAGAACTTGTATTTTAGGTCAATGAAATCCACAGAACTAGCTGATATTTGTACCCTCAGAGGGCAGACTTCTGTCCTCAATGAGCTAGCTTGTTCCCTTTTTCTTTAAAAGATAAAAAAGGCAGCTACTTGTTCATTTGTCTTTGTATGCTGAGCTCCTGGAAATGCCAAGCTGTGTACTTCTTACTGGTTAGTATGCATCCCCTGTGCTGGCTTAGGGAAATACCTTAAACCGGGATCTCCAGGGACACCTATAGCCATCATCAATAAATCAGTCTGAACACATCTCCCCTTCTCAACAGCCTCTCTAAAGCTCATGGTTCCCACCAGTAACACCTAGCGTTTCCTTTCCTTGTGGGAGCTGGTTTTGTCCAAATTCTTTCCCACACTGTGGGGAAAAAGTGATGCTGTATGACCTTAGACAGTCAATCTGGGTATGCAGAGACCATCTGGGTATGGAATGGGCAGCTAGTACCTCTGTATCTCATGCATTAGCAGGTCGAGTAGACATTTGTGAGTCATATTTGGGTACTTAAGCTTGGATGTGATCAACAGCATCATTTTGAACGTTTTGTTTCACTCTTCAGTCTAGTGTTAGACTGAATCAACTGGTATTTTCAGGAAGAACATGATAAAATCATTATAAGGTAATTTATTGTTCAAAGCTCCATGAGAAACCATTAAGAAATTGATTCACATTCTTGCCTTCACATATCTAATGATGATTTTTGTAATAGTGTGTGTTACGTGTGATATTATTCTGTATGATCTTATATGTGCTATTTTTTAATTTTTATAGTATTTCTGTATTACTTTTTTGTCTTGTTCATTACCTATTTTGATTTATTCAGAGTTCAGTAACATATATAATATATATTTCTGCCATCCATCTTTCTTACATCTTTATTCAGGCAGCTTTCTTAGCTCCCTTTAAGCACAAAATCATGATTAAAAGGTAAATCTTCGTTATTTCTATTGAAAAATCCTCATTCCTTGGCTCTCCCTTATCTTCATGCTGATTAATGTTCCCATCTTTGCCCAAAGCCTTATTTTTCAGGTCAGGTATTTCACTTAATGTACTGTTTATGTCCTCTGCAGTTTCTTGGTATAGGTGTTTCTCTCATTTGAGAAAGCAGATGAAACTATATTATATTTTCAATATATTTAAGGTCAAACATTAAAAATTCCCTCTATCAACTCACTTGAGATGAGATACATGGAGCATTTCTTTGTTCTGCTTTATACAGTCATGTAAATCTCTGCAAAGGACACTGTTATAAATCAGTAAATAACCACCAAATTTGCAAAGTATATACTGGCACAACAGATTGCAGAGCTGAGCTGCAGAGGCTCACCTGTGGTTCCCTCCTTGTCTTGCAGAGTTTGAGTAGGCGTTTTGTACATGACGCTCTCCTTTTAGGACAAGAGGTTGCCATTTCTCTGCAGATTCTGCCCTTCCTTTCTTGTCAGAAAACTGTCTTAGATGGAAAATGTCAGCTGTGAGGTATGTTCCCTTTCCATTTGGGAATTGCCTGGTTTGGAGAAGTGGCAGTTTGGATGAAGATGCCAAGGTGCCTCCTGTCTTTGACAAGAACAGCAAGAGAGGAATCTTTCTGTGCCTAAAAACAACTTTCAGCCTTTGAGCATTAATGCAACCTTCTGGCATGACGTAGTTTCATCCAGTGCCTCCCACTGGCTAAGGCTGAGGTCATGTGCAAACCAGAGAGGAGGCTCTTCTAATGGAAAAAAAATCATGTTTCTAGCTGAGGTTTTCTCCTTTATGATTCTTGCAATGGCCATGATGATAATTTAGAGAAATGCATTTCAGTCCTCTGTGCAAGTTCCTTGGTGCACTTAATACTTCATTTGTAAGCAGTTTCACAGTTTCTATGTGACGTCTGTCAGGTTTTCGCTTGGCAGCAGCATCCCCATCATTAAAAGGTATAATTTGAAGTTGCAAAGTAATGTCCTGTAAGTATTGAAGCTGCTTTTGAACTCGCTTTTAGTTTATCTTCAAGTGTTTCTTTAAGGATTCTCAACTGCATCTTGTACTGTTGGTAGTTTCTGTCTGTGTAAAATGAACAATAATGCCAGGAGGCTTCATTGCTGCGTTTAAAAAAATACCCTAAAATCTGTCTTTCACCAGCAGTCTCCATAACTTGACAGCCTGCTCACATTTCTCTGACTTTCAAAACCCTTGGATCAGAGGAAAGAATTACCAGTAATGCTGTCATTCCCTCAGATTGGCAGAAACGTTGTAACATTGTGCTACTTGAAATTTGTCCATCTTCAGAAGATTTTGATAGGAATTAAGTGGTACATTGACCCTGTGTGTTCATGGAAGCAAGCTTCAACCACCAAGAAATTTCTTCCCCATGAATAAATTGGAATTTTTTCGCTGTCCTTGAGAAAGAGTGTAGTGGTTCTGCCTATAGTGTCCCATAACATGACATGTTCCCTACACCAGGGCAAACTGGATGTAAGATATCATCACTCTACTTTGACAGCATTTTGTTTCCCTTTGCAGCAGCACTTGATAATCTGACAAGAGAGAATCAGGGCCTTTTAATTTTAATGAAAAACTGACCCGTGTTCTTACTCATGAAGTTATTCATGAGGTCATTGGAGGTTTCACGTCTCTCTCAACTCGCTGAAGGCAGTGGCCCCAGACATTCAGGGAGCTAGATCTGTGCTGGTGACTCTTGATCTGGTCAAGGTACACAAGAAAGCCAGTGCAAACAGAGTCATTATGGCTGTACCGATTTAATCGGGAGGATTGCAGTCCTCCTTTTTTGTGTGTCCCTGACACAGAACAATTAACACTGTAGAATTTGGCCCTTACCTTGAGGAGGTCCCAGGGATAAGCAACCTAATTAGGCTGTTTTGCTATCGTTAGGATTTGGGTCTGTAGCCCAGTTGCTGCTGTGGTGTGCAATAACACATGAAGTCAGTGTACCTTTCGTAGTCACTATAGCTTCACTAAGCCCCAACTTTGGATTCTCCCTGTTTCCAGCAAACTGTTCCTGCATGAGCCTTGCTTTTCTTGGGCTAAGGAAAGAGCTGCCTCAGGAAACCGCACATTTAGCTTGGGCCTGCTGCGGCATCGCCTCTTGCAAGGGGGATTCACCACGTGCCCCTTGGTGAGACGTGTCAGTGACCCATGTCTGGGACGGAACCTTGATCCCAGTCTGGACGTGGAAATATTACATAGCCTAAAGCATAATATAGAAGCAAACTGATGAAAGAACTAGCTAATCCGCTGTGAAAAATAAGGTGATAGTAAGCTTATAGAACAAATGGTCTATCAGTTAGTTAGCATGAAAGCCTGACAAATAGTTATGACCATTTTGTCTTTTTTCCTGAGCTGTTCTTCAACTTTTTTTCTACCCTTGCTTGTCAGTTCTAAGTCATTTTTACCATATAAATATTTTATTATGACAAAAAAAATAAAAATCTGTCTTAGATCTACTTGCTTATCTGATGAGTAGATGATTTCATTTGGCTTCATTTTAACACATCTTGTAGCCTGCTAGCTGAAAAGGAGTAACACTGTCCCATGAGTGTGAGTACACAAAGGTGAAATCAATTAGGAGCTTGAAGGATTTATTTTTCCCATTTTTTACGGAAGTTCTATTAATGTTAGTGCAATATAGGCAGCTACTACAAATATGAGGAGAAAGGGCTCCTTGAAAATATTCGGCATTGAAGGATGCCTTTCAATGATACTGTGAAATGAAGCACAAAGGCCATTTTAGTAGTTTCCTTTGTTAGATGAAAATAATTTGACAAAAAAAATCTTCTGAAATGACAGCCATGAGATAAATTTAATGTATGGATGAAAAATATGCATGAAATTCAGAACTTCATTTTACTATTAATTAACTTCCAAACACAAGTAAGTAGATTTAATTGGCACTGTGGCTGAAAGTTTACGTGCAAAAGTGTTACTAATGAAGAGAACAATCATGATCAGAGGCAGCAGATACAGTTTCTCAAATGTTTCATTATAGATCCACAAAAATGTGATGGGGGATGACCATGCATCTGATTTCTAGTTTATTCTCTCTGTTCATGGAAGAATATAATTTAGTATTTTAAATCATAAATACTGAAAGTAGTTTGTGCCCAAAGTTTATAAGATGAAATAACTTATCACAACTGTTGCTTTCCTGACTTGTGCAACTAACTTAGGAAAATTGCAGTATTTGTCTCATTTTGTAGCAGGGAAAAAGTTTTTTTTATTTGAAAATGTGTGTTTGTGCTGTCTCATAGTAGGCAGCTCACGTTTCATACACTTGTGAAATACCACCAGGTCACTGCAGAGCCAGTAGTGAGGCTGTAGGGGGATATAAACAGCTGATAGAAAATAGCATCTTTAGCATTAAAAGCCCTGGTTAGATTCTTGATAGCAAACTGCTTCCCATGTTAAGCTGTGGCAGATGCTGCATGGGGCCAAGGCTGTTCTTGGAGGGTCCTGTCAGTCAGATGTTCTCTGCAGTTTGGTGTGATCTCTGTGAACCCAAGGCGCAGAGATCCTCTCTGTCAGACTTTCTGCTTGTTACTCCATTCATTCGTCTCGTGATTGTGTGGCTTCTCCTGGTTTTAGGGCAGACGGGACGCTAGCTATATCGTTTCCAGAATCTTTACAAATGGGAAGGAAAATGTAACTTTTATCCTTGACCACCTTCCCTTTGCTCAGTACAGGAGATCAGCTCTGTGGAGTATTAGATCTGCAGGATGCGATGTAGCCGACTACTGTCACTTTTCTATATACATGTAGCAACTATTGGAGAAATTTGTTGGGATTTTTTCTGCTGTTGTTTAGGGGAAGGAAAAGTAATAGTTCCAGTTTTATCTTCCACCCCCCGTGCTATGCAGATCAAGTTAATGGAATGGCTCTTGATGTAGTGTGAGGAAAGAGACACTGCCTGTGAGAGCTACGGAAGTATATACTGATTTTTTCACCTAAAGTCCTTGGAAGTTAACAAAAAAGCCCCCCCAGCATATTTGGCTATCATTAAATTCAGACTGTATTTTGAGGAGAGATCAAAGAGTCAGAAATTACGGAAGTCTGAATAGCGATGCTAAGGGGGAAATGCTGAATGGAGCTGCCTGAGATCTGTCTAATGTTCATGAGTGCATCTCCATTTGAAAAATTACACATGGCTTTCGTTGCTTCTGGATTTAGGATAAATGTTATCATGGCCTTTTTGTGTACATGGTTTATTCACCATTCCATAATTATAGTAAAGAAGAAGTTGTAGAGACTTGAAATTAGTGTAAAACATGTTAAATTTAAGACCCGATGTACATAATCCATCATAATATCAGCATAAACAGAATTCAGGCTTCACAGGAGATAAGTAATACAGAAGTAACTGCATAGAATAGTAAATTTGGACATTGCTAATTGCAATATGGATTCACAATAACTTTTTTTGATTAATCTAGCCTTTATTGTCTTTTCGTAGGAAATAGAGATTTTTAAGATAACAGAGCATAGCTATTTGAAAAGTAATGTAAAAAGAGCAGAATGAATCTTTTATTTTGGGGTATGTTTTTCTGATCTACTATGATATTGATGTGCCAATTCCTAGCTTGATATAGTACTTCTTCAAAGAATAGGGTTTTTTTACACTCTCTGGGAAACATAATTTTGAATGTGCGTATTTGAAATACTTGGATTGCTTTATTATCTCATGCAAGTGAGTGAAAACCTGTGGTTAGTGGGAACAAATGAATGATGGAGGATTCCCAGATCTGTGAAATTGTCAGTGTGGATTGCCTAAAATTTTGGCACACTGCAGTTTTCAAAGATTTGATGTAGCTTGAAAGGCAATAAATAAAATATGTACGAGCAAATGCAAATTAGGAAGCAAAAATTGGGTCGGTGGCATTTGCAGTGGTCCCCCCTTAAAGCACAGGGAATCACTGCAAATACTACAGATAAGGTAAACACTGTGATGTGGGAAATGTCAGCGTGTCAACTCTTTGTGCCCCATGTACCTGTAACAGTGGGTCACCAGCTGTTTCAATTTTGTGGCTTTAGGGCTTGTACGTGTGGAGCTACTTCACTTGTGCAGGTAAAAAGAGTAGGGATGAAGTGGTTCAAGTAGAAATAAGTAATAATTCAAGTCAAAGAAATGCCCTGTGCCCTTCAGCTGATTTCCTATCTAAATAAATGAATTGGTATAATACATCATTATCTATGGGTGTGTGTAAGAGTGGTAAAGGATGACTTGCTTTAATTGCAGTGGCTGTATTTGCAACCTGTGATTGCTTAAAATTCTTGTGAAGCTTGGTTGTGCTGGTTAATGAGATTGTACTGCCTCAAAGAAACAATACTTTAGTTTTAAACTTTTCCACTTCAGCACAAGAAGAGTTACTATCAGCTTTGTACTCTAAGTGGTTACCTATGGGCAAATGTTTCTTTTCTGGCTTTTCAGAAACCACATTCTGAAATGGCACTGTCAGCTGTAGTGAAATTCCTTTTCGCTAATCGGAAATCCGATGTGAGCCAGGGGCCAGGTAAGGGGGAGATGGAGTGCTGAGCTAAAATTCATAGGCTGTGCCTATGAGCTGGACTCCAGGTTTGCTTCAGCATCAGGCTGGCGTGGTTTCCAGGCTTGTGGATTGACTCTAGTTCATGTGTAGAGCAGGTCTGTGACTGTTGCACACAGCATACACATGCTTTGAATTTCTCTGTGCATCATTGTCCTACGGCATTAATACCCTTTCCTTCTTTCAAAGGTGACTTTTGAAAATAAATACTAAATTCAAGGTACTTGGATGCTCTGCTGGTGGTCATATGAGGTAAATTATGGGTATTTTGGAACTTGTGGCACTGTCTAATACCTGGGAGTATTGGCCTCAGCATCAATCCTGCTATTTTCAGTGGACCTACCCTTGAGTTAAAGAACTTGTGAAGAAGGGCATCAGAATTTGTCTTCAGATAAGCAGAAAATATTTCCAAACCCAGGTATCTAGGGCATTTCTTTTATTTAGCTTTTAAGCATTTATTTTTAGATGTCATGGCTCCACTTGATAGCAGTGTGTGAATTTAAATGTTGTAAAGCAATATAAATGGCCATTAAGTTAGGAAGCACAGTATGACCTTTTTGAAATATTATGCCAAACACTGTGTTTGCTTTGTGAGCTAAGTGGAACTTCTGGAAGGCTGTTGCTGATGAAAGGCACTGGCTAGGTCTCTGGGGAGAGAGCACATTATTGCAAGATGAATCTGGGGATCTGACAAAAATAACAAAACAAAGCTGTAAGACAGGGTTAGATTTTAACAGGAAGAAATTCAGATTGATTGCAGTGACTTTCGTGTGCCTTATTTTTCCAGAACACAACAGATGCTTTTTTTTTTAAACTTAACTTTCCAGCTTTAAAGGTGTGCTATCAAATCCTGAAAGATGCAATGAAGGGGGACTGTGGGAGGGCATTTGTGCAAACCTGCCAAGTATTTATGCACCTTCATTAGTAATATTCTGGTATTCAATATTAGGACAGCAATGAAGAGGCCCAATCAGTGCTGGTGTCCCAATACGCTATGCAGGGCATGAAGAGGCTAATGAGGAGCAGCCGAGGAAGGCAGTGTAAGTGGAGATGAGACACAGCTGAAGAAGTGCAAAGGGAGGTACAGGGTGACTGCTCAGAGCAACACAGTAGGTGCAGAGCCCAGCCAGCATTGAGACTGGGGCAGAGTCTCATCAATGAGTCTTGTGGCCTGGGCTGAGGCAAGAGGAGCTGTTCTGAGTTGTTGAATATTGACATATCTTGTGTAAAATGCACCCTGAAAAAAACAGTGGGAAGCATTGCTTTTGCTTCTTCAGATTAAGCCTTGTCTCTGCACGAGCAAATAGAGGATTCTGATTTTTTCTGTTGGTGCCGAAGTGGTTTATCTTGTTGGTGACTTTGTAGGGGACATTACTGCCAAAAAACAAGCAGTGATGAGGAATGGCTGCTGTTTTATTTAAGGCAGGAAGCATTCAAAGTAAAACTGTAATCTAATTCCATCACTTTGTTTACAGTCCCTTCTGCACCTCCTCTTTAGTTTATGCTTCACCTCAGTCAGTCGGTTTGTTCTTGAAGGGCAGTAGAGTACCCCAACATAGCGATGAGTTTCAGTACAGTGTCCCATCTTTATATATACCACAGATAAATAAGTAGTTTGCAAATCAGCACAAAACTGGCTTTGAATTCTGGCTTTGTGTTCGATGTATTACGGTTAAATGAAGCAGTTTATGTACTTCCATTGTGGCCAATTGGAGTAAACTTAGATAAAATTTATGAACACAGGGCAAGTATTTGTCATTTGCTCCAAAAAGCTGTGTAAGGTGCTGTCCTGGAACAGGTAAATCAAGGATATAACCATTTCCTGTCTGCAGGAATATGTGGTTTAAGCCATTGGTTCTCAGCTGGAGAGATGCATCTCCCTCGGGAGGCATCCCAGCTATAAAGGTTAGGCACATACTGTATTGCAGAAAAAGTGCTGAATGAACAATTTCAGCATTCGATTTGAAGAACGTTCATAACGCCTTTTTCCTCACTACTTCATAAAAGGTGGAAAACCTTAGATTTTTCAAGTACGTCTGGATTCAAAATTAGGTTTTACCCTTCAGTTGGCTCAGCATTGTCATGTGTCTTGGTAAGCTTTTCAGTTCATGCATACATAATCTGTGCACTACAAATATAACATCGTCTTATTTGCATCAGTTCTTCTTGCATGAAACTTGCAGACCAGAGGTAGCATTGTAAATCGTCTTTTTATTCTTATTTTCAAAAACGCTGTTTTTTCCCTACCTGGGTATATAAGAAGTTGAAATAAATAAAAAAAAAAAGTTTGAAAAAAGGTTGAAATAAATTCAAAGGCTTACCTTTGTATAACATACCTTGGATGATTAAAAATGCTGGGTTTTGAATGAAGTCTTGAAGGAGGATAATTACATATCTGTTGCAGAAGACATTACTTCTTCTGAAAATTTTTTTAGAAAGTTGATAATTTTTCTGTCTGAGTTTGTAGACAATGCTGGTTAAGCATTGCCAGACAACTAGACAGCTAACAAGCTTTTCACATTAGCAGGCAGTCATAGCATCAAGTAACCTTGTATTACACAATCAGTCATCCCAGTGTTTACATAAAAATGATATCAGGTTATGTGAGCATTTGTTCTGCATGTGAGACAAGCATGTTAGAGAGAGAGAACAACTTCTGTAGAGCAGTTCCAAATCACAAGAAGCTTTCCTAAAATTTCAGGATGTTAAAGCGTTTACAGGGGAAAAGTGTGTTCTCTAAGAAAATGGTTAGCACCTTTTCTAATAGCCTTAGCTTAATAACTTTTTGTGCAAAGTGAGATGGAGACAGGCCTGCTTTTCACATAATTAATGTTTCTGTTAAAGTTCACATGCACTCCTCATTGCTGCTAAATAAAGCTCCCTTTCTATATTGTGTTCAGTCAGTCAGGCTTCTTTCTAAAACGCATCTTGAAATATGATTTTTCAGTATGAAGCCAGTGGCTGTACCGAACCAGTATCCATGCAAAGAAGGGTGTCCTAGAACCCTAAACAGATAGAAATTCATCTTCAAAAAACACTACCAAGGAACAGAATAACTGTGACTTTCAGACCCCAGAACAGGAATCAAGCCTGTGACATCTCAACATTTCCAGTGATGTACTCCTCTTCCAGCTAACCCCAGCAACCACTTGTGCTTGGTACACTGCCCCTGTGCTGCAGCTGAGCCTGCAGCATCTGTCAGTAGACATAACCTTAACATTTTTAATATTTGGTTGAGGTACTGCTGGTCAGATATCTGCAGATGAAAAGGGGCTGTGCATGTGGATCTGCAGTGAGCTTTGCACTGCTGTAGGTTAACTGGTAGCAGCAGCGGAGCATTACAACATGCAGTGGTGCTGGGTGTATGTATCCTACCCTTGCAGTACAGGCACACCTCTCATCTGTGCCTCTCTCCTATGTGTCGATGGGAGCTTTGTGATTTGCAAGCTAATAATGTTTTTGGCGCAGTTTTAGCTATAGAACAAATCCTTGTTAGTGATGATTTCTGAAGCACAATTTTAATAATGACATTCTTCACTTACATGATGTAGCATTTTTCAAAGCACTTAGGAATTATTACTGAAGTCTCAAAATACATCCTTAGGGTAAGTTTAGTTCAAGCAATTATTCAAGTTGAAAAACAGAAGCATAGGGGCTTAAATAACTTGCCAAAAGTTGTCAGAGAAGTTTGTAGTAATGCTGAACTGGATTCTTGGATCCCTGCTCTCTACTCATGACAGCACAGCTTTCTCTCTATCACCCTTGAAGCGCTCTCCTTTGTTATTGTCCTCCCCTTATTTTTTGAATGACACCAATCTTCTAAAGACTGAATTTTGCTTCTTTTCTCTTTTGTACATATCTGTTAAATAAACCGCATTTCTTCGGATACTAGTTAAATTGTAAAGGGCATTTGTTTCGTAACATACTTCTTAATTGCACCTTTCCAGTTAAGACTGCTACTAGCTTTGGTAATGCGAGTACATCAATCATCTTTCACACCACAGCAGAATCCTGAACTGTGAAACACATTATATGTAAGCAAGAGGCTGCAAGTACTTATTTGGGAAAATAAAAAGAATAATTATATTCATTGCCTTAAAACAGTTGAACCTGGGTCCTCAGGTGGTGTAAATCACCATAGCAACATCAAATCCAGTAAATCTCACTTTGCACAAATGAGAAATCTATTCCAGTCTTCATTTTTCCTTCATCCCTTGAAGACTTAAACAGTTATTCACAGCTTTTCTGTCCTTTACCTCATCCTCTAACTTCTTGTGTTCCCTTTAATACTTCCTGGATCACTTTCCCAGCCAACTCTTTCTTCTAGGGAACTCTTGTCATTACAGAGCATCTTTACAGCTGCAGGTAACGCACTTTTTTTTTTTTTTTTTTTTCCAAACCAGCTGCCTTTTCTGACACGTAACTCCAGACCCCTTCCAGCAGCATCACCACCTTCTGTTGCTCATTCCCTTCCCTTTCAACTCCCTTACAACAGTTTCTTTCCTCTTGGAGTCCCTTGCTCTCCCACCCCTTCAGCCACCTACCCACACACTTTCTCTTTACTCTTGGTGTGATTCATGTTCCTAATGGTTTGTCCTCTTTTCAGCCTGGACGCCTAAGGAAATAAGGTTTATATAATTGGTCCATCTGTCAGGCCCTCCATGTGTTTGTCAGTGCTTCTTCAATAATTTGGAACCTGTTTGCTAATTGCAGCTAAATCAGGAGGGGCAGCACAGTATGAGATGGCAAACTCCCTAAGGTTTCATGAAGGCGAGTGACTGGGTAGTGGACAGAGAGTGTGAGTAGTGAATGGAGGAACACGTAGCAGAGTTCAGCCCTTATATCTGGCAGAAAATGGCTGTCCAGTAATACCCATTCTGTAGCTCGGTGCTATTTCTTGTCTGCACTGACCAAATGGAATATATCTGATGAACTGGGCAATTGTGACAAGGAGGGCAGGGCAAGGCAACAGAAGATACAAATCCACCCCTAATTAGACAACATTAATACCATGGATCACAGGATAATGTTTTTTCTTCTTTAAGCTCCTTGTTCTCTTGGAGTTTCCTCCAGATTTTCTTCCCTTTCTTTTCCCCTCTCCAATGTTCTTGTCTCTGAAGTTTTCCTCTTTCCTTCTTTTTCTATCTTTCACCTCCATGTCCTCATCCTCTCTTCTTAAGTTCCTTTTCTCCTAAGGAATGCCTCAATAGTAATTTCAGCCTTGCCTTTCATCCTGCACTCCCCCACATACTCTCTTGTTACTGCTAATTGTGCTCCCTTCCTGGACTGACACTGCTTCCCGAGAGGAAGGAGAACTGCCGTAATGATTGGTGGCAGCAATGTCTTAACCACCTCCTTAGAGCGCAAACACTGTCACAGTGTTTGAAAAGCTACATTAATTGAACATGGATTTGTTCAAGCTGCTCATTGAATAGATTTCCCTCGTGCCTGACTTGTGTTACAGCTTATTTTAGCTATAGACTGAACCCAAACAATAGTTATTATTCCTGCCAACAGCTGCCTGCACTGGATGCCATACCCAACTTGATCTGAGGGCAGAGGACCTTGCATGCACCAGCGCAGAGACCCAAGTAATCATGAACACCAAGAACTGGATGCTAAGTGCAATCCTGGGTTGTCGAGCCACGTCCTTGGAACAGAAAGAAAATTACTTTTCATGGCATAGATTTTACTTAAGATCAACTTCTGCAAGGAAGTTCATCTGCCACCTGCATAGCAGTTTGCAGATTTGGGTTATGCCTGTCTTGGGGCCAGGACTGCTAAAGGGGCTGGCAGGGAAAGGGGTTGGCATTGCTGCCTACCGAGGCTCTGTTCCATTTGGGTGTTGGCTTTGCTGGGTCTGTGTGTGGTTCCTCTGTGTTGTGTGCTGCAGATGTTCAGGTATGCTCCTTCCCATCTGTATTTCCTTCGGCTTATAAGTCATCAACTTTCTGTTTCAGCCTGCTGCCAGAGCCCCTGCAGAGGTGGCATTGCTATGCTGAGCATTCCCAGGAGAGCTATCTCACCTAACCTCCAACCCCTTTTCCGTGGCTTAGAGCACTCCACAATGATTTGTTGAAAGCCGAATGCATTGGTAGAGAAGTAACTCAGTATGTGGAGCTTTGCTAACCCACAGGCACTGGTGGCATTTTGATCCATGCCCATCCATGAATGGCCTCACTCTGCCATGTAATCTCCAGGAACTGAAACAGTCCTTCTGCTAATGATAATTTGGGTGTAGTCAGGCACTTTTTACAGCGCTAGTGATTTCTTCTGGTAACAACCATCACCCTTCAGTGTGACACAAAAGCAGGACATGTGGAGGCAATGAGATACTCTCTGAGAGACTTGCAGCATCTTGTTGCTGTTACCAGTTTCACAATGCCTCAAGTCTGTAACTGGAAGCAGTGTTGACAGTAGTCAGTGCTTGTTTGCCTGTTTTTGTTTTATAAATACAGCATTGGTGTGGTCTTCAGAGATGCCAAACAAACACAGCTCCGGTAGCATCAGTGGAAATAGCATATCTATAGGATTTCGCTGCTTCATTGCAATCTGCATCCTCAGGGTCTGCACGTTGGATTGGGCTTGCTGATTTAGTGCTTTAGCTAGGGCACAGGTGCGGTGGCCCCATACATGTAAGCACGATATATTTGCATTTCATCTCTCTGAATCAGCGCAATTCCCCTAACTACCCTCTTCAGTAAATTCCTAATTGCCAGCAATTTATGTCTTTACCTATTTATTGCAGCTTGCAAAGTTTGCAGTAAATTTGGCTTGTGATTTTCTGTTTGTGCGTGTGTGTGGCAGTTAAATCATTTATGATCTGAGAACTTTAAAGAAACATATGCCTTAAAATCAGCAAAGCATTTACTACTTTTGCATACATGGTGAAGCCTGTTTTATTTTATTGCATTACATTACTAAATAACCTTGGTTGTTATTCTTCAAGGTCTCGGTGTGTTGAGCCATTAACAACTATAGAATGTATCTGAACTGTATTATAGCTGCATAACTACAAGCTAAGGGGTAATCAAAGATCTGTCAGGCTTAGCATAAGCATATGGACAGCTCTCCATTACTAATATAGGAAGAAAAAAAAGCCTCTTAATTTGGAATTTTTAGTCAGAAGTCCCTAAGTATAGTTCTACCTAAATGATCATCAGCTTATGCAATGCAACTGGAAACACCAATGTGGGAGAAGGAACTAGGAGTTACGATGCTCTGAAAGGGAGAAGGAGCACATGAATATTTAATGTGTGTATATATATAAAATTAGTACAGAGGTAAACAATTTGATGAGTAATGATGAATATATTTAATTCATAGTTCTATGCATTTTTAAAGAAAAAGTAAGTAGGTGGAAACTTGAGCTTAATTAAAACAGCAAAAGAATCATTCAGGCTAGTTTATTCTCTGCTAAACATTGAAACACATGTGGTAACTGAAGTTTGCACTTCCTAAAAGGGAGGAAGCAGAAGAATCTGTGAGATTTAGCAGGAGTTCTGGTTGTGCCGTGGACAGCAGGCTTTTCACAAAGTCTGCAGAATTTGTGGAAATGCAGAGCGTTGCCTTTCATCATCCGGGTAACATCCATACCAGTGCTGTGGAAGGTGTTGGGCATTCTGACACTACAATACTATTCTCTGTGCCTTTCTATGGATGTTCTAACTTTTGTATTATTAAGACCAAGAAGTGATTAATATAAAGAGAAATGTGGTGCTGCATGGTAGAAAATACAATTTTTATTCTTAGAGCCACTGTCAGTCAGTTTTTCAGGAAGAATGACCTCATGTTGACTCAGAGGAGCTCCAACAAGAGAGAGCTGAGGGTTTGATTTCCAGCCTGGCTGTGTACAGATTCAGATCCAGCAGAGGTTAAAGCAGAACAGTGGACAGAGTGAGCTGAAAATGTCTTCTGAAGGGCAGCAAAGCAGCTGTGAATTGCTGCGTCTCTCCTCCAGGTACACCCACACAGCTGGTCATTTGGGGGTTATATTATACAGCAATGCTTCCAGGCTGTACTCAGAATTGGTGGTATTGTGTGGGGTTATCTTCATCCATATAGATGTGGGTTTTTCTCCCAAGGAAAAAAAAAACAACTTAAGCCCCGAGATTGTATATAAACATATACAAGTGACATATGAAGTATGGGAGTGGGAGAAGTACAATTTAATACATACCACTGGGATGCAGTACAGTAAGAGGTAATATATATATATCCGTAAGAGAGAGACTCAGTGCAAGAATTACTAAAGAAGTTATTTTGTTGGTATCAAGATAGATCTTTGCCGTAACGTGTTTACCAGTGACTTCTGTATTGTGATTTATTGAGAAGTTCTGTTATTGCTTTTAATTTTGAAAAGTCATCTATAACCTGTTCACAGGATTGAAACGCAAGAAAACCATATGTTCAGGATATTGTTGTTAGTGTGTTATGTTTTATGCTTCTTTGAGATGCCATAAATGATTTCTCTGTTGGCAGGTCTTTAGTTTGTGGGTTTTGCAGGTAGTTCTAGACTGCAAGTAAATTAAATCCTATTGTGTTGTTGCTACTTCTTCAGAAAAGCAGCTGTTTAACGTCTGCCTGTATGGAAAAAAGATAATGTAAATATATCAGGTGTGGGTGGGTGAGGGTGTCCTGATATTGTATATGTTATTATTAATTGTTTTCTTACAGTAATTTTGAAATAGGTAGGTCTAGAAGAGGTATGAAAAAGGCAATGTGGTGGTTAACAAAGTAATTGAAGAAGGCAGTGCCACACATACGGACTGCAAGGAAGGAGGAACAAAGATGTTTGTCTGAGGAGCTGATAAGCCCCGTGTTGTTACAGAGGACACAGGCAAAATCAGACTAGTCAAGCCAACACTATCTGCTCTGTCACCGCTAAATCGTGGCATATTACGAGCTGTCTGCAGTATTAAAACCCTGTCAGAATTGTCATATTTTCTTCATTTCACTGACATGCATCGAACATGTATATCATGTTTCACTTTTTTCTGTTTAGTTGGACAGTTGCCCCATCACGGACACTGAGGAACAAGGTTGCTGGATTTTGATCACACATTATTTATTGGATTTGCATTGTAGAGTCCCTCATAAGTTCCCCCTTGGTGTTATGAGGGGTATGTCTGCAGAACAAATTGGAAAAAGGCTCTCTTTAAAGGTAATACTCTCAGCATTGTGACTCTGAATGCTGTTCCCATGTAGCAGCCTTGCAGGTACATAGTGATGCACAATAACACTGGAGATAGGAGTATCTGGACTGCTTGTTGAGATGTAGCTTTACCAGCACTAACAACCTGTGCTTTGAGCAAACTGTGCAAATTATTTGCCTGTGCAACTTTGGAGCTAGTGGGAGCAGATGCTGGTATCGAGTGTTCACAGGTAACTACAGATGTTAATTTCAGTTAGCTTGGTAGTCTACCAGTATATTCTTTCCTAGAGGAAACGTTAAATATAGCTATTGTTTGACTGTCAACCAGTTGCAGATGTGGGAAGTCCTTCCAGAATCAGGTACACAATAACTAGACTTACTTCCGGGGGCGGGGGGGAAATATGTTTACTCAGATGTACTGGCTGACCTAAGAGATATTTAGGTAGGTAGTTAAAACTAGTAGAAGTGGCAGGTGAAAGTAAGTTATCCCAGACAGCTTCCTGCTGTTCTCTAGGAAGGTCTGCTGAACGCAAATTTAAATCCTCTGTGGAAGGGTAAAATGTTTCACCTATAGCTACATACAACTCTTGCCAGAATCAAGGAGCTACTGTCTTGTTGGAGCTGTGATTTGGCCTCTGAAGTTCAACAGGAGATTATTGTGTGCCTCTGCTTCTGCGTGGAGAAATCAAGGTTTAGGAAAGGTGATGTGTGTCTCAGAACCAGATCAAAGCGGGTAGCTGTGTCTATCTCTAGTAGACATATGTGCAAATGAAGGAGACAAACATCTTGCTATGCCTGCATATAAATGTGCATTTCAAAAGTTTTAATTTTTTTGTGCCTGAACTTTGCAGGTTCAAATTTTAGAAGTCATTGTGTTTGTGGAGGTTTTTTTCTTTCCTAAATTAGCATATCTCAGGTTGTTAGGGAAATGCATGCAGTACTTTTGTCGACTGAAGCATTAATTGCCTTAGGCCTTCAGGCTGTAACAACCTGAATTATTCTTTCATATTCCCCTTCAGTTCTCTAGATTCTGAGTGCCTTAGAAATTGTGAAAGCTGGACCCAGACAATGTGCGGGAGAATAAGGAGAGTTCCTAAGCCCCAGGTTTCAGTCCATGAATTAACACGGCTACTGGGATAAGGGGACTATATCTTTCCACTTCTCTGAAGTGCTTAGCTCACTATTTGTGTGCCGTAAAATAAGCGGCAATAACAATAATCCATGTCTGACCATTCAGAGGAGTGAATCCACCGTGCCTTCAAGCTGTTCACAGTCAGTAAATGGGATCATATAGTGCATATCATCTGCATTTGCTGTGACTGCCTGGTACAGAGAATATTGATTATTTTTCCATACTGTCATTCTGAGTTTGTATCTTCATTTCTTTCCTACCAGAGAACTGCTCTTTCAGCCCAACATGTCTCTCGGTAAAGAGAAACCTGTGAAAGGTGTGGGTTTGAATGGAGTGTGACTGGCCATGGTGCTCAGGGCTCAGGGACACCCACGCTTGTGTACCTGATGGATCAACACAAACAGGTATCTCTGGCAGAAATATTCCTGAACTTCTGGTTTCTGTGGACATTGCACTTTTTGTACATGCTGACCATAAGAACTCACATAATGTGGCCATTCCTAGGTGGCAAACAACATTTTTTTCACCAAAATGAATTTTGAAAAGCTCTTCAGATTCTTACATTAAAAGTCATAGGTTATTTGCTATATGTCTGGATTACTTGATATTGGTTTTCCCCTGTTACACAGGAGACATTGCTTAGCTATTTTAAGAACTCCGGTGTGGTTCCAGAGACAGGTAGAGAGGACACACCAGCTTTCGAGAGAGAGATAGATATGAAGGACTGAGGCTGGTTTTCTGCCTTTCATCTTGATATATTGTGTAACACCAATTAGACAGAGAAACACTGTCATGGCAGGAGCAAGCTTTACGTCAGGCTGATGGGCTCACGTGTTTGCAAAATGGATGAAAATTTATAAAAGGTGGTGAGGTGAACCTGCAGCAGCCTCGGCATGCTGGGTGGCGGTACTGGCAGTCAATGACACTACATGTTCGTAGATGCAGATGGGAGCAATCCCAAGCAGGTTAATGTGTTATCAGATATGATTTTACATTGTGGAGATCCATTTACTACATTGGAGTTACCTTGAGTTTGGATGGTGATGTTTCTCTTTACCCGTTGCCCACTGAATGCAGGATTTTTTTTCCCTGTAAAACATAGGTAAATTTGTTTTGTTGGTACTTTTTTAATTATTCACATACAACCTAGCCACTTGAGCTCAAATGGAATAAAAAACTTTATTCCAAGCCGTTGATGCATCAGAAGAATGTTTGCAACATTTTATATTGCTCCAACACTTTGTGTTTAATGAGGAGAGTGCTTTAAGTGCATACATACCATTGTGGCACAGAGGATGAAGGTATTTGAGTAGGCTCTGTTCATGTTTGTGATCATTCCAATCCTGTCCTTTTTGTTTAAGCACCAATTTAAATTAACATATAAATAAAAATGTAATATCTAGAGCTTTTAGTGAAGTAGACATACACACAAATAATCAGACAGAAGAAAAGAAATTCAGTAAAATAAAATTAGTATTAAGCTTAGCTGGAGTTTACTAAGATGCAGATTCATTAAAACCAGTTGATAATACAAATACTTCCTCTTGATTTAGGAGCTCTAGAGTTCACCAGGTAACCAAGGAGCTCATCTAAATTCTAGAAACAAGTGGCAAACGTGCTGTCACCTCTGCTTTGCAGAACTGAAGACATACAACTCAAGGGATGCTGTAGCTAATACTGAAGAAATCAGGTACATACAGACTTGATCTTTCAAGGTGAAAAAGACATTTAAACCAATAAACCAGAATCTCAGGCTGAGGTCACTTGACTTTGAGTGTTAATTTTTAATTTTCTCACACTGAAAAGTTGGACCCTGTTTTTCTGTGCCATTTTTCTTGCTGAAGAGTTGGCATTTGTGTAACTCTGAAGCATGTCTACTGGTGTATAATGGATGAAGATCTGCTTTATGATTTTTTCAGCATATAAAGAACCAAACCTTTATTCAACATATAGGTACTAATGTGCAGACACAGGACATGACAGTTCTTGTGCTGAGAAGGGAGTTATGTCCCAGCTGTAGCTCTGGCATGTGCTCTTAACATTTTACATGTGGAAAGGTGGTGATTTTGCTACTGGGATATAATTTGTGGAAAAAATAAAATCCAAAGAAAGTCTAGTCATGTTGCCTTTGTGGATGATGGGAACAATGAGAAAATGAGAAAACCTGAAAGAGACAAGAAAGAGACAAGGACTTTTTACTCCCTTTCTCTACTACTTTTTTTTTTTTTTTTTTTTTTTTTTGGTAGTGGAATGAAATGAAACAAGGACTGGATGAATAGCTAAAAAATATGAAGGGCACTGCTTTCATTGGGCAGCCTCTTCAAACAAATGTGTCCTCAATTGGAAGACAAAGAATTCCTTCCAGTTTATACCAGCTGTCAATCTGACTTCTACTTGTTACTTTCATATATATTTTTTTTCTTTTTTTATTAAAGATTTCTCTTATTTTAGTTTCCAGGAAAAGCACCTGCCCAAGAGCATAGTTTTAATTAATCCTCTGTAATTTCATACCAAAGCAATACTTTCAATTATAAATACCAATAGACTACTTTGCCTTTGTAAAAGCAGTTCTGGTCACATTGACCAACATATTGACTGAAAAAATATTTTAAAGATATGCCTGTTGTTGGTCCAGCATTCTTTTTCTGTGGAGAGAATAACCCCCTTTTCCAGGCAGTCCTCCAGCAACATATTTTGTCTTTGAAAATTTTCCCCTTCTCTTGATTGTTATTCAATGTGATCTCGCTTGCCTTTTCTCCTTGATAGCTGCACAAAGACAAATTCTGCCCATAAATTCAGGAGAAGCTTTCTTCATATTAAATGAATTTCACTTAATGCATCTTAGGGGGAAGCATTTAAATGGTGATATTGCTGAACTTTGCCTTTCTCAGTTTCTTTGTTAGAATGACCTGTCATTCCTTTCTTTTGATGATTCAGTAATTTCCCCATGTATTTCTAACCTTTAATATTTGGCTCCATACACTTTCTCCAGCATGTTTCCTTTTCAGTCCTCATTAATCCCTCTATTATTAGGTGTTGTTTTAACTGAGTACCACATAACTCCAAAAGCATACCTGTGTACCTGCATATGTTTTTTTCTCATTTTCTTCCCCTTTTAACACATGCTGCGGCTGGTTTTGCTCTCTCCAAGTCCAAAAATCTAGCACCAGATCTTTTACTTTTGGTAACCTGTTTAGAAATAGATCACTGATCTGTCTTTTCTGAGTCAGGAAAGGGAATCTGGTTTGAAACTACAGCCAGGCAAAAGATGCTGCTGGCTATTGCAGCTTGTACATTCAGATACTAACCATTTAAATTTTTTGAGGTGGAAATGTTTTTCACAGCGATCAGACTGAATGCTCAAATGAAAGAAAATAAAAGCTCAACCTTTTTATATGGGTCCTGTGAAATAAGTTGTGATCACATCCATACCTCTGGAAGGGAAATGCATGTGATTAGTGAAGCAAATCGTACATTTTAATGTGTATGATAAAACAGTTATTCCAAAGAGAAAACAGTATCTTTAGCAATTCAAAATATTGTTATTTGCACCTTTTTTTAAATCTCTTTTTCTTTTCATTACCTTCAGATTCAGGTAGGCTAGCATTTATTGCCAAGCTATTACTATTTCAAGTCTTTCCCTTCCTGTTTGCCTTTCCATCTTCTCTGCATATAATGGCTATGTCCATTCCCTCTCCCTCTCAAGCTGAAAGGTTTTTTGTATTGCATGTTTTTCTAAGTCTTTCTACAGATTAAGTAACCACATGAGGGAACTTTGTAGCAACCTTTCCCATTGCTACTCTATGGAAGTTAATAGGAATGTACAAAGGGTAAAATACGTCTTTAAATGTTAGAGCCATTAACTTAGTGACCTTTAGAAAGGTTGGATGGCAAGTGAGTCTTGGTATGCCTTGTAATTTTTGGTCACTGAAAACTAACAAAACATATGTGTAAGTGAAAAACTTAATGAAATATTGAGGATGCACATATAAGATATGTTTCACATTTCACTGAAAGTGCTGGAAAACCCCTGGTTTCAGCTAGCTTGTGAAAGAGGCTAGTATACTTACTACCTTATTGAAAATGGCTTTTCCTGTAGTCCATTACTCTCTACTCTTCCAAGGTATGTATAGTGTGCTGGTTTCACCTTGACTCCTGTTGAAGATCAATTTATGGCCTAAACCACAGATGTTGTAGTGTCATTCTTAGTGTAGTAATGACAGATGGTTTTCTCCCTCATAAATAAAGTTTCAAGCTCTTTTTAAAAATCATTTCAGTGGATTTTTTTTTTTTTTTTGCTAGCACTAATTCAACTATAATGCTATTTGAAGACCTCACATTTCCAATGGTTTTCATTTCTAGGTTACATTTATTTATAATTGGTCAATTCGTACTGAATTATCTTCCTGTATGTTTTTCTTTCACATAAAATATCATGCATACTCTTGTAGCTTATACGAGCATACTAGACTTATCCTTACTCAGACCTCATTTTTGATCTGCTACATTACATCTTTTAGGCTCCTTGTTTTATTGATCTTCTCCTTGGGCTTGCCAGCTGCTCCACTTTAGTCTAAGCTCTTAAACTAGAATTTACATAGTATTCCAGATGAAATTGCATAAGAGACTTGGAAAAGGGTATTAATACTCTTCCCTTGCATTGTATATCCCTATTTATCCTATGATCAAATGCATCTTTCTTGGGCCTGACACGCTGGAAGCAGGAGAGGTAGCAGGCATGATCAGTGAACTCCATCTGTGGTCAGTGGATTGGGTTGCTATGAAATCATTGATGAGCCATAGACCTTCCCCAGTTTCTACAGATAATTTCTTCTGTGCTTAAGGTTATTTGTGTCCCCCAAAATAAGGAGAATTGCAGTTCCTTTCAAACATATCCCTTAGTAGGGAATTGTAATGGTCAGCGCAAAACAAATGAGTTCAGAGTCCTGGGAGGTGCTCTGAAGTTGCTATGTAAGGTTCTGATGCTCATAAAGGTGAAGTGTCATTGGGCCCTGCAAGATAACTGCAGTATTTGTGCCGTAGTCTCATTTTTTTAATGAGCTAAAGAGGGGAAAGGAAACCTCTTACCCCATGCTATTTTTCTGTATCCCACTTTTCTCCATGCCAGCCTACCTCTGATTTCCCTAAGGACAGCCATTCTTCTCGGCTCTGGCTCTTGGCAGTGGCCAGTCTCTGCTCCCTGGAAGGCCTTTACCTCTCATTTACTACCCAGACGTCTGTGACAAGTTGAAATGCTACCACCTTGTGCTGCTTGCCCTTTCTTCTTCCATGGACAATATAAGCTAGGCCTTTGGGGTTTGCACTTGTGTGCTAGCGTGGTGGAGGAGTGGCTGTTTCTGGCCAAAAGGCAGCCTGGACAGCTTGGAGCAGTTGTTTCTCCAGCTGTAGCAGTCTGCACCTCTGCCAGCATGCCATGGTCTCCGTGGGCTGAATGCCCTGTGCGTGAAACAGGACCACGCTGCAGTCCTTCACCTGGGGGTGGAGCCGAGTGTGCTCACGTCACATTCACCTTGCCCAAACG
Source organism: Falco cherrug (assembly GCF_023634085.1). Taxonomy (NCBI): domain Eukaryota; kingdom Metazoa; phylum Chordata; class Aves; order Falconiformes; family Falconidae; genus Falco; species Falco cherrug. The sequence continues at coordinate 9,539,585 of NC_073704.1, read as the reverse complement.
TAATTTTTCCTTGGGAACACCCTCCTTCATGTCTGTGCCCATTGCTTCACCTTTCCTTGAAGCATCTTTGCTTCTAGTATGACCTTTTCAAAACAAGAGTGGCCACACCTCAGTGTGTCTTTTAAGACTATGCAATGCCAACATTTACTATATATTTCATACAAGAACTCCTGTATCATGGAGACTGTGGTCTGGTTTGCTGATGTGAATGTTGCTTTGTGAGTCATTAAGTTGTCTACATTGGCTCCTAGATCTTTTCTTAAGAGATTGTAACTCATTTAGAACTCATCTCTGTTTGTGTTAGGAGTTTGATTGGACTAAATATGCAGTAAATCTTTGTGTTAAAGGCTGTCAAGGCATCTTCATGTTTAACCCAAACAAAAAGTGGAGAGTTTAGATTATTTTGATTTCACGAGAAAGCCGATTCCACTTTGACATGTTGTGGGAATCTCTCATTCACACACATACATAATCTGCATCCGTAATCTAACCAATAATCAATACTAGGATGATAACTACTCAATACTGTGCAGCTGCAGGTAGCAGGGACTATCTTTACCAGACATCTGTGATGTGTTTATATCAACTCATAAGGAACACTGGATGTGATGTTGTTACTTCAAGCGTAGACTCATTGATTTAAGAGGGACTTTTTGTAAAGGAAGGCTGTTAATTCAATACGACTAAAGTAACTAGAATCTGGACCTTACAAATTCAACATATTCATTTTGATTAACTGTAACTGGAGCTGCTTTGAATCTTTAAGTTACGTCTTTCCAGACCCAGACTATGCAAGATGAATCCCAATTTTCACAGTCCCTGTATCTATTTGGATTTGATTTTGAACCAGAATTTTCTTATTCTTTTGCTATACTATGTGCTTACTTGAATTATATGAAAAGCCTTCTCTAGTATATATCCTGGATGAAGTAGCAGTTCCTCGTTTTTTCCAGAAACAGATCAAAACCTGTGCAGTTTATCCAAATTCAGAATGTCAGTGCAGACTTCTACAGACCTGTCTGATGAATGAGTATTTCTGAATGGTGTTCACCATACTCTTTTATTAAAGCTCTATTGCTTATTTTATATTGTTGGATCTCTTTTATATTTTCATGTCAGCCGTAACTGCATTTCCTCAAGTTTTTTCTCTGCAAGGTTTGGCTGTTACACTGAATGTGAACAGATTAGTTTGCAGTATGAAGAAGATCAGTTGTTTAAGACTGAACTGGTTACTGATTACAAAAGGAAATTTTTCCTGTGAACTGTGAATTTTATTAAAGGTATGATTTTATGTTCAGAGACAATCCCAACTTATATCTGACTGCTGCTCCAAAATTACCAAATTAACACCAGTGCTTCAAAGTAACAATTGAAGTTGCTTTTCTAACTACATTCTGTTGTTAAAATATGTTTAAACAAAGTCAGTAGTTTGCAGATAATAGCCAATTAACATGTTTCAGTTGAGAATCAGGCAAAATATTCCATCACATCTTCCTAATTTGTGCAGTTTGTACAATTTGTTCATCTATCTGTGAAAGACTCCATTCTAACTGACTCTAATCATCTAGAAGTTGCTCCTTCTGTGGTCTCTGGAGAGATAAAGAGCTATTTTCTGACTGATGATTCATCTCGTCCAAAAATAGTTTAAATAAATCACAAGTATAATCTAGACATATAACTGGCAGATAACTCAGGTGGGGTGAGATGTACCTCACCTTTGATATGTGATACTGTAGGAGTTTTCATAGGTGTTTATGCAGATTAATTTTTTGTTCAAAATTACACATAATAAAGATCAAGACCACATTTTCTTTCTTGCATGTTCTGAAGTGATCCATGTCCAACTTTCAGTACATTCATGTTTACACAGTTTAATCCCGAATTTTTAGCCTCCACAGCTAATTAGTGTGATTGCAAGAGACCGAAAAGGCAAGGTGTTTTGTTGCTTCTTCAAGGACCTTTCACGTTGTCTTGGTCCAACCCGGCCTTGCTGCTTCCCTGGGCACTGCATTGTGTTCTTTGGGAAATGTGCATCAATAAAAGCTTCAGTGAAACTCCTCCTCTTAACATCGTACTTGTACTTGCAAGGATCTCGCTGCAAGGATGGCAAAGGCTGGAGGTTGTGTTTGAAGATGAGGTTAGTTATTGAGAGGGAGGGAAATAAAGTTTAATCTGCTGTTAAGGGAACAAAGAGGAGCTGAATCAGGTAAATGATGAGCAGGAGGGGAATGAGGCAGTAAGTACTTAACAGAAAGGAGTGATTGAAAGCTCTTAAGGGTGCTGAGGCGCTGGGAGGAAGAGAGGTTTGGAGAGTGGGATTTGGAGAACAAGTTCTCATCTCATTGTCATCTCAGGGGTGTTCACTCCGCAGTGCTTTTCATTAGAGTGTGTGTCTTCTGTAATCCACTTCAGCACGTGTAATTTGTATCAGGGGAGCAAGCTGGTTTTATCCTTTTCACTCTTACACTGGTGCTGTATCCAGTCCTGTACCTTGAATTAGCCGGTCTACCTTCATTCATAAAGCTTCCGCTTTCTCTGTAATAATAAGTTTTCTTCAGCTGATTCAGATTCATATCTAGACAGTTTATTTTCGGATCCCAAGACTGCTTTAAAATATATCTTAATACAAACTTCTGTTAGTGGTTAACTGAGTGAACTTGTTTTGATTCAATATCCCCATGATCTCAATCCCAATAGCTTTATTCTATATCTTTTTATTTTTTTTTTTTTAAGTGCACCTTCTATAATAAATATGCAGTCTAAAGAAAATGTGCTAATGCTTTGAACAAAGCAGGCTTTGATTTCATGGTTTAGCAAATCAGTCAAATTTTATCATTGTCACTAGTTGGTGCTTCCACAAACACAACCTGTAGCAGCCTATTTTTGCCTTTGGAAAGCTTTGGAAAGCTTAAATCCCTCACAAACTACCAAATTCCCATTGATCAAAGCAAGAAAGAGGCAAATCCATTTGTATCAATGACAAATGGATTTAAGATACTATATTTGGGTCCTTTTAAAGTAAATAATCTCTAAAAAAGATCTCCCTGACTTCGGTTTTAACTGGATTTCCAATATGAGTTTTCCCTGTCTTGTAGAAGTCTCAAAATAAAGAGTTAAAGTACCATATGTAAATACTTACATGTCCTCTGAAACTCACGGTGGTTTTATTGAATATCTGTGATCTACAAGGAAAAATTTAACAGTACCAGATCTCATCTGACTTGATGGTGGAATAGCTGAAGCCTTAATTAGTTGGCATTAACATATAGTGCTGCAGTCCACTCGTAATGCCACGTTACTTCAAAATTATTGCTCCCTTAAAGTCAGGCTTAACAATTAGGACGTTGGAAAATTGGCTCTTTCTCTCCTTACTCTTTTTCTGTTGCCAGATACGTAATGAGGGGAGGTGGGCACAGGCGGCACTAAATATGTGTGATCACACATACTTGGATTACCATGGTAGTGCAGTATCTTTAAAATGATGGATTTGCTAAATTGTCTGAACTAAAAGTAGTAAGGTGATAACTTAGCATAAATGAATTATTAATATTTTTCCTCTAAGAACCAGAAAAGGATAATAAATAAATAAATTTGGGACCTAGCAAAAAAAGATGTGGTCCAAGGCCAGTCAGAGCCAAGTAAAAAACAGCTATGAACATCAGTGGAATTTGGACTTTGGAGGATCTAAGGAAGGGAAAATGGTCAAAATTAGATCTTCAAAAAGCAATTAGTATTTCTCCAGAAATCTGCTCCATCCCCTTTCAAGTGCAGACTTTTTCCCAAAAGTACATTTAAATAGTGTGGAGGGCCAGGCAGGGAAGTGAGAGAGCTCACAACAGAAAGCTTTCTTGTAAATGCAGTACGTACCCAGAGGCTATTAGAAGACTTTTGAGTAAACTGCATGATTGTACCCTGGCTGAAAAACACAAGAGCCTGTAATTATGCCATGTTGTGTTTATTCACTGGTGAATTCTTTTAGCTCTTTTTTCCCCCCATAGGATATTTTTTATTTACAGGTTGTGTGTTTTGGGTGTACTTCATTTTTAATACCATTCATAATTTTGTTTTGGAACCACGATATTTATTAGAACAGTATAGCATATAAAAGCCACCTTTTTGCCTTTGTGCAGCTAAAATAAATAACATATATAATACATATCCATCTCAGTGCTGAATATATTAAGGCACATTCACAATACTGTACTTTTCGGCATCCAACTCTATGATTTAACTCTGCTCTCTACTATTTTTTTTATTAAATCAGACAGATTGGTGATTTATTTTGCAGTGCATGGAATGTAAGCAGTCCCCGGTACTCTTCATTCTCTGCACACCCTCTGTTCTTTAAGATATTTATTGAAATGGTTGGTGAGGTGCAACAAGCCAGACATAATATTCCCCTTGCCTTTTGTGCGACTACACTGTAATGAAGAATTAATAACAGATTCCTGAAGAATATTAATCATACTTTCACAAGCCAGTAGAGAACAATTTAAGTGCAGGAAAATTAATGTAACGGTCCAACTCATAGGCCCATGCAGAAAGTCAGAAAAAATGGGCCCTGCTACAGGGCTTTCCTTCATCTCTGATGCGGTGAAGCATTAGTGCGACTCGTCGCACAGACCACTGAACTGCCACCATCCTCAGCAGATCTGGCCTTCCGAAGCGTCTGGCCATGTTGTCAGCACTCCTGTGTGTGATGCATAGGTACTCACTGAAAAGCCCTCTCTTCACGGGATGGAGAACAGACCTGAACAGAAACCATTCATCCTTTCCTGTAAGGATATTCCCAGTTGAGATAAAGGTGATCCGACAATCTTCATACATTAGCATACAGGGGGAAAGAAAATCCTGTGGCCAGTGAAAATATGTACTCTTGATATTTTCAAAATATTTATTTCTGATATTTTCAAAATATTTGGTTTTGGTATCTTCATTCTTTTTCATTTTATATTTCACCTTTTTGGAAATAAATGTGAAATTTAATTTCAAAATTAAAAGTTGTTTTAAAGCAAAACTCCCTTTGAGATTTCTCATCCCAAAGACGTCAGAATGAACATTCTGGTCATTCCTAAATTTTTTCCAACATTTTTCCAGATCTGGAGAATCATCTGAAACCTTTTAATTCAAGGGAGCAGTTTCAATTTTGACAAATGAGTATTTCTAGAGAAAAAAAAATAATTCTGTCAGAGATGGTCTGACTAGCCAGAGGGCGAAGTTCCCAATGAGGCTTTACAATACCATGTTTTCCTGACGTGATAAATCTATGACAACTCTGCAGTAGTTAGTGCCTTCCACTTTTGCAAAATGCAGGGTCAGAAGTTGACCCTGCAAAACATCTTTAATGAAAAATTATAACGATCTGAGTATAACCTGTAAAAGGATTAATTTTTCAGAATCTCTTAAAGTATTACACAAAGGGTAATCATGTTAAAGGAATCCTATTAATTAGACACTGTGTTAGAATGAAAAGGGCTTTATGAAGGAGACTACAGTGCTTCACTGTGGTCTTATTTTTTAATAAGGATAAACATATTGCATCAGGAAGAGCTATGTATTTTTAGTAAGCTCACACTTGAGGAACTTTACTAAATCAAGACTAAAACTTGGCCCCACAGTTAAGCCCAGGAATGACTGACTAGGGGAAAGAAGGTGGCAGGCGGGGCTACTTGTGAGTACGATGAGTATTTTGGGGAAAAATCTCCCTGTCCTAGCCTGCTTAGGGGGTTGTTGCTATTTTCACAGGTATGTTGAATAGAAGAGACTCCAGTGAAGCAGTCATGAAATACTGTCAGAGATATTCCAATCAGTCCTTTGTTATTCCTCATGATTTTTTCGTTCATCTCTAATGTCAAGTGTGTTGAGCGTGTGTAACTGCACATGGACAGCTGTTCACCTGAGTACCTGGGTGCTGCTGCTGTGGGACAGGATGCTTTGCCTTAGGCTGGCCAGCTGTGCCAGGGGCTCCTGCTGATTCTTCAGGGAGGTGGGGTGCTCACTGCAGCCGGTCATGGTGGTAGCTGCTCACAGCAAGTTCATAGTCGCTGGGGCTCAGCCTTTCTCCCAGCTCATCCTGCATGCTTCCTGCGGTTCTGTTGTACTAAATGCTAAGGACAGCAGCCCTGACTTTGCACTTAGTCATGGGCCACCATGCAGTGTTGCAAGGAATTTAGCCTTTCTGACAAACTGTAGGCGCTTATAAATCTGAACTGAGCCATGAGGACTCAGTGCTGTGGCTCAGAGGAGTGGTGTGTGAAGACCTGCATTAAGTTGGATGGACCTGGCAATGCTTCTTTCCCCCCCATCTTTTGGCAGAAGGGTCCTCTATTCTGAATTCTGTGGCAGTGTTATCATAAAACATGACTTCATCCCTAGTCAGCCAGCTAAAAGAGACCCCTTGCCCTGCCTAGTATTAAAGGTGGCAGATGTGGTGTATGTCTTTGGAAAAAGCCCACAAGTAATCTAGTTTCCAGAGAGTCCAAGACTTTTAGAATTGCTCTGACTCTTGCTTAAATACAGGAATTAGGACATGAGGGTATTATAGTCTGTTGTCTTCTTCCCCTGTTCACTTCTCTAGGTACACATGACACTGCCCTCCAGTTTTAATGTCCAGGCATCATACAAGAGAGGGAAAAGGCTCATTTTGGTCTTTTTACCCTTGCTTTAGGGCATGACCATCAATAGCCTGAAGTGTGGAAATACTTCTTCTAAATCTGCATGCTGGATATAGATTTTAGATCTTTCAGGCAAAGGAGGAAGGATTGTGCATGTTGAAAGTAGTAATGACAATTCACAGTGTCTGAATTCAAGCTCTGATGTAAATGCTATACAAAACCCCAATCAGCTCCTAGCAGAAATTCATAAGGGCATGCAAAGAACACCTTGATTAAAACAGTGGTCTACTGAGCCTAGTTTCTAACTGCTTCTTATTGTATTAATTCAAAGTTTTTCTCTTATTGGAAAATTAAGTAGCAGGTGTAGTTTAAATGAACTGTAGCAGACTGGGTTTAGTGGTGTGGTAAATAGATTGTGATATTCATTTCCAATTAAAGTTCTTTTGCAAAGATCAATGAAGCACATTCTCATAAATTGAATCACAGTAAACTAATAAACAAATTTCTTTCAGCCTGCTGATGGCAAATTCTTATTTCCTTAACATGTTAGATCACATCATGGTATTAATTATATGATGCATGAGCAACAAAGAAGCAATCATTCATTTAGCAATAATTTTATATTTATTTTTACCTTGGAATTAGCTTTACAGATAATTCCATACCTGTAGGCAAGGAACATTAAGCATTAGAAAACAGAAATTTCAAGTGAATATTTTTAATGCCTGGCTTCTGTCTATCTTCCAAAAAGATTTTTAAAATCTTGTTAATGAATAGACTGCATTATTTGTTTTGCTGGTTAAAAGGGCCACTACATCTGGAACGCTGCACTATAACCTTTAAACTCAATTAGGATATGAGACGTTCACATAAGTAGCAACAGTGTTCATGAATAATAGAGCAAAGGCTTAATTCTGCATCTGTAAACACACTGCTATAGTAATTAAAAAAAATAAGACATTAACTCACCAATCTTAAATGTCAGCAGTATGTTCTTAGCATATAGTAATGGTGTGACAGTTTATTGGGATCCTACTCTCACTATAAAAGAATACATTTTGGTGCTAAATAGAGCCCTGATCATTGATTAAAGCCACTGGAGGGATAGCAGCCGATAGACTAGGCTAATAAAAATTATAAAAAAAAAGCTCTCTCTGTATAATAATGTAATTTCTCGAGATCTGTCATTATTGTAGGCATATAAGACGTCTATCAGAATGGTTTAAGCATCCCCAGAAGGAGCTTTTTTAGGCTATCACTACATGAGGTTATAGAAGCTAAGCTCAGGTTTGGAAGACCAAACTCTCTTCAATCCCTTTTTGGGCTGGTGGAGAGAGGTCAGTTTTGCTGGAGGCCATTCAAAACCCTGAGGTTAGTTCTCTGGAAAGGCCCCATCTCTCACCTTCAGCTAAAGAGAGAAGTGAGAGAGGAGACTGAAGCTCATTTTGTAAATATCTTCTATGTAAGTAATAGTAATTTGTGAATCCTTTTCTGAATAGGTAGTTTAAAGTCTGAACATACTAATTTTCTGTAGGCTTCTCCATGGCACTAATGCATCCACATCTTTTCCTTCTACTTAAGCAAAGCTGCTGCTTTATAGCATCTTGAGATTTTTACTTGATTCCGATTTTTCCATCTGCTCTTTATCTCAGGCTAAGTTTATTACTAATGACTGACTTCTCATAGTTAATAGTATTGAAATACATCCTGTAAGGACTCCCCAGGTTCTTCAGAGCTACCTAGGAGTGTACAAGTGGAAAGCTGTTATTTCCTGCCTTAGATGGGCACTGACTGTGGAGAATCCCACTTCTGATAAGATTAAAACCTTGTGGTTGTCTTTGTCTTATTTTTAATGCAAAACGTGTCTTGAAATTTTGCAGTCAGCCAAAAATCTTTTTCAGGCTTAAATATAGTCATTGTGCAAGTGCAGGCTATCCAGAAATCCAGCATTTATTTTCCTTATGAGACCAGCACAAGAGATAAAAAGGAAAGATTTAGGTCACGTAAAAGGGAAAATAAAGTGGCTGGTGACTTTGTGTAGCTCATGTGTGTCTCTTTTTCTGTGTTGCCCTTGTCCTTGGGTTCTTTGTGTTCCTTGTGCTTGTCTAAGAGGTGAACTGTAAAGTACAATCACAATCATTTTCTTGTTCTTCAGTCCTCCAGCAGATAGCCACAATTCTCTGGTGATAAGGTATTTTCTTTCTTAGTGATCTTTTTACAAAAGCCTCCATGAAAGCGATTTTTCTGTTTCACTCCTAGTGTTAGGTTTCTTGTGGGGTGAAGGGGAACAAAGTAACAGAAATCTGACTTTAATTATAAATCATTAGGTTTACAATATGTGACAGTTTCCAGAGTGGAGGTGGGGTCTGTATGTGGATGTGTAGCAGTCCTACTCGTGATGTAGAGTGGTCATGGTCATTGAAAAGTGTAGTGTCAGACAGTCAGTCCTTGCAATGCATGAAACACCTTCCCACTTCACACTGAGCACAGTTTGGTTTAGGTCCTAGGTCTGTCTTATGTCTCTTCTGAGTCTTTTCCACAAGACTTGAAGTTGTAATTCCTCCAAGTGAGCAAAAAGCCATGTTATCTTCAAGCTGTGGGTATCTCTGCTCAGCATGTAAATGCCTGGTCCTTTTGGCTCCCTGTGCGGCATCAGAGATGGTTCATGGTTCAAGGCAGTGGGTTCACACATGCCCTCTGCAAGTTTCTCTGTATGAGTAAGTATGAGTTAGTGGTGATCAGAAGTGCTAGTGTTAATCAAATACTAGCCAAAGACACTCTAACCACTCAGAAGCCCCTTTCCATCCCATACATTCAAGTTATTCTATTAAGCTAATAAGTTTGGAAACAGAAGGAAAGTAACCATTCCAATTAAGGTAACGGAATTGGGATGGGAGGAAAATTAATCTGCAGCTTAACAGACTGAGAAATACTTACTGCAGTGCAGAATAAGGTTTGCGACATGATGAATTACCTGCATTGTGTGGAACAGGACATGAGATGAGAGAAAGTTTAAACAGAGTTTTCCTGAGAGAGCAGTTTGACTTGAGTTTATTTGATACAGTCATCCAGCATCCCTCCTTCACAGAGAACATCAATGGACCCAGCATTTGTGTAACTTAATTGGGGTGAATTGGAAGGCATATAGTTATGTGGCTGGAAGAATTATATATTTTCTTACATTAAAGATTGTAGAAAGTCCATATATACACAAAGCTAAATAGTTATGGGATTTACTTAATGCATCCACTTGTGTGCATAGTCACCTCAGACTTGTATGTGAGGAGGAATTTGATGTTTTTGTTCAGAGACCTGGTTAGATTTCCCACCAGCTTCGCTACAAGCCGACAGCAAAAATCTTGGCTGCACTGAAGTCAGTGATGGCATTCCCACCAACTTAGTAGGACAAGGACATCTGCCTAAATCCTAAGGAGAGAGGATGAGATAGGTTTCTGTATTAATATATATTCTTCTCAAATGTTGAAAATAAAGATCAGAGCTATATGTTGGTAAAAATACTAATCGGTAGTGGAAATACTAATTTATTTTTGCCCATAAAATAACTACTTTTGATTCATAAAAGCTCAGAATTATTAGCATACAACACCAGTGTCCACAGCATGAGAGCTGTTGTATTGGTAGAAGGGCTCTCTGAAAGTAGGGCATCTCTTTGTAAATCTTTGTGTGATCTGTATCAACAGAGCAGCAAGTTTCCTTACTTGTTCCCAGCCCTTCCCAAACCTTTGTTCACAATCATCTTAATTACATTCCCATATTTCAACGTTAAGCATTTTATCTCTGGCCTGAATTAGCATGACATCCAAGCTACTCATGGGTAAAATAGAGATGGAGATACTGTACGTGCTAAAAGCTTGTGTAGGTTCAAATCAGATGGGCAGAATAACAAAAGAAAAATCCAGTGTGGGATGTTAAATATAACCAGACTGCCCAGGCTCAGGAAAGCTGCAGGTTGCTGGCAGCCAGGAATCTACTCTGAGAAGGTATCACTACATTCCTGCCCTGTTCTTATATGCTTTCTCAGGCAGGGAGGATTTAGATTAAATAGACCTTTCACCCCATCTTGTATAAATTTTCTTACATTCTTAGGTTTGTATCTACTATACTATTCAGATCCCTGCTTAAAAAACACATCTTCCAGAGATTTTTTCTTCCTTCTTTTCATGTTCTTCTCATCTTACACAGCCTTTGCAAGGATAACGTCATCTGTTATGGCTGTAAAGCCTAATGTAAAACTATAATGTAAAAAAAAAAATTCGTAAAAATAGCTCGCAGTATTTGACAAACTGGGGAATAGCTGCTGAAATGGAAATGACCTGTGGATATTTGTTTAGAAATTTAGGCTTTTCTGTTCTCTTGGGTGATTTGAATGATTCCAGCTTACACAGAGTTTGAGGACTTTGATCACCAGGTAATGATGTGGTTAACAGAAGATTGGATTTCCTGCAAGAAGCAATTATCTTGATTGATAAGAAAATTTGAGAAAATTCATTCAAGACTTAATGAGATTGACAAGGTCACGGTTGAGCCCGGCATCCACCTTGAATAATAAGGTTCTGTGTTTAGAGGAAGTAATCCAAAGACAATAAGCCCCTCAAAAAATGGATCATTTTTATCTACGCTGAAGTGATGAATGAAAACATTAGACTTGTGCCTGTGACAGAGAGTCTAGGGTGTGAAGATCAGAAGAGATTCTTCACAAAGTCATTTATAGCACTGGTATTGCTGCTGTTCCTTTTTTATACCATTAAAAAGAATATAAAAATGACTTTCAGAATCTTTGTGGCCTCAGAAATCATCCCAGACCTTTATCTTACAACTCTGTGCGGTGTTTTGTCTGTCAAGAAAACTGGAAGTGTTAAGAGAAGGGATATCATTCCTGACTGCGTGCTCATCTCCTGCTATCCACTGTGGGGTCCCTCAGGGCTGTCAGCGAAGCCAAAACCACTTTTTAAATTCATGAATCCTGGACTCTTTCTTAGCCTGGGTTAAAAAAAAAAAAAGTATATATATTGCTAAGATAACTAAATAATACATTACAAGGAGACAGAAATAGATGAAATAGGGAGATGATTTATTATTTCAAACATGCTAGGAGTCATTTATAGAAAAATACATTTACACATATGTAATTTCTATGTTGTAGTGGTGCAGTGGCTTTTGTTATTTTGTTTTCTGTTGCAAGTGATGAGAAATGGACATGACCAGTAGAAATGGTAACTCACAGTTTTTCGTGTACTTTAAATATGTGTCATACATAAAAACCTGTACTTTAGTCCTTATCCCAAATCTAACTATATGGTGCTTTTCTGCATATATTTTCTTGAGGTGTCATAATTATTGGAACCAACTAATTTAGAAATCTAACTATATGGTGCTTTTCTGCATATATTTTCTTGAGGTGTCATAATTATTGGAACCAACTAATTTAGAAATTTCTACCTATATGTCATCCTAAATCCTGGCTCATTTTCACCATTTTTTAATATTTGCTTGTACATAATAATTCCAACCAACATACAGTAGCCTTTTAAATGCACGTGGCTTCACCCTTGGACTTAGTCCAGCATAGAAACCTCTTCAAAGGCACAAAATTTTGGTCTGTTTTTATTACTTAAGTGATAGAATTACAAGCAGAGTACCAAAAAAAAGGCACTTCATTTAGTTTGGAAGGGTTGTATCATTCTATTGCAGAAAAGTGTGTTCACGAGAGCTTATATTTGCCTATATAATGATTTTAAAAGACTTTGCCTGTAGTGGGGGTAAATAGGTGAAGGGGAAAGTAATTGAAAATTGAGTAGGAGATAGTTGGATGTTTTCAAGATGTAGTCTTTGTTGGACTGTAAGCACTTCTCTGTATACTTCATTCAGTTTTCATTTAATGGATCACCCCCGAATGAATGCAAGGAAAGTAAACATGCGTTCATTTTTCTGTGGAGTTTGTAAATGCATGCACAAAAACTGCAGCTCCTGATCCACAGCAGGTAGACTAATCCTACTTTCACTGAGCCAATGCCAAGTATTTGCCCCTTAATTATCTATTCATTTCACTGTTTTTACAATTGCACAGAGTAAAAAGCATTCTCTGCTCACCACAGCAGGATTTCTGAATCATTTCTACAGAACCTCATCATGCTTTTACAGAACACTTTTAATTTCATCTGTAATAAATTGTGCAGAAGCCTCCTAAAAAGCCTGTACTATACCTTTGATGAAGCAATGATTCTATTTTCAGGTTTCTGTAAATAATATATTGAAACTACTCATACTTTATAGAAATTTCTTTTTATTGTTATCAGTAACCCTGCGTGAAAACACACTTGAAATGCTAATATATCATCCAACCTTTAGTTTAGAAGGATCCTACTGCACTCTTAATGTTATTAGGAAGATTAAATTATGAGTAGTTCTACAGTCAATGGCCAGGATTCTAACCTAATTTAATGGCTTTAATACCAGGACATAAGACACAATGCAGACAGAAAATTTAAAATTACATGAAATTGCTTCTTGTGATATAAATAAGCCTTTTTTAACATTTGCCTGTTAGTTTTGCATTTCTAATGGAAATGTTTTCTCAGCAATAAAAGTGAAGGGGTGTCCTCAGTGACGGGTAAGTTACTTGGGCAGAAGGACAGTTTTGAAAGGAGATTCATGAGAGAGGACTGTGTTGGATAAATGCAAAGGCACGTGCTCACAGGGAGGTTGGCTAGGCTTCCTGATGCGTGCAGAATCTTCTTTCTTGCCTCGACAGCCATATCATGTCTCCTTTTGTTCAGGTTATGACTGTTGACATCAGTTTTCTTCCTTGTCAGTTTGTGGAAACCGTACTCCCTTCTGTTACCGACATTGCTGCACTAGTCAGCTTGGCTACAGCAAATCTCTGCCTCTTCTATATAAAAACTCCCTAATTACAAATTGTTACAGACACAGAAACCTTTAGTGCTGTAGTTGTGTTTCCCCAATGACAAGCACGGGACTTAGTTATGGACATATTACAGGATCTTAAAGGTTTGATGTAATGAGATTTCCACCATATTTATAGTGGAGCTTAAAAGACTGGGATTCCCTTAGATATTTTTTCCTGAGTTACCAGATGGTGTTGATAATTATGTCTTTTGCCTTTTCCTGGGTTTCTGCAACAAGGGTGGAGTGCTTAACTATCCTATAGATATCATGGTGTTTCCCATCCCCATGCAAATCTACTCAGTTTAGTTCTGAACCCAAAACTTTACTGAGACATGTATTGACACTTCCATCCCTTAGGATTTATTTTCCAATGTTAGACAGCTTGAAAAAAAATGTTTCTTACAGTTCTCACCTGGAATAGAGGGGTTTGAAGTCTTCTGAGAAGCATTCCTATGCTGTTGACTCTTCTGTTGTGGCTGTGGTTTCTGGTTATTTATTCTGTTGTTAGACTTTGATGCTGAAGGTGCCTAGACCCTTACATAAGCAACTTCATCAAACTGGGTCATGCATAACCACTCAACACATTCTTACTCAAATTTAGAGGTATATTGCAGAGGTCATTCATTTTTATGCGGTAGAGTTGTCATTCCTGATGAATTCGTTAGGGAGAGCACCTGGGGGGGGGGGGGGGAGGAGGCGGGGAGGAATCAGACAAGAGCAAGTCAATTTGTCTTCCTTTATTGATGGCAAAACCATGAATTTCCTTGAGATAGAGATCTGCCTTGGACTGATGCCATGTTGAACCTAAGCTCTCTGAGAAAAGCTTCATTCCTTTCTCAGGGTTGAAAGACAGTAATTTTGTGTTGTTCCTCTTACTGTATGGCCTTTCATCTGCAGAAGAGGAAAACGGGTTAAGTTGATGATAGATGTGAAGTCATCTGATCCCAGAACCTTGTCACCTTGTCGTTCAGCTTCATGTGATGCAAATTTAGAGATGACAAAAATCAAGAGATAGGTTGCATGCCAGTGAGTGGCTGCATTGATAAAAGAGAGAGACGGGGGGAGTGACAGCCTGTTGGGGATGTAATTAGTAAGAGAACCAGAGCAATAATAACTAATCTGTCCTTCTGATCTATCTCAGTACAGTGAAGCACATGCTTAACTTTTCACAGATGGATACCTCCTTGGAAGCCATTCCTTCACTGGAAGCTGATGAAAATACACATGCTGAAAATGTATATACCTTTAATTATATTATAGCAAAATATTTCCTCCTCCCTCTATATATGTCATGTGTGTCTTTCCAAACCTGTGCATCTTTATCCCTGCTGTCTGGCAATTCACACACACATAGAAAAGGTAATTTGTGTTTCTTGCTTTGTGAAGAAGAGGGGGAGCTTGTAATGTTGTAATAAAAACACCAATACAGAAGAACATTCCCCTTCCCAGACAGAAGTAAATTGAATTAGTGTAAGCGTTTCCCCTTCTGGAGGGAAGAGAGTCGTAACTCCCAGGTTTTGCAGGGGGAAAAAAAGGACTTAGGAGATCTGTAAATTATCTCATCCAGCATGTTGTAAAACAAGTATTTTGATAAAGTAGTAGGGATTGGGAACTGGGATTGGGAATTGTTCATCCTGACAGACCAGACCAGCAAAGAGGAAGAAGACATTTTCCTCGTGTGTTCTCCAACAGGAACTCTTCCCCTCCACCCCCTCTTTCCTTTTTGAAGTGGCTGCTGCCAGAAGTTTAAGATGAGTGAAATCTTCCAAGACATCATTTTCAAGTTTGGTAGAGTTCCTGTTTTCTTGATCTTCCTCCTCTTCCATCAATGTTTTCACCAGCTGTCAGCTACCACATTAAGTTTGGCCTCCAACTAGTTTAGCTGGTTTAGGTTTAGTTGGTTTGGGAGAGGGGAGGACAAGGGTTAATGAATTTGTTTTTCTACTGCTTGTTTAACCTTTGAAATCAGAACGTTATAGGCTGTGAGGGATTTAAAATGAAACTTCTGTTCAGATTATGGTGACAGCTTCAACTTGACTTTGCTTTACAAGGATTTAAAATCAAAAGAGTTTTCACTTTTTCGGAAATCATTCAGTGCCCTTTTTTTAGCTTAAACCCCAGGGATAATTTTTCATTGTTCTTGATAGGCACTCTTTTGGCACTGTCAGCCTCGCTAAGTTAGAATTCATCCAGGCTTTCCAGTTAATGTTTACTTTACTATCAAGGACTGTTGAAATGCAGGTTAACTTTTTAGAGGGTTTGGCACAATGCAACATCAGAGCAACGAAACAGGCATCAAACTAATCTCCTCAATTCAATGTGATGGGTTGTCAATTGACTGGGAATTCCTATTGCCTGGCATTACATTATATGGTATAGTATGATTCTTTTTAAAAAAAATTCTAAGCAAGGCCCCTGATACTGTATTTTAATTACCATAGTCGCAAAATATTCAGGGCAGGTTACTGTCCCCTCTTTTTTTTGCTCAGTATTTCTACAAGCTATTTTTGTAAAGTGGACCATTTAGCTGAAAGCAAAATTGGGTTTAATCTAGACATTTGTAGGAACACAGAAATTGTCATAACACATCAGAGCAAGGGTTCATCTGGAGTTGCTAAGTTGTCTTGCCTTTGACAGGAGCCAAGACTAGATACTTCAGAAAATGTTTTAAAACCCCTATAATGGATAATTCAGCAGTAGCATGCTGGCAGAGGTGTGTATGTGGGGTGTTGTTCTGGCCAACCTCAAGCAGGTAGCAATTGCCTTACAGTATGAGGGCTGAAATCCCTTAAACACTATAGCAACACACCTACCATGACTGCTTGTAGAAACTTACTGGGTCATTTAAATGTCACATTTCTCATTTCAGCGAGCACACGGACTTCCGTCGTTTTCTCCAAAGCTTCGTTTTCCCAACATTGTACTTTCTTAATTATTTATCCTGTATACCTCTTCCCAGCCCATGTTTTTCTCTCTGTTGCTATGTGGGGAGTTCATGCCCATGTGAATAAGAAACAATCTTCTGTCTTGCAGCTTCCTGCAGATGCTTTTGAGCACTTGACAAGTCTCTCCAGTGCCACAGCAGAAAGGCACTCTCATCCATCCCCAGTGCTGTAGATCCTGTCAGGAAGAGCGGCATCTGCTGCCAGGATACTACAGAACTGTTAGTAATGACAGCTCTTCCATGGCCTCTCCAATCTGCAGCTATCAGAAACCCAACTTTGGACAATGGCCATTCTTTCGTTTAATATTTGAATGGCCAGCTGGATGGGTTGATTCCTATCTACCTGGAAGTAATAGTAGTTCTAAATTGCCTGGAAAACCTCCCTTTCTCCAGTGTGGACATGAAATTTCAAATGTCATCTTTAAAAGAGAATTTGGATTGTATTTTTGAAGTGTCCTTACAGAGAAGTATGCTGTGCCTGCCTGGGTTTTACTCTGGTATCTAAATGAATATATATTGAGGATGCCTGGGCAAATTTATGTAGAATCCTGTCTGTTTCAAATGCAAAAGTTAATAGGAATTTTCCATGCAAAAGGACCATGAGAGGAGAACTGTGAATAAATCTGCCTTCCAGTGTTTTTTTCCCCAAGTATTCTGCAGCCAGCTTTATGCTCAAATACAAAGTTACCTAATGTAAATGAATGAGAATATGCACTAGTTTGATCTTTTCCTTTTCTTATCTCCTCCTCTACTGGTGGTGGTAAGGAGTATCTAATGGCAAAGCGCAAGCTATGCGGCAGTAGTTCACCTGGTTTTCTCTTGGGAGGAAACCCTTGGCTTTCTGTTGCATGCCTGAGGTTCCAGGTGACAGCTGAGATACGTATAAAAGAGAGGGATCGGGGCTTAATTATCCTTATTACATTGGTGCTGTGCTGGTTTGATACTGCTGGAAATCAGCAAAAGTATATCGATATAAGAACTGCACGTATCTGTGTATGGACGTGCAATAGGTTGACATTTTTTCATCACTGAAACCCTGAGATGAGATTCTAAGCTCAGAGATCCTTCTGGTGCAATATGAGACATCTTGTCATGCTGCCATGGGACTAGATCCTGAAACCAAAGATCCATGCCCACCAAGGTAGACTCAGCCTGAGCACTGTTAAATTAATTTGGCACTACAATAGGTTAAATACAAATATTGACCTTTTCGTTGTTTTTTTTTAACCCTTTTTATTAACCCACTAGGATGAATGCCTAAGTAAAGGATGAGTTCTGTTGCCTCAAATTATATTTTATGCTGGCAATATTAAAATTAAAAGAATGACCCTCTTAAATCTGGTCTGAATAGAAATCCCCTGGTGTTTTTAATGAATTACTTATTTATTACAGTTCTTATCCTGCCATGAGTTGCTTTTGTTTCTGAGTAATTACTCATGATTAAAATAACATCGTATGCAAATACTGTGGTAGGGCTGTGGATTGAGCTTAAGGCAACATTTATAGCTATGCTGCCTTTCCTCTCCAACACCCACCTTTTTCATTTTGTGATCTTTCCATGGTCAAGTGTATCTCAGTACAGAAACTGTTTACAGCTAAGAGGGCTGTTTTTCATAGTAAGTGTTATCACCCTGTTTTTTCTTTCCAAATGAATAGCATAATGTAATTCAAGAAAAGGTCCATCTTTTGAGTGCAGGCTGGTGCAACTAATGGCGGGACTTCCAGCAGTGTCAGTAATTCAGTTTTGTGTACTGTACTTGACCCTAAAGTGATGTTTTTATCTTTCCATCATAAACAATGGAAAATGTTTTTATTTGCATTGTTTACTTGAGCGGGGGGGGGGGGGGGGGGGAAGCCAACCTTCTTCATCCTCATTTTCAAAGACTACCTTTCTTTTATTTAAGAAAAGTTTGGCATTCATCTATTTTCTATTTCTATTCCAAAGCAAGGCTCTTTAATGCTAGTTCTGACAACAGCCAAAGCAATGCAAGTCCAGTTGTCAGCTTGCAATGTTGCACCTGAAGATTTCTATAAAGACACAATTTTTAGCATGATTAGAACCTCATTACAAACATTATAAAGCTTAATACATTTTATGTATTTAGTGGACTGTAAATTAGAGGATTGAGAAACTTTTCTATTCACAGATAGATTATAATTTCAGTTTAGAATGAAAAGAGACTATGTGTTCATTATGTTGGACAAATTGAAGATCTAACTAGCCTGCTAGCAAAGCCACCTCTGCTGGCACTTGACCTGTCAGTGAAATTCAGTCCTGCACATGCTTTTCTCTCCTATTGTGCTTGCAGAAATGCTCAGAGCAATCATTAAGCACTGATTCAGCTGGGTTCTGTTGATTTGTAAAAACAGCCAAGCCATTTTGCAGCTGGCTCTGGTTTTTCGATCATTTTTCAAGTTGAGTCTTTGAAATTTTTGGACAGCTGATGCAAGAAATCTGGGAGTGCCATCTTAGCCCCAACTTGGTTGACTAATGTATCCTTCTAAAATGAAAAAAAAAACCCACCCCCCCCCCCAAAAAAACCCAAAAAACATACTGAAATCACAAATTAAAAGAAAATTAATTAAAACGTTTAACCCCAGCACTGCCCAAACAGTTATAGCAAAAGCTGTATTTCAGCAAGCTCTCTGAGTGAAGGCTGAGGGGTAGAGCAGCCCTACAATCTCCCAGCACATCTCTCGGGGGCTATGTGGACGCCTGGTGTCATGGACAAACACTTAAAATTGAAATGAACTGAGATTGTACCCCATCACAAACTGACACAGCATTACCTCAAAGTTGGGTTGTTCCTCTGAAGGTTGCCAACCCCCCCTAGTTCTGGTTTTCTGTACTGATATCAAAGTCAATTCCCACCAAATTTGCTTATAATGAAAATATATTCATAAGTGGAAACTGTATTTTTACTCCTTAGAATAGCGGCTCTTCCTTGTGAACTTCCTGTATTTTACAAAGCAGATGGGTCATATCAAGAGCATTAAGGACCACTAAGAAACAGATATCTTCTAAAAAAAAAATCTGCCTTTTCATTAAGTAGTAGTCAGGAAAGCTAACTTCAATGCAGATCATAGTCTGCTACTATCTTTTGCCCATCACAGATGGCAAGAGGCACATTTGGGACCATTAATAACAGAAGCCGTCAGCAATTCTTTTAATGATATAACCATGCTGCCTTCTCTAAACAGAAAATAACATGATTTGAGTAGCAAAACCTATTGCTCAGTGATAGGGACATCATCATCTGTCATCTCTGTTTGCTTTATTTCTAAGGGAGCTAATTAGGAAACTGGCAGTGCTTTAAACTACTACCAACTACCATTCGCCTTCTCAACTTCAAACACGATGCAAAGCCAGCATTTGTTTTTCCTGTGACTGGTCAGTTCTTCTGAAATACATACAAGCTGCGTCTCTGCATTCAGTCAGTGGGATCCACCATTCGATATCCTTGTATTTTTCCCCCCAAATATGCTTTTGGATCTACTCAATCTAATTCAGCTGTGTTCTGAGGCTTTTAAAAGTCCTTACTTGATGCTGCAGTTGTTGTGTTCTGCTGCATTGGGTCTATGATGTTGTAAGCTCAGATTTGAGCTATTCATTTTAATACTATTCTCAATCTTCCCATTTCACTTGCAAGACTCCTAACTTGGGTTCACCTCTTTCACGGCAAGTCCCTGATAGAATTCTGGACTCTTGGATTGCTCATGGATTTCTTAACTAGTTTCTGATTCTCCATCACGTGCCTGATGCTAATGGGGGAACTGGTTTGTTATGTAGAGCCTTAATATTTCCCTGAACACAGGCACATCAGTGACACAAACATCTCAGTGCTTTGAATATTTTCCCTTTTTTTTACATGAATCATTGTCAAGGACATCTGTTTTCAGCTTGCTCTGTACCTTGAACTTCTACTGACATCCTTAGAAATACCAGAAAGTGAAGCTTCCCATCTTCAGCGAGTCAGAAAGTGGTACACTTTTTGCCCTGAACTGATATCTGTATTTTGTTTTCTACTGATGGATGATAATTTATATGTAGCTCTCTGCACACACCCAGAAAAAAATATAAAAGTTACTGGCAGGGAGGAGAATGTCAATAATGATACCTTGCTTCTTATTTTAAAGTTTAATCAGCTGGGTTTGTTTAATATTGTTTCCTTATATTGCAATTTATTTTTCCTAGCATGTTTGCTTTTGCTGTTGACATAATATTTTCTTGATTCATATTCCTTAATCCTTTTTCATTTTCCTCTTATTTATATTCATCTCCACTTTTATTTGTTCTTTTTTCTTCCCTCCTCTTATTATTTTGCCTTAGTTAAATTCCCTAACTTTTTCTGTTTTGCGTTCTTTGTGAGATACCAGCCACTGTCTTCACTGTGATCAAATAATATAATCGCGCTGCCTCTGACACTAAGGAGATAACCCCTTTGTGCACATCCCTTTCTTGCTAAGTGATACAGACAACTCTCAAGTGATGACAAAAGCCAGCTAAGCGGTGATGAAATATAAACACTTTCTGGCACGCTGCTGAAAGCCTGCATCGAAGAGAGGTGGTGCCATTTTGATTGATTTGCTGGTGGGATCCAAGGGGAGGGGTGGAGCTGTCGAAGTGTTAAGAGTCTTTACTAGCAGCACAGATGACAGACTTAAGACAAGCCCTAAGGAGTATGTCTTTGAAATTTAATAACATAAGAAGAAAAATATTCCACACTTCACTAGCAAATGTAATGCTACACGGTAAAAGCATTATGAAGCACTTTTTTAGCTAGTTTAGGAAAGTTGATTAAGAATGTGGTTTCCACACTGCTTCATTTTGGAAAATCATGCTGATGGCTGATGTATGTTTTCTGGCACGTTATAACTTTTGAAGTGTATTAATTTTCCCTGCTGGGGAAAATGTCGTTCAAGAGGATTTGGGGAGGAGGGAGGGGGCCTGACATCCTTATTATGCTGTCACGTAAAGACTACTTCTTCAGACTCTTCAAGGTCTATGTCTCTGGAAGAGTGACAGGCTAATAGGTTCTATTCTTAAATTCTTAGTATCCTTGATAGTGCACCAAGCAATTTATCTCTAAAATAAGAAGTGAAAAAAGTTCTGCTGATACATAGTTGCAGAAAGTCACTGGGAGATAGCTGAATAAAATTGAATTTCTCCTATCTTGCAAAAATATAAACACAAAGTATTGACGTGCTTGTCTCTGAGTGCCTGTATCTTCACAGTATAGGGCTAGATGTAATTACCAACTTACTATGAATTTCTTTCCCATCACGGGATCTCGAGTCAGGAATATCATATACTCCCAAGCCTGCAAGCACCTGCATTATTTCCAATGGGAATAATGACTTTTGATGACATGATCCGTTGTGGCGTGAAATAAGTTCACATTGTTACTTGTACCTGGGTGAAGCACAAACAAGATTTAATAACATAGAAAGAAATCAAATACAAAATATGTATTTATTCTCTATCAGGTCCCTAAGATCAGAAATCTGGAGCTTAACAGTAGTGGGAACAGAGAGGGATGACTTTCAGGACTCAGTGATGCTGGTGTTTTGCCTCTGATGTCATAATTTTTGAGTCCAGCCATAGGTTTCTGGCTGTGAGAATGCAGCAAAAGATTCTAGGTGTGCATTTCAAAGAGTAACAGATAAGTTGCATAAGCCTATAAGACGCAAAAGCTTTGATAGTTCAGGGAATTTGCCTAAACAATTCAGATACTGGGTGAATTACCTGTTCCTGCTAAATGAATAACTCTTACTTAAAAACATCCAGACTGGCCCCAGACTGTGCAAACTAGGCAATATAAATGCAGCTCATAAAGTTCAGCCACATACAAACATGATGAGAAAATCTTTGTTCTTTAAGCAAATCGGATGTATTCACAACATTGTCTTAGTTTTGTTTTGTCCTGAAATTGCAGAATAGATGGGAGGGAAATGGGAATGCTGACTTGTGAAGTGATGGCAAGAACATATGGGCAAACCAATTCATGGTTCATCTCAGGATATCATTGTGCTTACTTGGGAAAACATTTTTCCTAACTCTTCCCTGATTCTGCTTAGCTGCTTTTCTAATGACTAGTATCAATCAGCAAAAATGCATTTTCTTATTCCACTCTAGAAATCTAATGCAGTGGGGATTATCTATTGTCCCTGAGGAAGCCCACCCTACCCCACTGTCTCCCATGGGTGATCTCAGCTGACTGTCATCTTGGATCCTTCTTTCTTTCTCTGTGACATATTTAGCTACAAGTAGAGTTATTTCGAGTTCATCTTTGCTCCCTTAACAAATTATATGCTCTCTGAAACCTCTATATTAACAAATTAATGGCTCTGAATTCTGGCAGAAACAGCAGTCGTAGAACACATTTGCACAGAGACGTCTTCTTGGATACTTTTTCCTCATGTTGTCTTTCTCTTACGTCCAGCGAGCAGCGGTGATCAGAAGGTAACCCCTGTTAGCTGCCAACCCCTCTGCATTCCTCTCTGCCTCACAGCTACCTCTAATTTCTATCCCATCTCATTTTAAGCCACATAAAAATGCTAGTTCTGAACTACTCTTTCATTGCTTATTTGCTTAATTTTTTTTTTTTTTTTACATCCTTTGGTGACAACACTGTTCATGGTCACAATATTGTGGGGCATTCACCAAGAAAAAAATAACTCCTGGTTTCTTCCAGTGTGGGATTTCTCCTGTCACATCCCTGCCACTGTTGTTGCTGTTTAGAGCCTAACTGCTATGTAGCCTCAACTCACTTAGCCACCCTTTGTTTCTTTAACATTGCCTGTATTTTGTTCTTTCATGAGTGACCTCTTGCTTAATTTGATATACTTCTTTATCTTTTAGGCCCGTGGCCTCTGAACAGAACTTTCCTCTTGAAACAGTTTGGGCAGCTTATTCCTCTTAATTGATACTGCATGCTTAAAAATGAAGTACCAGGCTAGATAAAACCAGGTTAATTTGAAGTGGTTTCAGGTTTCTATGCTTGCCTTTACTGTAAAGTCACAGTGAGCTGAAAGTTAAGAAACAATCACGGGTATACATCAACAAATCTCTCCTTGGGCTTCATCTCTTTTAATTATTGTCATACTTCAAACTTAGGCCAGGATTTTAAACAAGGACAAGTCAGCTCTCCAGATAAATCTGACTTTGAAACAAGGAAACTTCTTTCTTTCCATAGGGCAAATTAGTGACATACAGCTAATGTCAATGAAAAATATAAAGCTACTGGGGCCACATTCTGTTCTCAGACAACCTGAAGCTTGCAACTTGAAGATACTAAAAAGGGGACATTGCTTTACTTGAGACAGAGGTGAAGAACTTTAGTGTTTGAGCATGTCTGGATTTATAATACGCTCTGAGAGGCAGTGAGTAGAATACTCTCAATGAGGGAATTACACTTCTCCATTTGCAAGCTTTTTGTCTTTGCCATATATAATGATACTCCTTTTCATCTAATAATAATCCAAATACAGTAGAACTTACTAATGAAGCTAAGATTGAAATATAGTTGTGCAGAAGACAAACAGGTATGTGAATTGCACGTGCAGGCAATGGAGGATGCTAGCCATTTGTAATGTGCCGGTGCCTTTCATAGGAATTAGTCTTACTCCATGCACCCTGTTGAGGCAGCCAATGTGATGAGAACTGATCCGTGTAGCACCAAGAAAATTTCCAAAGGAGGTTTTCTGACATGATTTAATGTTCTGAGAAACAGATTCAAGTTCTAATCTTGAATTTGCCATTGATGACTCAACAGTTTTTGCTGCCTTAAGTATTTGAATTATAGATATGCAGGTAGGAAGGGAAAATGTGATTTAAATTTTTAAGCAGAATCTCTCTTTAGCATTCAAAGCAATGGCCTTCTGTCTATGTGGGTTTCTCTTTTCTTCCTGATTAATTTAGAGAGGATTCTACACTTCTGTCTAAAACTTTAGGCTTAATGATTCCAAATTTCCTTAAAAGTATCACTGTATCTCATACAGGCCAGAAGACACCTGCAGAAGCTTTGTTGGCATTGTGCACAGGATGGCTTGATTACAGATGCTGTTTCTTTTTCCTGCATCTTGGTTTCTCAATTCCACTAAAAGGGCTTCTGGGAAGCCTTTCCCAGTATTGCTGCTGCACATAACCAATTCACCACCCCAATGCCATGCTTGCAAATGAAGGAAGGAGTGTATGCGTAATAGTGAGCACTGTGGTTGGTGTTCATAAGCCAGCATGTTTTCAGTATCCAGCAACTTTGTGAATTTCATTAGCCAATTAAATCCTATTGTATTAAATAATTAAGTGGATTAACTGATGCCCTCCCCAGTTGCTCAGTCACCTCCACGTGAATGTGTTCTAATAAAGTCCTGGATCTGTTAGGTCTCTGGGATGTGCAACTGATTCCTAGTTAATGAACTCTTGCCATAATTGCTTTTTTAATACAGTGGATTAGAAGATTATTTTAAAATTAAACTGTATTTATAACAACAAAAAGAATCACATGAATTATATGTTAACCAGTAGATTCTAAGAGTTAAATGATTTTCTAATACTAGTTATTACAATTACTTGATGTCTTTAGGACCTCAGATTTAATCAGTAATTTATCCCTGGTTTATTATGTTGCAAAACCAAACTTGTAAGGAACAAAATACTCCACCAGGAGGGACAGAGAAACAGATAATATCAAATTATTTCTAGTCATTATCATCTGTCTTCGGGAATTCTTACCCTTGTTATCTCAGATATATTAGCTCAGGAACAGCTGCAGTAAATACAGAAATTAGGTTTTTCTGTAGGCTGGATCCTGTTTTGAAATTTCTGTTTCTTTGCTAAATGATTACTAGCTGCAAAGCACTGAAGTCCTTACTTTCTTTGCTGTGTGTGGCCAGGCCAGTGGTACATCTTTCAGAGAAAGCGTCACTTGTGCAATGGAATTGGGGAAGTTCTTTCTTAGTGTACCAGGAGTATTCACCAGAAATATATTTGAAGGTTGGATGCCAAATCAAAATAACTTTCAGCAGAAGCTGAGACTTTGGTGCGCTAAGTCATTCTGAAAACCTAAGTTGTACCCTGATAATTGTGTGGAGTGAAGGCAGAAGAAGTTGGCATGGTTACTGCCTGTAGAGGTATGGCCTTGATGTTGGCATAAAACAAGAATAAAAAGGTTCATACAATATAAGAGGCATTTCCCCCCTTTTGCCTGCCTTCCTGATTTATGGCTGATACATTTCTACCTGTTAAGCTATCTACAGTGTCTGCCCCCATTCGGACTTCTGAATTTGCAGCAAGTCCTGTGGAAGGCTTTCAACAGCCATTACCAAAAGCATGAAGGATGTTAAAGAACAGGTGCCCTTGCTGAAGCAGAAGTAACTCTGCTGCACAGCTTTCTGACTGAGGAAATTTGATATCATTGGCTTCAATTGATCTTATTCAAATCCTCCGTGTTTTTGAAGAAAGCATCAATAAGTTATTTGAGTCACGGAACTTCTCAGCATAAAGACTGCCGGGTGAATCAGGCAAACGAGACATTGAAAGCTAAACAGGTGGAATGGAGGGAGTTGGAAAAAAGTCCTAAATGAATGAGATGTCTGGAGAAAGAAGTTTGAATTGTTGTGGTTGAGGAGTGGAGGCCATTGAGAGTGGTACAGTGAGAATAGTTAATGATCTCAGTATCAGTGTGTTGCTATGGGGAAGGCAGAGTAACGGGGCGGTAGATAGGTATCAGGGAGGACATTGTGAGAAGGAGCTAAAGGTGACTCACTGGAGATTCAGGGCAGAAGCGAGGAAATCGTACGTAGCTGGGATGTTTGGATGGAAGGAATGAAAGGTAATGCTGAGGCTTTTGGCCTGTTTGTTGCCCATAAGAATATGGGAGTCTGGAGAAGGCTCCATTATAGGCTATTTGGGTTATAAGACGGAGGCAGACCAGAAGCCTGGGTTGGACAGAGTTTTTATGGTGAGTTTTCCCAAAGAATACTTCATCTGAGCTCTGTTTTAAACACGCTCCTTAATTTTACAAGCAGAAATGAGAACAAAGAAACAAACCCTTTAAAATCAAGCTTATCAGGCCAGATTTCAGTGTTAGCAGCATTGGCATCTGCTAATGCATTTAGATCTGAAGTTAAAATCTTGGCCCTTAGCCTGTGAGCAATATTTTATGACCATTCTGGATACAGTTCACAGCTATGCTAAGTGGTTCCATTTGAAAGACATTTTTTCAATTACAGAAAAACAATTTTAGGAAGAGGTTCTGTTCAAAAGTACTTGTTGAAATTCCATTTATGTGGCCCGGCATGGTTGCTTTGGTATGTTGCTAAAACTCTCGTGAAACCAAACTCACTCCCTGGCAAATGTATTAGTGCACCATAAGACAAACAGGAGCTGAATCTGAATCAAACCTTTGGAGAGAAATATATATATATATGGGACTCAGGGATAGTTTGGATATGAAAATGGAGCCTGTTTTTTCCCTTCAGTAGCTGCTGCAATCAAATCCTCAATTCTGAGCATCTCAAGCTTTTGAGAACATCTAGAATCAGATGTGAACCCCATTTAAAAACTAATGTAATTTAATGAAGCTACATGAATTTCCAGCTTTAATTTAAAGTCAGCAGATCTGAAGACTCACAGTGGGGAGAAAGAATAGACACAATAAAACTATCATCTAATGGAAATGTCAGATGAATTTAATTGTAGAGGTTATTAAAATGTAATAACAAACATTAACTGTATTATGGAATCACCCATTCACCTGGAGAATCCAGAAGAAAGAGACCTGCATCCCTGGGAATGGAATCACAGGAGTAAAACAGCATATTTAAAATGAAACTTCTCCCAATATAGAGGAACACAACCTAACAGCTTCCTTGTACAGAAAATAAGTTCCTGGGGTTCTGCCCTAAGATCATTCTTTCTTATTTACCAGAGAAGAATGTTTAGAGGCTTTGTGTATAAATGGGGAAAAAAGACAACGGCTGGAGGTTTCTTTGTCTAGTCATGGCTCATAACTCTGTCCCACCATATAGCCTAAGCTTTCCTTGGACAGGTACCTGGGTCTGTGTGCTGTCCCAAAACACACGGCACTGCAAGAATAAGAAGTGAGTTTTGACAATAAAAACTGTGTGTTGTAGTAGCTTGATTCCTCATAGGACTATGTCAATACAATATTAATAAGCAACTTCCTAATTAAGAATAATACGGAAGGCATTTAAAATTTGCATGCAGCAATGGAATTTATAAGTGATTTTCCAGTATGATCATTTTTTGTCTTACTGGAATAGTCATTTAGGTGATTTAGTAATCCATGAGGTTACAGGAGCCTAGTTGCATTAGTATGCTGGTTAGAAAGCTAAATGAACAAGATTTTTTCAGAAATCATCAAAAGAAGATGTAACTTGCAAAAAAAATGCAAATAAATGATTCAAGTGGGAAATGCATCAGGAAAAGAGCAGGTTAGGGGAGGGCATGGGGATCGACCGGGGTGCTGGAAGAGGGGAAAGGGTATGTGTTAGCCTGATGAATGGAATGATGGGTGGGTAACTGGAAGCCATGACTTCCAATGGGATCAGTTTAAGCATAGGTGAGAAGTTGAAGAATAAGGAGAGAAAAGAACTGGACCGATGTAGAAGATGAAGAGGACATAGCAGAGCCAAGATACACTGAGAACAGCACCTGCAGATAGATGTAGAGTTTCAGCACAAGAAGAAGGAAAATTATTCATGGGGAAGGAGGAGAGATATTAAGAGTACAGCGTACATTTTCAAGGAAAGGGAGGGCAGTGAGGTATTCACCAGGAGCTGTTTGGGGTAAACTGGAAGGAGACAGGAAAGCTGCATAAAATTACATATTCAGATATGAAAGATTCACATGCGGACTTGCATTCAGTTCTTCTAAGTTCTTACAAGCTAGAATTACCTATCACTGTGGCTTTGCCAGAATATAAAAGTAGACAAAGCATTGAGAAAAGATAATACAATGGTGGAGAATACTGCAATCTACCTTTGTTTGGAGACCATGACAGCCTAAAGATTAGCCATCCAGCAAATGAAATGCGGATGCCTCTGTTTGGCAGGATTGCTTTGGAAACCTGGATTTAAATTAGTATAATTTAAACTTCCCATGCTTATGCAGTCCTAGGGAAGGGACAGACTGGATTTACAAAGCCCTGCCTCCAGGATTTTAGTGTGCAGCTGGCTCTGTGAGCACAGAAAGAGCAACTAACAGTCAGTAGCATGGCGAACGGCAAGTTCAAGGAAACTGAACACAGTTTAAAGCATGTTTAATATCTTAACCTGATATACAATAGACTGCTTGGGTCTAGTAGGACATTTTCATTCTAGGCACTGTTACACGTCATGGACTTGGGCTTGAAAGAGCTGTCAGTTTGCAGGGTCTGAGACAAACTCATTCAGACTTGACCTATGCTGGCTTCTCAGGCAAGGGATGAATAATCCATAAGGAATTAAAAATATTTTTTGGCTGTGAATCAAAAGCAGTAATGTACCAGTCAGTCCAGGACAACGAGTGAAAAACAACTCGTATCTTTCAGACACTTAAAGCATAGGAAATGCCACAAAACAGTCAAAAATGTTAACCCTGCTTAAAACCTTGGCAGGGAGCACCGCAAGGAGCTGCATTCAAAGTACCATAAATCTGCAAAATGTCTAAAGTATCCTACAATTAGCTTTTTTGGTTTTTAACTATCACTTAGCTGTAGTATTACAAGATACTTTATGTGTACCTGAAACTATAAGAACTATACTAACTCAGGATTCCTTTTCAACACTTTCTAGCTACCTCCCATTACCTCACCATAGATTTTTATTGGATGCTATCCAGTGATTCAGTATTGGTGTCATAAATGCTGTTATGACATATGACATTTGTTATACTCGACAGCAGCATTCGTTACTGTAAGCAATAGCAGCCAGACTGCATTTCCTTGCAGTATTTAGCCATTACTAGATGAGAGGTGAGAGTAATTGGGCAGCCAGTAGAAGCAGAGTGGCCCAAGGAAGTGACACCGTGTTATCGCCCATGGTTCAATTGATGCCTTGTGTGCACATGTAGCTGGGAGATCTACTGTTGACATACAGCAGTAAACACTTCTGTTATTATTTATGATTTTTAAAATAATGCCTAGGGTCTCCATTGGGCAAGCTGTTAGAGCTCCTGCCCAGTCGGTCTAAGGTAGTGTTAACTGCCTTCTGTTGCAGGTGGGGAGATGAGGCACAGGGAAATTAAATGACATGTATTGTCAGGGAGTAAGGCAGTTACTGGAACTGGTCTCCAGACTTGTCCTGCCTCTGCCTCAGCTGCCAGTCTGTTGATTCTCCACTAATGCTCTTGCAAGGTGTTCATGGATTCATGCATATAAAAGTTACTAGGCTCCTGCAGCAAACGTTCTTTGGCAATTAAAGTACTAAAGACCTAAATTTTTGTTCCCTTCTCTGTGAATGGAAACTCTTGGAGCGTCAATACAGTCACTTAAACCAACATAAACATCCACTTGTGGTTTCTGGCGGCTTACCTGACTCATGCCACCTGGAGGTATGTGCTTTCCTTATCACACTCTTAGTTCTTGCGGTGGGGTTTCCTAAATCCATCAGTCGTGTGGCTTCTGTGGAGCCATGCCACACTGTGTGATTAATTCGACTGTTATTAATAGCGGAGACTGCTACATCTCAGGGCAGCGCCCTGATCTGGGGGCTACAAAAACTTTTTACCAAGTTTTAATTTTATTTTTTTTTGATACAAAGTGGAATGCTAAAACAGGAGAGATTCCAGAGACCTATCCCAGGATAATTACTAGCTCAGGAACTAGTTCATTCAGTGTCACTGGGTGACAACAGCAGAGCAGGAGCAGAAACACCAATACCCTCCTCCCTGTGAGGTGACTGCCATAAACACTTCAAGGCCGTTGACTGTTTTGGTCTGATTTAATCTTGTTCTTCTCCTCTTGGTTTCACTTCAATATTAAATCAAAAGAGTTTTGCATTAAGGAAAACTTACTGCCCGTCGAGCTCAACTGCTACATTAGTATACCTAAAGACAAAATGGTCCAGGCATAGAGAGGTTTATTTTAAGCAGCTGAGTTTCACCTACACCTGTCACTGAATAATTGTTACACCTACTACAGCTCCCCTCTAAAAAAAAAACAAACCAAAAAAAATAAAGTCACAGAAGAAAGTTTCAGAAAAAACAGTAAAAGCTTCGTAAAACATAAAGACTTCATTTTACAAATATAACTCCATGGGTAAGTGAGGCCAGCTAACCTCCATGATAGATTTATGCCAGCAGCATTTTCTAGCACGGGACTCCAAGGGCATAAAAGTCAGGATTTCATAGTAGTATAAGGCCAATGATTAAAGTATGTGTGATGGTAGTCACAGTAACAGCACTGAACAGGGGAGCACCCGCCTTTCTCTTAGGTGTTCTGACAGCCTGATATTAAAGACCTGCAAGTGTCAGAAGATGTAGGAAATCATCTGGCCTCTTTGACAGATTTTACAGCATAGTGTTTGTGCTGTCAAGGCAGTGAATATGACAACGTGAGAAATGACAGTAATAGGAATGTTTAGGTAAGGGAACAAGCCTAATAGAGATGCTGCTGTTGACAATACCATGCTTATATTAAAAGTAGATTCTTTGAGCCTTTTCTTGGAGATTTTATTAAGCCCGTTTTTCTACTTCTGTTATTTTGTTTTGTTTTCAGCCTTCCTGTGTGTCTGTATGTTTTTACTGCCATGGTAAAATACCATTTAGTTGTAATGTGGAAGAAAGATAAAATTCATTCTGTAACAGTGTTTCTCTTAAATTATCAGGATAGTGTAGGCAACATCTGAAGGCTGCATTGATTACGATTAAAAATCACCATTTTTTTTACCCTGAAAAGTTTGTAAACAGACAAATGAAACCCATGTAAGAGCTGGAAGAGCTGAAGTTTGAGAAGGATGGCATTGAACCCATCTATTTGGCTACCTAAAAGTGAGGTAATTTGTTCAAACCAGTCACGGGGCTACTTTTGGAGTAAATGGAGAGTGGGGACCTGTAGAGCACATTTTGTTCCACTTACCTCTTTCCAGTCACCGTAGAAAATGCCCAGACAGCTATGATAGCACTGGCACAGGAAAGTCTGGAGGGTAACCTCTGGCTAAGCTGGAGGCACACACAGCACAAGCCAGGCTTAGCTTTCCCGGCTGCCTCAGCAGTGCTCTAACCAGCTCTGCATCAGCCTTCCTCTCCCGGGACCATTGTGTAGGGAAGGATTTTGCTTGACAAAAACCAGAATCCACATACATTAGATCATCCTCTAAGCTTGAAATAATAATGATAACAACAAACTAGCTTTAAGGACAAAACAGAAGTGTTTCCTGATCTTATTTGCCAGAAAAGACTGATGAGTGCAAAAAAGCATTAGGAATAAACAGTGTTTACCCAAAGCGTTGCTCTGATCTGGGCTCATAAGGACACGGAATTTCTCTTCAAGGAGCGTGTTCAGAGATAAAACATGTAGGCAGAACATTATGAGGTAAAGCAAGATAAATGTTATTTTTCATCAAACGTGCTTTTTTTCCAAAGTAGTAGTTTTCATGACTCCTGCTTGAACTCTAGGAATAAACTCAAATTTGGCTTCCAGGTCTGCATGGGCAAACCCTTTTGTCTGAGTCCACCTTCATCTCAGGCTTTGATCACCTGCAGTGGGTATTAGCTGTGGTGTAAGAGCTGGCTCTTGAGGTCAAGAGATTTGTATAAAAAAGGAAGTGCTAATTACAGTCCATTTCAATAAGCTTAGAAATACAGTGGAGACAAGTCCATTATCTCAGAGTTAATAGGGTTACAAGATGTTGACAATGCACACGGTCTACTTTCTTACCAAATGCTACTTAAATTATGGATTGTTGCCACAGCATGCAAGTTGCACCAAATGATGAAGACTTGAGTTTAATAGAGATTGTTGCCTATGTAAGTCTGACTTTCAATGATGTTTAATCACCTGGAGATGCATAGGGGTGCCTAGTTACATTTTCAGAAGCTCTGGTTTGCCAGCAGTGCAAATTAGGGAATTTCTTTTCAAAATTTCTTTGAGGTGCCTGTTTGCAGGTTTTGAGTGGGATTTAATCTCACCCTGCCACAGCTGTCTGAAAACGTGCAGCCAGTGCACAGAGGTGATCACCTGCAAGAGCTGTCTAGAAGAGGCACGGTGAGCTCCTTTGAAGAGGAAGGTTTTCTCATTGGTAGCTGCAGAAGGAGCCCAGATGAACTGACTGCTCGTCTTGGTTTCTGCTATGGGATGGCAAGGTTAGATGAGATGAATCCCACTCTGTGTCAAAAAACTATTACACATCTGGTCATTCCTCTAGAGTTAATGGAAAGGATGATGCATATGCTGTCCAAGGGAAAAATAAATCATTGTTCACATCCTGGTCTCATCTTCTGTAACAGAAGCATACCCATCTTATCATTTGAGAAAGGAAGGAGGATCAAAGAGGCTTTAACTGAATGACTGCAGGCATCTGAAAGTGGAGAGTGGGGAAAAGAGAAAGAATAGAATACTAATAAAAAGGTTATCTTCTATTCTCTGAATGCTTTTAAAATGGTGTTTCCATTAGTCAGAGCTATGTTCCTGCATACCTGGATTTTTTCTTGTCTTTATCCATTGCTCAGCTTCACTAAACTCCTGAAAATGACACATACTGATGCCTAAAATACATACAGCTGCAGTCAAGTAGGAAGCTCAGAGGAAAGCATATTTCTGCACCCAAATCTATATTCAGGGACCTCATTTGTAGCAGAAACTAGAATAAATTTCAATTTGTGGTGACAGTAATTTTGCTGTGACTTAATTTTTTTGTTAAGTTAACCCATCAGTAAGTTCTATTTTTTGTAATGAAAACTTTTATTTTACATAAATGCGACTTTTTTTTCCCCTCAGACTCTTGAAACACCAAGAAACCAGCTAATGTATTATGGAGATAATATTACATGCAGTACAGTACTAGATATGCTGCTTCCAATATATAAGTTCAATAGAAGAGAAAAGCCTGTTCTTCAGAATAAGATTTTAGTGTCAGCCTTAACCATGCTCTGGAGCATTTGCCATCACATAAAAAGTCCTTCAGAAAGCATCTTTGTAAGCAGAGTGTGGCAACTTCTGCAGATAATTTTATGGTGATTTATTCATTTTGAAGATCAACAGATGATGCTGATCTTTACTCTTTTCCTTCATTGCTTTATTCTCATGCAGCATTTTAAAATTTGACATATCTGTCATGTTCTCTCTCTGGGCAGCACGAGCACAACCACCACAACATTACTGATGTTGCCTTCTCTGAAGTTTGTCAGCCGAGCGGTGTGTTGAGGAGGTTATTGCTCTGCAGGGGTCCAGTTGATGCAGTGTCACTGAACACCTTCCCCTTTAATGGCAATATAAAAACCAATCACTGCCTTTGGGGATTTCTGGTTTCAGAAGAGCTTGGTGGGACTGTGGTCCCACACTCAGTAGCAGACCAAGGATTTTTGCCAGAATGCCATCTGCCTTGTTCCTCATCTATTTTTTTTTTCCTCAAGACAGATTCCCTTGGAAACATAGACCTATGTGTGTGCCCACATATAAATATTCTAGACAAATGTGTTCCTATTACATGAGCAAAAATACTTTGGTAGAAATTTTCATGAAAAAAACTCCAGAGCTGGACAGAAGATGGAGATTGTTGTCCTTTTATTCTCAATATATTATTTCTGAATAAGTTCTGAATATATTCAAGCATGCCTCATTAACACATCCAGCGAGGTTTTGACATCTTGAAGACTCCTCTCCAAAAGTTTCTGCTTTAATACTTTCTGGTTTGATTTGAAACTATTTCAAATATCCAGAATACTACCAAAAGGCCAACTAAAATCTAATATGAACAACCTCAAGTCCACCTGAAAGTAGCTTTACACTAATGGTCTGGGTCTAGAAATCCTTATAAAAAGGCTTTAAGTTCTTTTATATAAAGGATTTTCTTCTATCAGATAAATGCTCTCTTTGCTCGAAGTAATTCTTTGATTGATTCTTTGATTGAAAAAGGATTTGTCAAGTTCTGAAGATCTGTTTAAGCTCTGGAAATAATGCCCCTTCATCTAGGTCACATTTTCCACACCGTAAGAAGTTAAGAGAGGTCCTCTTTTTCCTTTGGTCTAACATTGCTCGACACCCTTACTCTTTTGAAGGAAATACATTAGGCCATATCCTGCTGCACACTCACTTCTCACCCAGGACAAATCTCTATACACAGATTTTTAAACGATAACAGCTGCATTTCTGTTAACACACTGCCTGGGTAATTTGAGTTTTCCTGTGTTCCAGGGGAGTCACTTTCCACCCTTGTGAATGTCTATTGAGTAATTTTTCTAAGAAAATTCTCTGCACTTACTTTTCTCTTATCTTCTTCTACTAATAGGTGGGTCTAGGAAACTTGCATTGTATGCCCCTACTTAGTCTATAAAACTGTGTTTCTCTTCAAAAGGTCTTAACTGTTAGTGCACTGCTAAAAGCCAAATAAAAGTGAATTTGTTCATTATAAGACCTTGTGCTGTAACTCATTGTTGCAATAATGAATCTGTTTGTGATGCCCTGATCCTGCCATCATTCAAGCACATGATTGCACTGAATTGAATGACTTCACATGCATAAGGTGAGTCACGAGATTAAGTGCACACAGAGATGAGCTAATTTTCCCTAATACAGTTTGCCAAATCTCTGTCTATTTAAATATTTCTGAGAAAGGGGGGGGGGGGGGGCGAGAAAAAGAAAAAAAAAGTAATTCCATTAGAGAATGACAAAAGGATTTTATTTTGGTACCAATATATTAAAAACCTGTATCAGCAAATTGTTGGACTCCTCTCTTTCCCACATTGCCTTTTGGTCTCCATTACTGAGAATATTTAGTAAATTGCTGCAAGTGAATTACAACCTGCTCAAGATTATTCTTCTATGCCTTCTTCCCTGGAAGATCTAAAGAAACACAGTGGGAAGGCAAAGGGAGGAGGGGGTTGCTATTGTTTGCAAGTGAAGAATATTTAGGAGGCTTTATTCAGATTGGAGATTGGAGGACTTATAACAATGTCAAAAAAGTGCAGTCCTAAGCAAAATGTAGTGTACATTTGGAAGACGAGAAATAATTGCTGTATTTGTTGAAAGCTGTTTATAGAAAAAAAAAAAAAAAAAGCACAACATCTATCGTATGGTGAGATCAGTTGGCTGGTAAATAACATTCTGCTTGGTGTGACAGTAATGAAGAATTTTATCTACAGCCACTGCAATCACAGCGTGCAGCATCTGTAAGCATTTTATTTACTCTTACTTAGGCAAGCACGCTAATGTGCACATGAAGAATCTTCGTAGTGTTTGGCAACCTTTCCACCTGCTGTTCTACCCCCCTCAGAAGGACTCCTCAAAATTAAAGTTTTGCCTAATTTCTTACCAAGTAAAAACTGTGGGTCAGATCATGAGCTGGTGTAAAGCAACTCAGTGCTTTCCTCCCATTTCCCAAGTAAGGATCCGAGCCCATCCAGTTCATGTTTCTCTGCAGCACAGATGATGCCATCTCAGAAGCTGGAGGCCACATAGCCACTGTCATGCTATACTGTGTCCAGGCTGAGAAGCAAGTCATATTGGTTGTGGGGATGCACCAAAACGGGGACACTGCTCTAGGTGTGCTCTGTACACCTGAACTAGCTTTGTAGAGGTGGTACCTGGGACCTTGATGTGGTGCAGTGCATAGATAAGACTTCAGACCCAAGTCCTCTCCTGCTGCCAGGATGCCCACCAACATTTAACTATGGGAAGGCAGTGTGCTCATGGCAAATTAAGTTTATAATTATCTGTAGCCTTGGCGTTTTCTAACTATACTTGGACTGAAGCTGATTCAAAGCAGGGACTGTGTATTTTTGCCTTTTACACATAACCTGAGAGGTGCCCTGTTCCTAAGAGACTCTAGACTGAGTGATTGACATGATGATGCATATGGTTGCAGCTCCAATAATGAAAAAAGATCTTAATTCAGAGGAATGTAATCCATTAGGGCTGTGTGATTTATAATAGTATCGTGAAAAGATATTCCTTTTAAAAAGGGAACAGGAAAGAAAATATGTTTGGTACAATGTGGTATGTAAGGAATTAGTAGCCATTGATAAGTAAGGTTTC
Organism: Falco cherrug; assembly: GCF_023634085.1. Taxonomy (NCBI): domain Eukaryota; kingdom Metazoa; phylum Chordata; class Aves; order Falconiformes; family Falconidae; genus Falco; species Falco cherrug. The sequence goes on along the minus strand of NC_073704.1, from coordinate 9,502,905 downwards.
AAAAAAAATCCTTCTCTTGAAATATATTCTATTGACTAACTATCATGTGCCAAAATTAAGCTAAATTACATTTCACCTATTCTGGAACAGAGTTTAAAAGTTCTGAGTAATGACGTTGGTTGAACCATTAATGTGAGTCCTCAAAATATAAGCAGTTTCTTGATACTTTCTACTTTGGGGCATCTTTTTTTAAAAAAACCCACACAACAAAACCAGATGCTGCTCTATGTGCATAGGAGAAATCAATGGATGGGATCAATATTCCCTCCACAGGTAATAAATGCTGAGAAGCATTTCTGTCTATCTAAATTGATCCTAGAGAATTCTTTAAATTGGTTCTGATGTGTATAAAAATCATTTCCCTATTGATCAAAGCTTTTCTTTCTTTCTTTCTTTGATATGTTATTTCATCTCTGCCACTGGTAATGGTTTCAAGCTTCTCTATGCAGTTATGATAAACAGAATTTCTTAAATCCATGCAAGAATGTAATTTTAATGGAACAAAAAATAACTGAGTTTGTGTCTTTGAAGATGAATGCTTTGCTTACAGTTAGGCAGTGCAAATACTTTTAAATTGGGAAAGTTACTACATCTGAATTATTTACAAGAACGTCTGAAGTACCTGCCATGCTTTTATTAGAAGCAGTTGTCCAAATCCAGCACCTCAAACTCGTCTGTTCACTCTGGGAGTAGGAGCTGCTGGAACAGAGAGGAGAGGTTTTGGTCTTTCACTGTCCTTGTTCTGCTCTGTATCTGAGATGATGTTAACTGCTGAATCTATGGAACAAAAGTATTCTGAGATAGCAAACAGTGCCAGTTACCAGTATGAATGTCTCAGCCTAACATGCTACAGTAAGTTGTGGAGTCTGTGACTTTGGTTACAATGCGATTTTATTAACTTTTAAGCTGCTAGACTGCTCTAGGAACATTAAGTACTTGTCTGCTAAAACAGGAATTTTCAGAGTATTCGATAATTGAATGTTACGTAATTTGTAAATTAATTTGCCTGAAGAAAAGTTTAATGCTCCGATGTGTCTCCAAAGGCCTTGCTGGTGAGGGTTGTTGTTGCTTTGTTCAGACGCAGCCCTGTGCGTGTGTAGCAGCCTGCAAGGTGAGCGGGATGCGCTGGGACAGAGCGGGCAGGCTAGGGTCTGCTGGAGCATTCGCTCCCAAGAGGGCTCCGCTCCCAGCTGCTTGAGAAATCAGCTGCTTGACAGCCTTTATGGTTGTGACTTGTTCTAAGATGAAATCTAAAGGCTTTGGCCAACATCACTTATTGGCTGTCAAAGCCTAACACCTGTCAACTGGTCTGTTTTTTAGGCTTTCCCAGTTCAAAGATGTCCCTGTTCCCAGCTGTTTGAACACATAAACCAGTAAAGCAGTACTTAATGTGGGCTTGGCAAGGTTTCACTCAAAATTTATTTTACAAAGACGACGGTAATCATGACTGTGATTTCTGTTAGGCTCTTATGGAATACAAATAGTCCGTGTGCCTTTTGACAAGTACAGGGTTTTTTTCTCTCTACCCCAAGTAATTTGGTTCCATCAACCCAGCAAATTAATCTTGTCTGGATTTGTCTTCTGAAGAAATGCGGTAACAAATTAGATTGCTTCAACATACCAGCATTATTTTAAATTTATCCACCAGTTACAATTAGGAGATGGATTTCATATCATATTCACATGAGTAGCTTTGGTTTTGTTAGTATTTACATAGCAGCATAGGTATGCAAAGTTCCTTGCAGATGAGCAGCAGTATGTTGCTTGCTTATATGTAACATAACTGAGCTTCACTGAATGCAGTGACTTTGATTTTAAGCTCACATGTTTAGGTCAGTGTGAGACTCCAGTAAAATTACTTCTTTATTTTGCCAGATTCTTGCTTTTGATGCTTCATGGCTATGGCCTTTCTTAGACCCATAACTTTATGTACATTGGAAAATTTGCAGGACCAGATTTCCATATAAGATAATTAATTTTAATTACCCCATTCTCCAAAGTGGGGTATCTGTCTTAAAAGTAATCACATTTTTTGAGGTATTAATTGATTTTAGGGTTCAGTTCTGGTCTTAGAACAACGTAGGGATACAGGTTTAGTATCAGGAATAGTTTTTTCTAGAAGGGCATGAGTGACTTTTATTGTTTTGTTAAGTACAAACTTATTTCCAGCCCAAACAGCACTGCACTTTAATCGATACCTGAAAGCACGAGCACTGCCAGTCTGGAGATGGCAGCCCTGGGAGGCAGCATGCAAGAGATCACACACAGAGGTTTTTTTTCTGTAGGACACAGGGACTGGAAACCTACGGTGGTAGCTTACTCAGATGCTGGGGAAAAAAGGGAGCTGAAGTGCACTGATTGTTTAGAGGAAATTCAGTTTCATCCAAGAAGAAAGGTGTCTGTTCAGAAATACCATGTCCCATGCTGTGCTGCTTCTGACAGCTTCTCCGGCTGTCTCACAGCTCCCTGATTAGCTGGGATTCAGGCTAGCATTTTGCTGGAAACAACACCTTCCACCCACACCACCTGTGTAGTAGTTTGGGGTCTGGCTCAGCTCTGGATTTCACTGTGGGTCCCCAGGGAGGGAAACAGCAGCAATATCATGGGCTGGCTGAAGCTGGAGGAATGCATATGGAGAAAGATGATCAGCCAAGTACATTTTGGTGTGCAAATAATTTTTTTCTGGAGTAAGCTGTCATTCCTCTTAACGATTCCTTGCACAGAAGTTGTTTATACCTTTCATTAACTTTGCTGCCTTTCTCTCTCTACCTTTTCTAACTCACTGCATCCTTTTTGAAGCAAGTGACCAGATGGTCAGAGCTTATGTTATTCTAAGGACATAATAGAGGTACATTAGAAAAGAATAGTTTCTGTGTTCTAGCAATGGGCAACAGCAAATCAGCTGTAATTAGTACAAAGGTTGCAACTGTAGGGTCTCTTGGTTGTGGCAATATGCTTTGTCATCACTCCTGTCTGCCAGTTGGAGGAAGAAGGATGAGCTCAGGACTGGCATGGGGCCAACCACAGCAAAGCTACGTTTTATTTAGTTCCCCTTCTCGCCCGTCTGAGAAGTGCACCAGCAGATCCAGAGTTGGTTCTTTGGAAGCCTCGTGAGCTGGAGATCTAGAGGCTGTGAAATCTAGAGGTCGGAGTCTTTGAGGCTTTGCATCTTCTAAGCTGAAACTGTTCATTTCAATGCAAATCAGCATAACTGCTGAGTTCAGTAAATTTGCATAGACCAGCCTCACCTGACAGTTTGGTCAAAGGTATGAAGAATAATTTATCTCCAGGCTTTTATCTTCCTCTGAGTGTTGTATCAAAATGCCTTTGTTAGTGCGCAAGTAAGTATCCTTCATTAAAAAAGAGCTTTGTATGACAATTATGTAGTAGTTTTCCTTTGCTTTCCTAATTGGAGAACATTTTGAAAGAGCAATAAAACACAATTTGTTCCCTCTTTCCAAAACAAAACATCTCTTTTTGGAAGGAAGGAGGGAGTAAATTTACATTATAAAGAGCAAATTGTTATGAGCGTGTAGATCAGTGTTGACATAACGGGTGACGGAAATGAGATGTTCTCATTTTGTGCGTTCCCCTCCCCTTTCATTCCCCTTCGCACACATTTGCCTGTGCATCCTGCTGCTACCAAGCGAGGAAGTGACTGCAGTCATAGTCCAACGATAGTAACACATCATAACTCAGCTAATAAAAATTCATATGAAATGAATCATTCTTCACCAGGGCTGTCTTATACACCTAAAGCCTTTCCCCAGCGAGTACTAGCGGTGAAGGCACGTGCAGTTTACTACTGCACCTCCTAGCTAGTTGTTTTTTATTGCCCCTCTCTATTTTCCTATTGGTTTTGTCATTTCCCAGTACTGTCGGAATATCAGCATGGACTGCCCAGATGAGAGTGCTCTTGTTTTGCTTCAAGTATAGGACTTACCTAGCGAAGATTTTAGAAAAAGGTAGCACTGGGGTCTGTACCTGCCCCACTGGCAACCCAGGGGAGTGAATTAGACACTGAAGCTGTCATCTTAGTTATCAGTCCCTTACTTTCTAGAAGTGAACTGCAGTTGTCCAAATCTTTCCTCCTTCCTGGCCCCCTCTGTTTGTAACAAGTGGGTTCATTACTGGTTTTGAGAAGCTCAAAGTGACATTAACCCCCTGCCCAGCTGTTGCGGTGTCAGGGCTTCAGGCAAATTGGCATTTGTTTGGCTCCTAGAGAAGTCATCCCAGCGATTGCCTGGAGAGTCTGGCTGCAAGTGAAATCCATATGCAATGCTTCTGTCAGCAAAGGCTTGCTGGAAGAGAGTTTATAATAAATATTCACATCTGCTGCTTTGGACACTCTAATCCATTCTACAGATCTTTGCTGTGTCAGGCTTTGTTCTAGATGAAGAAGCCGGGTAGTTATAAAGGTTTGCAAATAGGGCATATTTATCATGGTTAACTCTACTTTCCAGTTCCCTTTCTTGCACAAATAACCATGACCATGCTAAGTGTATCTTGTGATTAAATATTCTCAATGCATTTATAAGATGTTTTAGACTATGTGCTTCCTTTGATAAATGGAGAAAATGGCAGTTGTTTACTTCCCGGGCTGTCAAATGAGGCCATCAGATCTCGATGAGCAGAGCAGAGACCATCATTGTTATGAATTAGTTTGAATGGAGGGATGATATATTCACTGGATAAATGATACATCACACAGGCACACCCCAGGCCCTATGGCTTGCACATTATTAAAATTGGGACAGATTCCTCCATACTAACTTCTGCTGGGCAGTATGTACCCATTGGCTGCTTGGTGAATAATCTGCATGACTAAAACCAGTAAAATACCTCCTGTTTTTTGTAATCTTCCCAAAAATCATGACCTCAGTGCCAGGTTGACTTTGTCAGTGGCAGTATTAGTTGTTCCTCTCTTGGTTGTGTCTTTGCTTTCAGCGAGAAAATCCTGATAACGTCAAAAGAGCTGTAATCATTTGGAGGGTATATTGGACTTGCTCCTAATAGGAAAACATGTTTGACCAAGATCATGATGGGCAGTACAATGAACCCTGTTGTTGGGAGGACCACATCGACTTTGAAATGAATGTATTGATCTTTTTTGGTTTTTAATATGTGAAACTCAATTATCATAGTTAATTTCTAAAAGGAAAGACTTTTTATGTTGTGGCTGCACAAGTAAAAGGTGCTTCAAACATATCACTTACCAGCTGTTATCTGCTTGTATTTAAGCAGGAAGATAATAAACTTATAAACACATTCTGCTTCCTTGAAAATGATGAAAACTGAGTCCATTTGGTTTGTAAATAAACACATGGAAACTGGGAACTCCTTGGAACCTTTTTTAGGTTTTATTTTTTTGACTGTTAGACCCAATTCTATGCTAACAATTTCATTATCATTGTTTTTTTCCATAAGGATATAAGGGAGCAAGGCACTCAGTTCAGTGAGATGCCTGACCTCCTTGAAACTCCGTTGAAAACCTGTCTCTTCATTTCTTACAGAGCTGTACAAGAAAAGCAGCGTTAAAAGCATGGTCTGACGCTGATACCTCCTGGTATCAGAAGAGCATCTAATTCTCCACTGCTCAGTCTGCATGTCAGAATCCAGCCCTGAATAATTGTATCCAAATAGAAGTAAAACAGCAGTGCTTCTAATGAGTAGCATGCCGGGGTTTCCAGATTTGCTTAATCACTTCAAAATCCAATCTCATTATTATTGATCTGTCCAACTTTCTGTTAACATATCTCAAAACCCAGGAGTACGCACGTATGTCTTTAAAGCGACAATCTCCAAACTTCCAGCGCCGCTCTCTCGCTTTGCCTTTGCAAACCTTGATAACTCTCCTCTGAATTTCAGGTCGTGTCGTGGCTCTGGCAAGCAGTGACGGATCTGTCAAGGTTCTGCAACTTGAGTGTGGGCAGCTCTCCAGCCTGCGGGGCCACGGCGGCGAGGTGCGCAGCATCACCTTCCATCACAGGGCAGAGCAGCTGCTTTCGGGGGGTGCCGATGGAACGGTGTGCCTCTGGAGCTGAGGACCACCACACCGCTTAACGTAACCTTAATCTCGAGGCGTTACGGGAAAGAACGGTTTGATAGCGTAGCAGCTAGGGCTTTAGTGAAGTGTTTTCACAGTTAATGTTTGCGGTGGGAATAATCGCCCCAAAGGATACGTCTGTGTTTCATCCAAATAAAATCCCCAATTTCTCTCTCTTTCTGTTGACGCGGGGTTTGCGAACATCAAGAATCTCTCTTTTGGTGGGTTCTGGAGAAATAGCTTTACAATGACGCCTAATGACAGAGCAGACGAATTGCAAGGAGATTGATTTTGAATGTAACGCAGCCCGAGACAGGCGAGCTGGGCGCCCCTTCGCCAGTGCCCGCCCGGGGGAAGATGTAAAGTTGTAATAACGCAGGAGCGGGGGGTCTGTCCCCGCCGCCCACGCTCCGCCGCCGCCAGGGCAGCAGGAGAGCCGCAGCCGGGCAGCGCGGCGCTGAGCGCAGCCGCGGGGACCTGCGGGCCGGGACGCGCCACGGCGGCGGAGAGGGGCCGCCCCGCGCAACCCCCGCGCAACCTCCGCGCAACCCCCCGGGCAGGGCGCGCCGCTCCGCGCCATGGCGCGCCCGCGCTGCGGCCCGCGGGCCTGAGCGCGCCGCCGCTCCAGTCTTTCCCCCACCTCCCCTTCACCACCCCCATCCAAAAAAAAAAAAAAAAATAATCACAGGGAGCGCGGAGCGGCGCGGCGCGGGCATGGCCGGCCCCCGGGCCGGGGAGTCCCCGCAGGGCAGCGGGGCCCGCCGCTGGGGCTGCCCGCCCGCCGCCCGCGGGGCTCCGCCGCCCTCCCCCTCCCGTCTGCCTCCAGCCGAACCAGCCCCCTCTCCCCCCTCCCCGCCGTGGCAAATCTGGAATCGCAAGCGATCCGCTGGGCATAGGGAGGGGATATAGATGGGTTTTTTCTCGCCCCCCTCCCCCCCGCCCAACCCCCCCCCCCCCCCCCCCCCCGCTCAAGACCTGAGGAAATCCAGCCCAAGTTCGCCGCGATGACTGTGCTGCTGGCATCGGGGTGTCTCCGCGGCATCCCTGCCTCTGGACCGCGCCGCTGCTCGCCCTGAATCCGCACCGCCGGGTTAAAGCTTAATTCTCATGTTGTGGTTGCTGGGCTGCTGCCGCTTTCCCGTGTTTTGCGATGGGAGGTGGAGGAAAAAGGATTGTCCGTGAGTCAACACTGAAAATGTGATTAGGAGGAACTGCTTTCACTAATCTGTTTCTAACCTTTTAGTCCATGTTGGCCTGTGACCCCTTTCAGCTTTCAGATCGAGCCTGATTAGGTAAGTGTAAATTATTCACTTGGGGTGAGGGAAGGTGGATGGGTATGTTTTGCACAGAGACTTACCTACGCTCCTGGCCTCTCTCGTGATGAGAAATGATGAGAAAGTTCAGCTGTAAACTAATTCTGAGCTGAACAGCATTTGTTTACTTGTTGAAATCTGTCCGTGCAAGACGTCTGCAGTCTGTCTGATTTCCAGGATTGCCGCTGAGCTGAGCGCTTGTGAGTTGCTGTGGGACGTCTCGGATGCTCTAGCAAAATATAGTGGTCTTATTTATGATCTTTGGAGAACTTTTTTTTTAATCATTTGGAGAGCTGCCTCATCAAACGTCAACAAATTCTCTCTGTAATTTCACATTTCCTCAGACATTAATTACTTCATTTGCTTCTGCTCCCCGCCCCCCCCTCCCCCCCATGCCCACCAACCTGCAATGTTGCAACCTACCTGTAGCATTTAGGTGGGCAAGATTCTCTGCTCTGTAGACACATAAAGCAGCCGTATCTGCGTGAGTCACTTGATTTCCAAACATGTTACAATAGATACCGCTGATAGTAGTAACAGGGTGCATAGTCCTTGTGATGGAAACGTAGCTAGTGCTTCAATTAAGAAGGTATCTTTTGAATTTGATAAAGCTTGTGTAATATCCGGTGTCTCCCTCTGTTGTGGCTTTGGAAAAACTGCTTTGTCAACAGGATCCCTTAGCTGCTTCTGTAGGATTAAAGCTTTCTCTCCTCCTGCGGTTGCTTTTTTTGCTTCAGTTAAGGGAGAATTAATTGCTGAACATCTGCAGTCCACCAAAAATCCCGATACATAAAAAATATCTCCCGGAGGGGTGGAGGGGGGGGTACGTGTTTGCCTGTGTGTGTAGGTTAACGCATGTTTGTGTATACTGTGTGTATCTGTGCGCGCACACTGTGGGAACAGAGGAAGAGAAGGAATGACACAGACAGCCAAACAGTCCGGTTTTGGTTCGTGGCAGCCGCTACCTCCATCGTTTCTCAATCCCCATAATGCTTATATTTCAGCTCATTTAAAAGTTTCCTGTAATACTTTGCCCAGTCCTCTTAGGAGAGGTCAGAAACCATTTTGCTGCTGGGGTTGCACCGGCTGTCGGCTGTGCAGGCAGGACGGTGTGTCGGTGCCGGTGACGGCACCACGGGCAGCCAATAGCGCACCCAAGGCACACGCACGGAGCCTTCGCCCGGAGCTGGCTCTCGCAGGGGCGGCCGTGCAAAGCTCCTCTCCCTCGCTGGGTCAGTCCTGGGCTCGACCACTTGAGCACAGCTCTCCGAAGGTCGGGCCGTGCTGCATCGCTCCCAAAGTTTTAGAAAGGCTCCGGCTTAATCAGAGAAACACGTAACAGCGGCTCCATGCATTACAGAGGCGTTTAACATCCTGCTCTCTGCATTTCTTTCTGGGAATTACTGAAATGCTGAATAATGGAGAAGGTGAATTGCATCTTTGCTTCTGTTGGGATTTTATGTACCTGCTGCAAGCTGGGCTGTGTTGGTAGTCCAGGTAGTCCCTCTTCCTCTTCAGAAAGGCTGTATATAAAATTCTGTTATTCCACCTCTTGCAGACCAAGTATAGCCCAGCACCATCTTTCACATTGGATGCAGATCTACCTACAGATTATGCTTATCTCGTTTTTCAACTCAGGTTTCCTGCCCCAGTTCAATGAAGTGGGCTGTGCACCAAACGTAGCATGGACAGACAGTGGTCCCAGCAGGTGGTTAAGGTGATGCTTACACTTGGGCTCAAATCCCTCTGAGCTGCTCATCACCATGTGATTTTAGGCAGCTGGTTTAATTTCTGGTGCATCAGAAAACTCAACTGCAGGAATAAGGAAAGTAAAAATTAGATTATTCTGTGAGCCGCTATTTCTATAAAGATATTTTGTGAGCGTATGCCTACAGGCATGTGTGTCTAATTTATGTATTTCACATGCTGTATTCTCTTTAGCAATAATTGAGAAGAGGCTTAATTCAAATGAAACAGTGATAGTTATCTGTGCAGTGTGAAAGCACTGATTTATTCTTGGGTGCTGGTTGAAACTGTGGCCTTTATAAGTCAATATTCCTTAGAATTTTGAGTTTGTTCTCACTTAAAAATATTTGTTTTCAGACCACAACACTGGTCTCCCTATGGAAGCAGCTGTTTCTATCTGGCAGTGAGATCCCATGGAGAAGCTGAGGAAGGGGATGGCTCTACATATCCATGAAGTCTGGATACTTCTGTTTGTAATCCCTGCTTTGGTAACTCCAGCTGCCATCAATCATGAAGACTACCCTGCCGATGAAGGGGACCAGACCTCCAGTAATGACAATCTGATCTTTGATGACTACCGAGGGAAGGGCTGTGTGGATGACAGTGGCTTTGTGTACAAACTGGGAGAACGTTTTTTCCCGGGACATTCCAACTGTCCCTGTGTCTGTACTGAGGATGGACCTGTTTGTGATCAACCAGAATGCCCTAAAATCCACCCAAAGTGTACAAAAGTGGAACACAATGGATGCTGTCCAGAATGCAAAGAAGTAAAAAACTTTTGTGAATATCATGGGAAAAATTACAAAATCTTGGAGGAGTTTAAGGTATGAAACCCTTTCTTCAGTATTTAATAGTAGTATCCTGTAGGAATTGTATTTCTCTTGGGGACTCTCAAAGGCACTCTGTATTTGCTTACTGCTATTAATTGATGCTGAAGCTGAAGTCCTTTTCCAGCTGTGATGCAGGTCTGGCTGATGTAAAAGCTGCCACCCCACCCCTTATGTGCACTTGCTGAGGGCCAGTGGTTGTTCGAAAGCCCCTGTGTGAAATGCCAGCCCTCTGAATCTGCTACTCCAGACAGCCTCCTCCTCTGCTCATAACATGCATCAGGTTGGATACCAATGGTGTCTGTAAAAATGGTGGTAAACCAATACTGAGTGCTTTTTAAGAACCTCTTTTCCAATCTGGATAGCAAAAATTATGGTATGGGACTGAGAATTGTTACTCATAACTGTGTGAGAATGCAAGTAAGTAGATTGCAAGCTATATTTAATATTTTCATTTCAGCTGTGATGAGGCTGTCTAGAGTGGCAGCAGATGAATTCCTAGGCAGATGATCATCTCGAGTAATGAGAAGTATGGGGTTTAATTGTAATGTTTGAGTTTCTATTAGGAATGTTGTAAAGAAATCCTTCTGGGATAGATCTTAAAATAAGACCAGATTTTCAAAAACCATTACCCTTTACACAACCTGCATCTCTCATTCTAATGAGTTTGATGTTTTCAATTCTACTAAGGAAAATAGCATTTCACAATGAAGAGCAGGGTCTGTAAAGGCAATAGGTATATGTGAATTTATTCTCCCAGGTCACATGGCTTTAAGATTCTTACGTATGTAATTAACGACAGCCTATAACTCTTCATGGCTGTATGCCTGATCTCATTATAAACTTGCCAATTTTTTTTCTTTTCTGACAATGCAAATACTTCCATATAGGTCTGTGTACTTCACAAGTTCTCAGTAACATAGACCATAATTTCCTTTCTCCCAGATACTGTCATTTTCCGACAAGGTAGGTTTTAGGGTGTTTTTTTCTGTCATGTATGTTTATGTTCATCTTTTTCTGCCCATCTATAACTGCAGTCACTCACTATGGGCAAGACAGTTTGATGACATAGACATGAGTCAAAACAAATATACGAGGAACATCACCTTGAAGGCCATCCTGATCAACCTGTTCTCTGCTTTGCTGAGGAATGAGAAGATGCTGATCTTGTGAACTGCTTAAAGAACAGTTTCTTCTAGGAAGGCCTGCTCCAGCTTCATCCCACAATCATGCTTCAGTGGCCCCATTTTGACTACTGTGTTGTCACGTGGTGAAGTGTCCCACCTGGTTGTAGTTCTGACACATGGTCAGGTTTCCTATGGGAGGGTTATAAGGACTCTTTTTGGAGAGATTTCAGTGGAAGAATAGTGAGATGCATCTCATTAAAGCATCTTTTGCATGTGAATGAAGTACAAAAAATACTAATCATTTTTCCCAAACAAAGTAATTGCACCCTGATAACCGATTAAAGGGTAGAGAAACAGAATTTAGGGGAGAAAGGCTGTGAGAGAAAGTTAAAGCAATCTGGTTCGTTGTTTGCTGTGTTCAAAACCTGTAGGGTGTTGTGTGGAAAGCAAAGTTCCAGCATCCTCCGAGGAACACAAAGTAGATGGTGGCACACCATTCTCGCAGATGATAATCTTCAATCCAGGACTAATGGGATATCCTTCAGATTTGATTTAGTTAACAGCTGAGCTTTTGACTTGGATGTGTGTTTTGCTGAGAGCTCGATACCTTGTGGAGTAGGGCAGAAACCAATTTTTTGGAAATCTGTGTGTTTACCTAGAATAAATAGTGAAATTCTTTTGTTCCTCTAAGTAGTGGAATAGATTCAGACCATGGAGGATTACAGTGTGCTTCCAGGGGTGTTTTAAGGGGAAAAAAGGAGCCCCTGTGAACTATGACTTTATGAATGCCATAGGAAAGACAGCACTTCAAGAATTAGGAAACTGGTGCTCTGAAGCGAAATCTTGACTTCGTCAAAACATCCAAGCATTCTGCTGTTTGCTTCCAACAGAACAAGGATTTTACCTGCTGTCTCCACAGAAGAGATGCTGAGCAGTTCGTAGGTTTTACAGGCTCTGTGCTCTGCTCCTCCCTCGTCCTGTTGAATTTATAAGGTCTGCAAACTTGATCTCAAGTCCATTCCACACACGCTGAAGTCAAAGAGGAGAGGCTTTTTCCAGTCATTCTGACTCAAACCCAGACTGCTTTCAGTGGAATTGGAGGCACTGTTTTATGTGGGCTCATAACCCTTTCACCCACTTGATTTACTTTTGCTAATATGTAGGTTCCAAATCATCATCCATACTAGTGCTTGTCACTGCTTGGTTACAGCTGAAATTAGCCTCCGTTTAAAAATCTTGTGCAAGTGTGTGTCCGTGTGTATGCGTGCCAGGACTGACTCATCTTGTAGAAATTCCAACTGTCTGATCTTTCCCAAATTAGGATATTTTTTTTTTCCTCTAGGAGATTTATTTTCTCTAGGATATCAGAATTATTGAGAGGTTTCCATTTGGGGGGAGGGGGATTTTCCTGTCTTGTTTCTAGATTTCTGTTTAGGTTTGGGGAGAGAAATCCAAATGTGATTCAATCTTTTTTTTTTTTTTCCTTACTACTGATAGTAATTGTGACTTTCTCAGGGTAAAGGAGTAGTTCTAAAGGCCCATTTCTTGAATATTTAGCTTTCTCCTGGTGAACTGATCTTGTACCTCTGATTTTTTTTTTTGACTCATAACAATCGTAAGTGCAAAATATAAACATGACAACAAGTCATCTAGCTTAGACAGCTGTCCAAATGTTTATGCATGTGCCCCTAAGTCGTTAACATGTACAAATGAAATGCTGAACTGAAGTTCAATTGTAGATCTAAAACCATTAGTAGTTTTTCTTGTATTCTTTTGTAAAACATTGTGTCCCTGACAGATGGTTTAGTGACCTGGTATAGCATCTTCATAGCTCTGTTACAGGTCCTGGGAGATCTTTGTGGGTGTTGGGCCCCAGCTGCCCATACGGAGCCTGCCTCATCCCCTTGATTTGTCTGGAACTTAGCCCCAACTTTGACTGAGGCTGTGGTTCCACCTGGAAACCCCCGCAGAAAAGGTTAGCGTGGTCTCTCAAACATGAATCAAGATCTGACTCAAATATGTCTAATACATAGATTGCTGCCCAGCATTCAGAATTTTGATTCCCATGGAGCAGTATGCAGGAGAAAGGGGAGGTCTGGTGTTTTTTACTGGGATCCACCTATCTCTTTCCCATCTCATTTTCCACTTCTCTCATTGTCAGCCTCAAATCTGGTTTCTCAGGTCTCCTCCGGTCCCTCTCAGAGGCGAACGCTGGGTGACGGGCAGCTGCGGTGGCTGCAGGGGAGGTGTGAAGGATGCTGCAAGTCTCAGGCAGTATCTCTCTTTTCTCCAGAGATCTGACAGGGACGCTGAGGGTCACTTAGCAGCTTGCTTTTTCTCCCACACACCAGCCGTGTTTTGATTTCAGTCCTGGAGGTTAAGGTCTGACTCACAAGCACTCCGTACTCACCTGTGCTAGCAGAGATCTTTCAGTGAGTTTGTTAACCCTCCCCTTTCTTCCCAGAGAGAGAAAGCAAGCAAATAACAACTCAGAGAGTGGTCTCAGTTGTTGTAAGTACGCACGGTTGTATTTTAAATGAATGTTCACAGACAGCAGCTTATGTAAACTTAAGGAGACAGTGTTCTGCCAGTGTGATGGATGTTCATTGGCAGCTTACGCAGAAATTGTGCAAATGTCAGTGAGACAACAGTTCTCCTAAGTGCTGATTAGTTTTTACTCTCCTGCATAACTTACTGACAGAAAAGTACACATCTACCCACATTTGAGAAATGCAGTTTACGGTGTGGTTAAGGCCTATTTGTAGCCACAGTTAGGAGTCATTTGAAGATGGTTACGTTGTCAGTTTGAAAAGTCTGTAATCACTTCTGAACATCCTAGATCTCTCACCACCCAATATGGGCACATCCAGAATAATCTTCTATGGACCTATATGAATATGTAGCAAAATACTGGGAAACCAGTGTTCAGTTCACAAGAGATTGTCAGGCTGACATCTTGAAACATTCTCTTCATTCTAGACCCGATGGGCAGGAACTGCTCTCTGCGCCTGTACAAGAGTGAGTCGTGGTGACGTGGGCTTTGGTAGCATAGTGCCATCCTTCTTGGCCTTCTCATCACAGCTTGGCCTTCCTGGTAATATTCGGGTCGGAAGTGCAGCTTCAACTTGCATTGGAAACAGCTCTGAACATAAAGGACATTTGTTGGGTGCTCTTCAGTGGCTGCCCTGCTTTCTGCCAAGCATGGAGCTGCAGTTTCCTCCAGCTGTTGGCTCTGCCAGTGTTTAACCTCTGCTGCTGCCTTTCATCTGGCTGCCCTTCCCGATGACTTCTCCCCATCCTTGTCCTCTCCCTTGTCCACCTTCACTGCGCCCAAACCTATCCTCACTCAAAAAGTCCCCAGAAGATGCCTAAGTGTTTGTCCCTTGCATCAAGCACAAGTGTTGACGGATGGGAGAACAAGTATTGCCCCTGGGCAGGCCCCCACACTCTATAAAAAAAAAAAATAATAATATCAAAACAAAACAACAGGAAAGGGAAAATTTTAGCTTCATTATAGGGCAAAATTTCCACTGACTTGAAAAAGAGCCAGGATTTCACTGCTGGAGTTCTGCTTTATTTTTCTTTCCCGTGTTTCCTGCCACTGTATCTTAAGTTCATTGCTCTGTTTAGTCCGCAAATCTTCTGTAATCCTTCAGCTAGGGCTTCTGTATCTCACTGACTTTATGTCTTCTTGAGCGGCACTTTGCACAGTAGGGATCACAGCTCTAACAGGGATCTTCGGGATACAATCAGAATCCAAAATAAATGAAGGACTGTATAAGCATAGCATTATCATATACTAATGCTCAGCTCGTTATGGAAACCTTTACTTCAGAATAGTGGCACCACCTTCTCCTTTGTTAATGCTCTTTAAAAATGTTTTATTAATGCAATTATCTCAATATAACTTAACAAAATAAGGCCTCTCATCAAAAGACGTTAGCACATGCAAGAGTGTATTCTGCTGCTATCACAGCATCGCTCTGTCCCTGAAATGCAGTGTGTCCATTCTGCCACTGGAGGAAAGCAGGCAATGAAACCAAAAAAGTGATTCCCCACCCCCAGAACCGTGCCAGAAATAGAAATTAAATGGTGCAAACTACAGACAGCCTTGCTCTGACCACTGGTTACCCAGCCTGGGAGTGCAACCTTATCAAATATGAATGAAACACTTGGGATGTTCCCAGAGCATTACTGATGGGGTGATGCTGTTTTAGGTGGAAAACAGGAGTTTGTTGTAGCCCTGGGCTGAAAGGGAAGGGGAGGGGGAGGGGTGTGCAACTGTCCGGTGCCTGGGGTGGTGCAGTGGGCTGCTTTGAGAGTCCCTCAGCCCTGCCAACGTGTGTTGGACTGTCCGGCTGCAGGTTTGGATGTGGATGCTGTGGTCTGTATCAGTGTGGGAGATACTACACCTTAAATCTGTGGAGCTTTGTTAGGCCACTGGAAAAACAAGCGAGGAGGAAAGGAAGGTTCTTCACTGAATTTTCTCCACTACTATGTGAGCGTTCAGTTTCCTGGTGAACCTCGAAAAGTACTTAAATTGTGGCAAGCTAATCATTGCAAAAACTAACATTATTAACATCTTTTTTTGGTATTATACAAAACCAGTGATCCAAATCACTAGCAGTTTTTGGATCTTTGCTCATGAATTCCAAGAAACTGATCACTAACCCAAGCCAGCATGGGGCCCTGATTTTAATATTGGCATTTTTCTCTCCAAGATGTGTACAGCAGGGTTTTTTTCTACTATGAGTCAAACAAATGGGACTTTTTTTTTTTTTTATCTTCTTGTGTGTTCTGCAATTTCACGTACGGCTAGAAAATCATAATACAAAAGAAATTTCAATAACATGCCTGTGCTTTAATAAAAGGAGCCATGAACAATGCCAGCTCTGAAGATAGCATACCGCCAATGAAATCAGACAGGGGAAACAGAACATCAGTCAGATGGAAAAGTATGATTTATTATCTCCCTCCTGGCAAAATTACAGTGACAATGTCTATGCAAAGGAATCTGAAATTACTAACTTACTGTATTTCTGTCATAATTTGTATCAAGAAAACACACTAAAATAGATAGGCATGTCACATACTGATCTATAGTGATACCTGTTTTTAAAGTTGTATTATGTACTTAGCTACCAATTCTATAGCATATAGATTACATTATGCACAAGTATATTATTACAGTAGGTGAAAGAAGATGGGCTGTATTAAAATTTGGCTACAAAACCCCATGCTATTGTTTTCCCCAGATCACAGTAATACATGGAGGCCCCAAAAGCTCAGAGCTCAGTGGTGCCGCCTGCACTGCACACGTATTCTCTCAAAGCTCCCCATTGCAATAGCTGAGACCCAAAACTTGAGCATCAGCATGATTCAAAATCACCAGGAATTAAGCACAAGCCCCCATGTTTTATTCACAGTGCAGCGGTGCAGTAGCACAGTGCAGAATTTGGCCTGTACGTGCAAGCCCAAGGGGTTGGTATTTTTCCAGTAAAGATGACACAGGAATTAACATGTGCCCAACATTTGTACCACCAAAGCTGCTGCTGGGCTTTCAGTTATTCTTTCTAGGAAATAGCCCATCGGCTCTACTTGCTTCCAGACCTGTCCCTTGCTGTCCAGAGAGCTACTGAAAGAGAGGAGATACCTCTGCGCAGCCGGGGAGGAGGCCCTGGTACTTCCTCCCCCCTCCATTGCCACTGGAGCCATGCTGTTAAGAAAATGGGATGTGTAGTACCTGCAAATGTAACCAGCTCCTTCCTGGAGTGGTAAAATCAAGTCTGAGGCTTTATTACCGTGCCAGACAATGCTCAGTGGGGCCAAGGAGAAAGTGCTCATCCCTTGGGTCTCCCAAGCTGTATCCATCTCTGTCACCCAAGAGTTTTCTGTAGGGCTGGTGAGCATGAGATCCTTAGGTCATCGGCTTGTGAAGAAGGATGGCATCCATAGAAATGCTGACAGATCATTGGCGAGAAGTTTTTTAGAAAACTGTTTCCCACCAGAGTGAGAAGAACTGCAGGTGTGTGTTTGTTGCTACTGGAATGTGCTTTATGGAGAATTGCATTCATTAAAAATAATGCTCAATTAGCTAATTATCCTAGTTATTGTTTTAAGGACTATAATTGGATAAGTCATGTAGTGACAACACTCGGTCTAGCTGCAAAATAAAAATACATGTAGCATTAGGCTTCCTTACTCTTTACTCCGTGGCACAGTTCAGAGGTAATTCTTTGGGAATTATAATGAAATCAGTATGCTTGGAGGAGCATTAGGGGTTGAAGCAGCTTCTCAAAGCAGGGAATCTCTCAGTCTGTTAACTGCGGTCACCCTAGGCTTTCTGACTGGGGGTTAACCCAATGTGCTCCCTGTGTTAGCAGACCCCAGTGTATTCTCTCATCAAGATAACCTCATCAAACATGTTTTCATTTCACATCCTTCCCAGTTGTGCTCAGAACCAAATGTGTAACACCCCAAGGGACAGAAACCTCCCAGACCTTGCTGGCTTCTCTCCTGAGGGTTTAAGAAGTGGCAACTGGATACAAGGGGCAGACAGGACAGGAGAATGTGGAAAATGCCTTCTCCATAGTGCCAGCTAGTAAAGAGCTGCTTTACTCTGTGGGGCAGGTGGGACAGTTTCTCCACTGCTATGAACTGCTGCAGCCCCATGGTTCACAGGTGGCCCATTGACATGTTACACTGGTGTAAAGTTCGATACCAATTAGCTACTCCTCTGTGGAGTTTGCATGATGCTGACCTGAGATAAGGTTGCCCAAAGGAGCTCCCATGAAGCCTAATCCACCTTGCCAGCTGCAAGGAAGTAAAAAGTTAGGCTAGGCTATCAAATATGTGCATATAGTGAAGAATGAGAGAGAAAAAGCAACCAGGAACAAGTTGGTATTTGCTATGATGTGGCAGCCCCTCTCCCACCTCTCAGCGTGCAATAAGAACAGGATGGGTGTCAAAGCGCAGGAGCAAAGGAAGCTAAAACTGCAGCAAACCCAGGCAGACACGTGATGGTAACCCACTGGTACAACCACGGCTGGCCGCTTGGCAGGACCGGGCTTTAAAGCAGGGCCTGGAGACAGCAAAGGAGAAGGGGATGTACATGTAGATGTAGTTTTGGGTGCTCAGCACCCTTCAGCTCCTGTACCCTTAGCAATGTAAAGGAAAGAAGCATGTCAGTTCCTAACCGCTCCTTGGACATAGGCTTGGTTCAGCCAACATGTCTTTCCTTGGGGGGCGGAAAAGGCAGTATAGCAACAGAGCGTGTTCGTGGGGATCAGTAACGAGCTTTTGTCTCCAGCTCCAATGCCAGAGGGAATCCTGAGCTCATCAGAGGTGAGCAAGAGCAAAGCATTCAGGAAGGAGCTGCTCCTTCAGGGGGAGGGAGGGAGGATATTGGTGTGCCTTTGGGACACAGGAGCTCCCGCTGCAGTACAGGGGAGGATGGGAGCAGTTTCCCTTAAGGTACAGGAGGTTCAAAACTGTGTGAAACGCTGAAGGCTGAGGGTGGTACAGCACTGAAACCTGCAGTGTGGGGCCTACAGCAAGAGGAGTTCACACCTGCCCTTGACTGCTGCAACCCAGTCCGAGTCACCTGCCAGGGTGGTTATTTCCAGCTGCCTGAGCTGCGTGGGGACACAGCTTGTCTTCAGACAAAGCAGACTGATGCCAGAGATTGCATTCAGGTCAGCTAAACAGCCGTCATCTGGGCATCTTGTGAGTAAAAGTGTCACAGGGCCAAATCCATCACGGGTGTAAATCTACCTGGCCTGTACCGTGGCTGTGGAAAGTGCAGCTCATGACCCAGAC
Organism: Falco cherrug; assembly: GCF_023634085.1. NCBI lineage: Eukaryota > Metazoa > Chordata > Aves > Falconiformes > Falconidae > Falco > Falco cherrug. The sequence goes on along the minus strand of NC_073704.1, from coordinate 9,484,028 downwards.
CGAAAACTGAAGGAGAAGGAATAGGACCGAGATCCAAATCTGCCTCCCAGTGATGGCTGGTTATGCTTTACCTACCTCCTTAATGCAGATTAAGTATTTTAAGTATACGGTACGCAGAGCTGATCTCACGACCCTCTACCACCTTGCAGCATGAAGAAGAAAACAGCAGATTCAGGTACAGAGAAAACACATATGAAAGGGATCACCTTTCTGACCAGGTCCTTGGTTCCTTTCTCCCTGCCCAGACGGCTTTCTCCTAGATGAGGCTCCTTCACTGCAAGAGCAGGCAGCGAGGGAATGGAGAGCAGGGAAGTGCCAGCTGGGCTCGCTTTCCCTATTGATATTAAAAGGAGCTTAACAAATGTGAAGCGCACACAAACATTTTGTCTGTGCCTGAACGGGGCTGTGCATCGCACAGTGGAGTCACAGTCCCATCTGTCTTATCTGTAACCTTTAAAAGGAGTCCTGTTCCCTGTGTCCTGGGCATGTCTGAACTGAAAAACTATTGTAATAGAGTCATAAAAATTATCACCAAAGTAATGGAGAACTCTGGTCCCCTCAGCCCCAGGGTAGGTGAGGTGCAACTATTGTAAGGAATAAAATGAGACATATATCAAAACAGAGAATGTTCTTATGAAAGAAGTGCAAAGTCATGTTGTTATGGAAAGCTCCACTGCTGCTCTCGGGAGAGAAAAGCAACCACGAGACTGCAGATACACAGCTCCTGTGGAAAAAGGGCCAGGGCTCAGCTCAAGGTTGTCTCTCTCTCATCAGCTAATGGAGGAGTCACTCTCCAGATCCAGAAGTGGTTCCAGGAGCCATTTAAACCCATCAGGTTGTGTGGCACATAGCAAATATATGAGTACAAAGCTCCTAATGCCGTCACAATGCTGAATCATGAGATGTGTGTCCAGGTGAGGCACATCTTCTGTGCTTTTCTCCCTCATCTGGCTTTACTGATCTGTAGTAGCTCCCCAGGAATTTTTACAGAAGGATGGCAAGGATAATGTTTCCAGGTATGGACAGGCATGATCTAGGGCAGAGGGGAGAAGTATGCATGACCTGGGGGGATTACAGCACCTTTATGCCTTTAAATCTCCAGAATTCAAGCCTGGTCACCAGCCTGCTGGAAAGACTCTTGTAGCTGTGAATAGACAAGCAGCAGTTAGGGGTAACTGAAATCAAGCTTTGGTTGGAGAACTGCAGCATCTGTAGGCTAAGAAAATAGGCAAGTCATCTTCAGCCTCCTTGTGATGGAGTTGCTTTGGATACAGAATGGAGTCACCGTTTACAGAAAATGTTTTCAGCAATGTATTTGTGTCTCTCCTGTCTTTTCCATTGAGTGAGAAATCTGTCATTTCATTTCAGTCTTACATTAGTAACGTTTGCATCTGTGTTGGGGGCTCCCTTAGAAGTACAGGATCTCAGCATCCGCTTCTGCTGCTTCTTGGAAGCCAGCTCCTTGTTTTAGCCAACCTGCAGTATGGTGCAAACATTTTTCAATTTTTGGATGGCGCAGTTCATTTGTATTGCTAGTGCTCCATATAAGTGCGATACGGCTCCAGTTTTTCACTGCAAATAAATTATCTAATGACTTAGTAGTTTTTTCCTGTTGCAAAATCATTTGCAACCTGATGGTGTTTTCAGTGATTGTACTCATCTATAATCACTCACCAGATTGTTTATTTGAGCAACTTTCCACCTATGGAAAATCCAAGTCGTTATGGTTTCTGTAGTATAATTGGTATTGTGTCTCAACCAGCTGGATGGAGGTGTTTTGTTTTTTTTTTAAATAAGTGACAAAAATGAGTGAAATTTTTGCCCCATGCAAGTTCGTGTATTGGCTCACATGCACGCACACACAAAAAAGAGCCATTTTCCAAACTTTTAACAATTTAGATGGTTGTTTATGTGCTGCTAATAGTAAAGGCAAAGTGAGCAGCCCAGAAGAGAAATGGGCTGATTTCAGTCTCGCCTTCAGGTGGGACTCGCTAGCTACCTGTTCTCTGCAGTTTGGCACCTGCAAAATTTCTCAGTTGAAAGCTTTCTTGAACTATCCTGCAATCTCCTGCTAATCTGCCTGAGATCACAGGCAATTTCAATAACAATGAAAATGATTCTAATTTCGACTCTGGGAGTATCTTTGATGAATGCTATCCCAGTTTCTTTTTTATTCATCTCCCTTGGTTTATGACTTCCCACCTCAGCCGTAATGCGGAAACTGTTTTTGCCTCCGATTTTATTCATCAGGTCCTTTTTAACTTTCTTCCCTTTCTTGCTTCCTGCCAATAAATTCACCACCTGAAACTGTAGCTACAAAAATCATTTCCATCAGAATTGCCATTGTCCTTAGTGTCATTAAAAGTTACAGCTACTCTTAAGATGTAAGTGCCCAATTTGACAGACTTCACTTTACATCGCTCTGTTTTGCCTGCTGTTTTATCTGCATAGAGCAGGATGCTATCAGTCGAGCCCGTCTGAGGGGGGAGGCTGAATGTGATTATCTGTATGAGCGCTGGCACACAGTCTCTTGAAAACTAAGAGAAGGAGAGATTGGCAGCAGTGATGGTTTTCAGCTTCCTTTCCCTTACAGTGCAGCACTCGCGGGGGATGTGACACATCCAGTCCTTCCTGGGGACATGTAGGCAGGAGGTGCATGTGGATACAGCTAGTGGATCCCAGTCTAAGGCAGGGTGCTGACAGATGTGTGTGGAAGTACCAACTTAGATCCATTGCTTTCAAAACCACCTTGACAACAGTAGAAATGGAGATGACGGCATCTTCTTCTTTTTAAGGGCTTTGTACTTCTCTTTCTAACATGTTCTCAAAGGGGGAGAAAGCATTGCAACTCCATATTCAGTAGAACTACCATGAAAAGCATTTCCCCCCTTCGCAATACAACCTGGAAAAGGTATATATTTATGCACCATTTCCTTTTTGGTGTTTGAAGGAGGTGGAAGCTAACATGCCTGATGAAAGTTTGCAGTGATATCAAAAGTCCTGGCATCTGCTCAGCATTTGCTCTGGTATGATGGATCCTTGGGTTTCCATGGGGCTCAGAAAGCGAGCCCGCTGGCTTCATTTCCTGTTGGTACACCACTTCAAATTCCAGTCAACCACGTTCATTTCTCCAGTCATTCTGCCAATTTTGTAAATACACCTGTTTGACAGTGAAAAGCATCACAAGCCTCAAGAGCAGGTCTGTTCAATTCAGTGGTAATACTTACATTGTCTTCTACTAACATGAACAGCCTCTGCATGATGATCAGTACATGTCTACTGTAACATTAGGTGGTTGTAAACACTTACATGAAGCTTTTCTATTTCCCTCCTCAAATGTCAAGTATTTATGATATAATAGTTGTAACGTTTGTATTGCTCTGTGGTTGTTTGCTAGTAGCTGTATATAATTGATGAAGGGCCATTGTGCAATAGTCAAACAACATGAGGACATGGTCCTTATGTGACCACTTCATAGAATCATAGAGTTATAGAATCATAGAATCATTTAGGTTGGAAAAAACCTTTGAGATCATCAAGTCCAACTGTTAACCCAGCACTGCCAAGTCCATCACTAAACCATGTCTCTAAGCACCACAGCTACATGTTTTTTAAGCACCTCCGGGGATGGTGATTCTACCACCTCCCTGGGCAGCCTGGTCCAGTGCTTGACACCCTTTCTGTGAAGAAATGTTTCCTAATACCCAATCTAAACCTCCCCTGGCACAACTTGAGGCTGTTTTCTCTTGTTCTGTCACTTGTTACCTGGGAGAAGAGACCGACCCCCACCTGCCTACAACCTCCTTGCAGGTGGTTGTAGAGAGCAGTAAGGTCCCCCCTGAGCCTCCTTTACTCCAGGCTAAACACCCGCAGTTCCCTCAGCGGCTGCTCATCAGACTTGTGCTCCAGACCCTTCCCCAGCTCCATTGCCCGTCTCTGGACACGCTCCGGCATCTCAGTGTCCCTCTTGAAGCAAGGGGCCCACAACTGAACACAGCATTCAAGGTGCAGCCTCACCGGTGCCAAGTATAGGAAAATGAGATTAAGTCTTTGATCTTCAAGTATGGGATTCTTATACAAGTACCCTCATCAAACTTTGCTGGAGAATATAGGAAGGAGGGGGAAGAGAGCAGCCCAATAAATCCTGGTAACTGCATCTCGGAGAGTACGACTAGAGGGCAGCTGCAAGAATTTGCAGTAGCTTTGAGCAGCCTGTATGCTAGCTCCAGCAAAGATGCAAACCTTTCACGAGGCTGAAAACTCGGGTACGAAGAAAGTACTGCACGGTTCAAAGTCTTTTCTTGAAAAAGTGAGGAGATGTTCAAAGTCTCAGGAAATGGCTGGGCTAAACACGCCTAGAGGAGATCAGGAGCTGGCAACTAAACTCATAAAGAGGGAAGTCTCAAGGAGTAACAGGTCTGTGTGTAGTGTTTTAATGACGTAAGGTCCTCTGGCTCTGGAAATACATAGGTGCTAGATAACGCTGCTCTTTCTCAGAAGGCTGCTTGGAAAATGAGCACCATTTTCCCAGCTCCTGGAGGAGTATAAGCCTCAAACCTCAAGTCTGGGTGAAACCAGCTGGATTGATTAATCACAGCTGATCACAGGAGACTGCAGCTTTAAAACTTGGTCTGAGATACCTCTTATGAGCTGGGTGACAGCCCACATGTAGGACTGAAATGAGTGCACTTGGAAACCACAGTTAGCCTGGTGAATGTGACAGCAGACCAAAACCCGAGAAAAATTGCTTCTGATTGACAGAACAAACAGGTAAAGAAAAAGTATCAATCAGATGTCATCCTCAAGAGTTTTTCATTTGTCTTAGGTAAATCACTCCCTTTCCACCTCTCTAGAGAGTTTATGTGGAAGCAGCTGAGAGTGATTGACAAGCAGGCGTGTAGGCAGAGAAATCTTTATTGGAGGCAGAAAGAGGAGGGCTGCAGTATAATGTTTCATATACACATGCTCCCTCCATTCACTCAAGGAGAATACTTATTACTCAGTAACAAGCTTTTGCAGGGCAATCTGCATGTTGTAGAAGTGTCTTTCACGTGTTTGGGGCAGCAGAGAGGTGGCTTAGGGTGCTGCAGTTGTGGACAAGGCACGAGCTAAGGGTGAAATACGGCTGAGGTTTGGTAAGTAGTTGGGACGAGAGAATTTCTATGACTAAATGAAATAGATACAGTAAAGCTCAGGTCTTGCAGAAGCTTCTTGCAATATCTTGCCTAAAAGCTTGAAGTTTTGTGTATTGGTTATTTGTGTGATTGTATTAGCTGCCATGGTCTAAGGAAGTTGTTGATTCAGACCTCTTCAGCTACAGAAAAGCATAAAAGAGTAGATTTAGACACAGAGTTTTGAATTCATTTTCTTTTCTCCAGCTCTCCCTTAAGTTTGGGAAGAATTATTATTTTAGATTCTTTTCCTGAATAACTGTTTGAGCATGCAGTCTCCTGATCACCAGTCCTTCTGGGTGACTTGAAGGCCTGCTGGAGCCCTCAAGTGTAGACCTCTCAGAGGCATGAAATTTCTGTGGTTTTATGAAACCTACTAGCTGACTAAAGAAGGACCACGTGGTGCCCAGTGCCGTCAGAGTGGGGGAGCCCCTTATCGCTGTGAGGAGTAGTTGGATGATGTTATCAATCAACATGTGCTGACATTTGCTTCCAAAAAGAGAGTGAAATTGGTGGGGAGCTGGTGTGTATGAGAATGAAGATTAGGAGATATGGTATCCACGTCTCGTTTGGCTTCCTGATCTCCCCTGCTCAGGGTGTATCTTGTTTTTCATTCTGTTTCCTTTGCTGCCTTTTTTGTTTGTTTGTTTATATCATCCATCAAGTTTATCATTATGTGCTCATGCACATAAAATCTTTATTAGCCATGCGTATTCTCTGTTCGTGGTTTTAATTTTCCTTCCTTCTTTCTTTGTTAACAAACTGTGCTGATTGCAGATGTTTCCCATTTGACAGCACCTGAGACTAAGGTTTTCCATCCACACAACCGAATGAGTGCTGGCTCCTTCCTCTGGCTGCCCAGCTGTGCAGGATGGGGCCATCCCCTGGCAGAAGCAGGGAAGGAACCTGCCCTTCCAGCCAAACCTGGGGTCGCATTCCTCTTTGAGATCAACAGAACAGAAGAGAAATAGAAGTCAGGCTGTGATCTTAGATGTGGTTATAAACAGGAGTGTTCAGGGTCCACATCCTTGTGCTTCTGTGGTCTCTTTGAAGTGACTGGCCAAAGGAGAGGTGAATCAGGGTCAACGCTAAGACTGAGAAGGTCCCTTATGCTCTATGTCCCACTTCACCTGCTCTCAAAAGCCCTTGAATGGTTGGTTAGAAGTTGGCCACGTCTGCTTCCCATCAACTTGGCTTGACTTGTTTCCTATATTGACAACATCAAGGAATGTATTTCCTCACTAGTTCTGAGGGTTAGTGCTCTCATGCCTGTTGTAAGTGAAAACTGGGTAAAAGGAGTTTCAGATGCTTCGCACCACCTTCTACAAAAGGACCCAGTTTACTCCTGTTGTTTTAATGATGGGTCCATTTATTAAAACATGTCCCTTGACCGTGCAATTTTGTGGATGTGTTCTGGCAGGGCACTGTGAACATCCTTTCCTTTTGGATAATGGTGAGAAGAATGTTTCTGCACCAACACCTCTTGAAATCCTTCCTAACAAATCCTTCCCTGGAGAGTCTTCTAAGAGATTATTCTGCTTTGGACAGGTGGAGTGAATAAATCATCTTCTAGGCCAAGCCTTTTATGGTCCTTTAATCTTAACACTTTTTCCAGGATATCAGCTTAAGGGACACCAATAAAGAGTTTCCACTGTCCATGTGGGAATGGCATAGCCTCTGATTTGTGTCCTCTCTCCTTCATGCTTCAGAAACTCTCTCTATTTTTTCAACCTTGTTTTTCAGTAGGTATGAAAGTTTCTTTTCAGGAACTGGTGTTAGCTGGTGTTTGAACTTCAGTGGCTACAAAAGTGTAAACCACCCCTCTTCCATGAGTGACAAACCTTTAAAGCAGGAGTCAGGAAACAAAACTTTGGGGCATCTTTCACTGGTTCCCTGTTATTCACTGATCCCGTTTGTCATTTTGCTGCTTGGTCTGCCTATTGCCTATGTAAATAAATAGAGGACTTTTTTGTCCAGTGTCCCATAGTGGTTCCACAAAAAGGGTAGCTCCAGGGAAATTACTAGCTGGGATGCAGAGCCCGCCAACAACAGTAAAATACGCCTAATCAGTGTGCTTGGTGTAAAGTCCTTTCTGAAAGACCAGGGGTTTGCAAATCGGATCCCAAAGCACATCCCACGAGAGAAAGTGCCGAGACATCCGTCAGCTAAGTGGACAGGAAGGCTGGAGTCACCCGTGGAGGTGAGGGGCTGGGTGAGAGCCATGGTGAGGGGCACTGGCAAGGGAACAAAATGGTCAGATAGAGGAAGATCATGGAAGCAAGACCAAGTAGCTTGACCTTGGTAAGATGGGGAAGAGGAGGTGGCTGAGAAGAGTCTTGTTCATGCCAAAGCAGCCTTTTCCTTTGCTGGCTACTCCTTCCTTGTACTGCCAAGGTGTGCTTTAATTTTGTGCAGTTCTCCCCTCTTGAAAAGCTGCTTTCAGTGTCAAGCAACATCATGGTTTATTACAGTGTTATTTTCAGGTTACACCAACAATGCACAAGCAAAACCTGTGTATGTCATGTCTCATTTATTCAGTTGCAGAGTTGTTCAGGGGCATCTTCTACTTGTGATGATCATCTTTTAAGCCATAGGTTGGGCTGCAGTCCTGAAAATGCATCACATATTTCTTAGCTTTGCAACCACTGTAGTAGTGAAGATGGGGACAGGTCCTGAAGGATACGTCAGTGAAAGCTGCCACAAATCACAAGATCTGGTTCTAGTGCTCCATATAATTAGCGATTAAAATGAGTAAAAACAAAGCAGCAATTTTCTTATTGATCCCTCAGCAAATAGTTCTGTCTATTTTCTTCTGTATTGTTTCCTCTTATTAAATAGCCTTGAATAAGAAATGTCAGTCAAAATAATTTAGATTCCTGGTGCTTCAGACAGAAATCAAGGCAGGATTGAATGAGGAAAGATAATTAGAGACAGGAATTCCACCTCCACAGACTTCTTCCCTTGCTCAAGGAGTGCTGATTTTATCTAAATTGCCAAAGCCGTGAGCAAATGAGAGGTGATGGGAATTAAGACTGCAGATGCTGAGACAAAGCAAGGGAAGTTTTAATTAGTGCATTTTAAGGTAGAAATGAATTTTCTGGGGATAAATTATTTGACTCAAGACATATAGAGCTTCTTAGAGGTGAACTGAAAAGCTTTTTACCTGCCAGAACCAGGACCAGGGCTCACTAGTTGTATCTGTCTTGTAGAAATGAGTGACCTATCACTGGGGTCTGAAACATATGGGGATGAATCCTCCTCTGCTTTGCATCTCACTTTTTTTTTTTTTTTGTTTTGTGGTGTTTGTTTTTTTTAATTAAGGAGGAAATCCCATTGCTGCAGGTTCCCATCAATGCAACAGAAAGCAGATTTTTTTCCCACATTTACTCATTCAATTGTTAGTGCTGGACTTACTGTTCCTGAGGAATTAGGAGTTACATGTTGAACCTACAGATACTGAAAGGAAGATATTTTCCTTGCAGATTCTTCTCTTACTCTCTTTTCTTAGCTCTGTTGTCATCCTTTCTTTCATCACACTTACGCACACATAAGGACACTGGGAACCTTAAAACACTGACCTTTCTATTTTTCAACAGATTTCCACAGCTTTTCAAAGGGTGAGACAGTGACAGCTCTCTACTGTTTGGCAGTGGATAGAGACTGAATTGATGGAGCTGAAATGAAACCATTTAGCTGGGTGCTTTAATCCAGAACTCCCTGACTTCAGCAGAATTATTCAGGCTTTTAATTATTTACATATTTTGTGTGAGGCAGTTTTTGCAACAAGCAGGAGTGGGTCCAGGACCAGATCTAATGGGTTATGTTATTGGGAGTGCTTACAGACCCCTTATGCAGGTGGTGCATAAACTCAGAGTAAAATGTTTTTGCCCCTCCAAGAACAACACTTTGCTCCTCTGCTCTGAAAAGTGGGGATGAAAGCCTTTTGAGAGGCTGGCAGATGGGCAGGCCACCCCAGCAGCACCTTTCTGACAGCTTGGGGTTTGCTGGCAGTGGTGGTCTACATGAGCTATGAGTATGACCTGGAAAATCACCCTGTCCTCCCTTCCTGGGATGAACCACCACTCGGGATCTTCCAAAATCCTGCTCTGCTTCCAGCCAGATAACAACAGATGGGTAGAGCAGAGGTACGACCTAGTGGCTTCAGCTGGATTTCTTTGATGAAGGGACCTAAAGTCTCATGAAAGCTCAGAAACCCCACACTCTCTCTGGGAAAACAAGTATCATGCTCGCTGGTTTTTCTGATGTTCTGGTTGCCTGTTGCAGATGTTGCTATTTTGTTCTGTAGGTTAATTTATATTACCCATGATGAATGAATGCAGTCAAGAGGTATTGAACGCTGATGTGTTTATCTTATGGCAAGATAGAAATGTTGCAAACTTCTGAGCTACAGGAGGAAATGGGCTAATTTTAGATTTGTTCCTAGCCCTCGCCATGCGAATGGTGTCGCTGCGAGCCCAGCAATGAAGTTCACTGTGTTGTAGCAGACTGCGCAGTTCCCGAGTGTGTCAACCCAGTCTATGAACCAGAACAGTGTTGTCCTGTCTGCAAAAATGGTAAGAAAGTACTGTGTTGGCTTTAAGAGATATAAAGGAAACATTTCGTTAAAATGTTGTTGCTGATGCATTGCCAGGCGATTTGCTTCCCTCGCACAGGCTGGCACTGGGGATGTTGCTTCTCCTTGTGCCTGGGCTTCAGTTACGAGGTGGCAACTGTGAAAATTAAGGCCGCCCTTCCTGGCCTGTGTCTTCTCATAGAAGTTGGTGGGATTGCTGACTTCAGTAAGGCTTTACAGGACCGAGTCCCAATATCAGTGATAGTAGTTTCATGTCTTTGCTTTTTTTCTCATAATTAGTCTAACATGAAATCAAGTATAGAAGAAAAGAGAGAGTCTTTGTCCCTAAATTAAGGAAACAGTGGTTATTAGCTAAAACCAGGGGAAGACTCACCAAAATTAATGGCAAAACTTCCACTGGGGCCAGTAAGACACCCACCAAGCCTGTAACACCGTTAGTTTGTGTGCTGGAGTCTGTGTGTGGAGTGTTGGCCCTCATCGTCCTGCTGAAGCGATTTCATGAATTGGAGTCTGATTCAGCAACACTTTCAAGACAGGTTTTGGGATGACCGAAAGTACCTCTTTGGAAAATAAATCTGTTTCCAGAGAAGGTCTCCCTGGTCTTGTGCTGCAGCCTGTACACACATATGTCTCTGGAAAAGCACCTTTCTCCTGACATAAATATGAAGACAGGTTAAGAGGTGAGCCAGCTTCACATAAACCTCTTCATGGCTTTCTTAACATGTAAGAAATGGCTACTTAGACTCATCTTCTCGTGTTTAGAATTCACTATCCATATATATATTTCCTCTTACATACATCACTGCTGCTGGATAAGTTTAATGGTTGCTTTTGGATCTAAATGAAAATGTTTACAAAGAAATAACATTTTCAACACATTTTCTGCTCTTTAAGACAGAAAAAAGGCAAAGAATTGGAAATGCAAAATATTCTTATTAAAGGAATTGGCAAAATTAAGACTTGGAAGTCTGGAAAAAAGGAAAAAATACTACTTAGAATTCTGAGGTTTGTATTAAACCATGATTTTTACTTTAAAATATTTTGAAAGATTTTCATTTAGAGTTTTGTGTTTCTGTTGAAAAGCAGAAAATGTTTATAGGAAATTTCATTGTTTTGTTATTGTTGTTGATGAACTTCAGAGAAAAGGTATGTTAACCAGCTCTATCCGCCACCTTTGCACATGGCCCACCGTGCTTGGGTGTGAGGTTTCCCGTCGCACTCAAGAAGATTGATGTCTTGGGTTAATGACTCAGAGGGGTAACACTGGCCATCGCCGTGTCTGTTACCATAGCTCAGTCATTTACACCTGAGCAAACGCCGCTCGTGTGTGTTTGGCCTCTGTGTTCCCATCACGTATAGGGTACCATGCTGAATCCACCTCATTTACGGTGGCAGCACTCACCAATTCCTTCCCATCTGGTTCGCGTCACATGAATCCAAACTGTGAGCATCCCTCTGGCTTCCCAGCAGTGCAGACTCAAAGGTGACTTCACATAGGTCCAGGAGCTGCTGGGTTTCCCTACCAGCCCTTTACCACCATGACCATTTCCCCCTGTAACCAGGCTCCCTGACTCTGGATGTCAGTGATTTTCTGTGTTGCAGTCCGCAACATCCCTGGTGACCAGGAGTGTCTTTCAGAAACAGAGTGCTCAGATAACCAGGAGGAAGGGGAAGGAAGCAGCTGCTACTGATGGGTAGGAGGACAGGGGGACAGAAGGAAAATGAGCCACCTGCTGAAGGGGCTTCAAGGCACGGTGTAGTGATTGCAACCCTCAGCTAGAAGCCAGGAAGCTTTCTCCATGGTTTTGCCAAATTTCTCCACTTCTTTCTTCACTCATCTGTAGGGGATACAGATATAAAGTTCTCTGAAACCCGTTCTAGGCAGGGAAGTATTTTTCACCATCCTACATGCCTTGGGGATCCTGGTCTATGGGGCCGGGGAGACCGGGGCTTGCAGCACAGCTCTGAGCCACTGGTGGGTGAAGGGGAGAGGCGGTGCGGTGGCACAGCTGTTCCTTGGGGTCAAGGAGCATACCTACATGGTCAGTGCTGTGGAGGGGAGCTGAACCCCTTCTTGCATCCCAGCCTGACTGTAGGGATGAGATGTGAGACCCCTCGGCTGGCAGGGCTTTCTGCTCCGCCTGCTGCAGCTGGAGCTGACTGGCCAAGGCTTTATCCTACAAATGAAATCAAATAATTCACACAGTGATGGAAATAAGTAGGTGTCAAGGTAGTCTCTGTTCTCACAGGGAATCTGATGAGCAAATTTTGTTACTGCTCTTGGATGTGGCGCCTGGTGTGGTTCACACCCTTTGTCTCCCTCTTACATTTTTGGGAACTTCATGTGCAAGAGTAACAGACATTGTTGTGTCTCCTCCCCTTCTGAATCCCTCTGACACATCCTAATGAATGAGAATTGCAATGCTTTACGCTGTCTGTTCATCCTGAGACAAAGAATTTATCTTTCAGCTCTCCGGCACAGCCAGTCAATTAAAGCTCAGTTCCACAAATGCATGAAGATAGCACAAACTGACAGAACCACTTAAATGACTGAACCCACCCCCCTACCCACCTTTTTTTGTTTATTTTTATTTATTTATTTATTTATTTGGGGGTTTTCTTTCCAACCAGTAGCTTTTGCTTTCTACCAAAATGGTGAAGGCAGTTACCGTGCCATGTTTCAGTGTGGTGAAAGGATTTTAGCTTAGTCTCAGTCCCTGTGGTCCACATTTTAGACTGGCAAACCGAAAAGCTCAAGGATACAGCTGTTGGGGGTGGGGGGGCAGGGGGAACAACAGAATCCCCAGAACAACACATAGTGCAAATCTTCATTTTAAAAGCTACTCCTTAAAATTTTGGTAAGGAAAATCCTTGGTTTAGGTTAAAACACAGCCCTGCATCATTTGCTACACTTTGCTAGCAGCGTGGCTTGCCTGCTTGTTTAGCTGTTGCTGCCACTAATGGGAGAATAATTTCCTCTCGATACATTCAGATAGATTTTCATGCCTTTCTTAATTATATCATGCCAAGGGCAAAAGTGCTGTGAAGCAGTGAGGTTAATGCAAAAATCTGTTGATTCTAACATACCTGACCTGAAGATTCATAAAAAGCCAATATCAATTTCTCTCCCTCTACCATCATTTAAGAGCAGTCTGAACAAGTGGCTTTGGAGATTTATTCCATATTGTCAAAAGAAATAGAATTGTTATCTTGTGCTTCACTAGATGCTGTAGCTCGTGCAAAGCCGGCTGTGCTCAGCAAAGGATACCGCACTACACACAGAGCAGGTGGAGTTCACTGGGAGGTTAAAATTTGGAGGTGAGGGAAGGAGAGGACATTTCCTCCTTTGTGTCCCATCACCCAGCTTGTCAGAGTGTGTTTTAAGGACAATGGCTCCAGGTGCTGCACAGTATTTCTGTCGTGGAGATGAAAGGTCACTGGATTTCACATCCCTGGTAGTCTGACAGACCACAGAATTATGGCCCCGAGTTGTTATTTCTAGTCATTGTGACTTCTCCAGACAAAAGTGTGTCAGCTATTGTTAACTCTCTCCTCTGCGGGATCTAAAACTTGCCTAGCACTGTTAAAATCAATTGTGGCTGCCACCATCTGTGCTATCCCTCCTGCCCCCAAGTTCTCCTGCAGTTCAGGAAGAACATCTATCCACTCTGCTTACGCCAAAGCGTTTCCAAGCAAAAATCCCCCACAGGTCCCATCCTCCTGTGTCCAGGGCTGTAGACATGCCTGTGTGGTGGTGTTCAGACTTCCCTGGGTCTTCTCACCTGACTCTGAACTCTTCATTTCCAAATCTCCATTTGTCCCTCCCCGTAGGTCCATCCATTGCTGGGGGCTGAACCTCACTATTGGTGGGATGTTTTTTTAAAGCCCTTCCTTATGTATCTCTGTGAGATTGCTCTTTGCATTTCCTTCAACCCTTTGGATGTGGTCTCGCAAGGATGCGAGGATCCCTGGTGTATCATCACTCTCATCTCTTCATCTGGTTTAATCTGTGATCCAGATTAAATGGGTTCCTCTTTGCCAGCTCCAAACAACTCTCACCTGCTGCTGTGCACAAAGGGATAAATTAATTGTGTTTCACCTTCGCCAGTGCTGTTTGTTCAGAGCTGAAACCACGTGCTCCCAACATGCCCTTCCTGGGGGGGTGAGTGGATGTGCTCCAGCAGGGTGTCCCCAGGTGGCCTTGGAGGTCCTTCCTCCCGTGCCGTGCTGAGGTAGTGGCACGCTGATCTTTGCTCACTGCTCTGAGGGGGCTCAGCTTTACACACTTGTGCATCTGTCCCCCATTTGATGCTCCGTGGAAGGAAAAACAGATGCAATTTCAAATTAGCAGCCTCGCAGCTGCTTGGGGAAAGGCTGGAGGTGAGTGGAGGCAAGAAAAGGGCAGCACAGGGCTCCCAGCAACCCGTGTTCTCCTGATTTCACAAAGTGCTCCTTCAGAATTCTATCCAAAAATAATCTCGACATTAGCAAAAATCCATCATCATGGGGAATTTTATGGCGCAGCTGTGTTGGGGAAATTAATTTAAAAATTCTAATAAATGCCACAATAGAATTGTTAACTTCTTCTCCTCTCTAAAGTGTGAAATTCTTTTCAGAGCATTTCAAAGGCGCCTTCACCCATTTACACATACATTAACGCAATTCCTAAAATAGACTTTGCTGTGGCACTTCCATTTTCTTGAGGGATGAACAGAATAAGCATTATAAATTTCTGTTTTGGGGACTGGTTTTGCTTTTAATTTAATTTTTGTTGCCACCAATCCTCAACAAAAGAATTTGTTACCCAACAAGACAGATAAAAGCTAACATGTCCACAATGAAATACTTCCTGGCAAGCGTGCTTACTCACGTTAGCGTGGGCTTCTGGAGACGTTCGTGATGAAATACTGGGCAGCAGGAAGACATGTTTGTAGATAATCTTTCAGTGAGTCTTTAATTAAAGTTTTAAATTATCACAGTTGATACAGATTTCAAAGTACAGAGTCTGATCCCGGCCTCTATGCACAAGTAAAAGATGCCTTTGACCTTCAACAGATTTTGCTTCAGTAAAATAGCATGTATTCAGGGAAAGCTCATATGGGTATTCATTGTAATATGCTATAAATATTAATAATTCTATACAAATGTCTTCATCTTTGAGGGCATGAGCACGAAAGCGAGTAAATAATAATTTATTTCCATGCATATAAAGCCACATTTTACCTAAGCTTCTCTCTTAATTTACTGAGAATATAAACTTGCTGTTCATTATTTCTCTGTTTGAGTTAATTTGAAATAAGCATTCTGCACCCCAGCCTGTTCCTTCTGTAACGCAGCATGTTTTGCCCAGAAAACCCCTGAGGATTCTCCCAGCCTGTCGAAGCTGAGAGCAGCCTTTCCTTTAGCAAACAAATATTCATTACATGTGTCCCTGAGTGAATTCCGCACGCCACTGTGTAGAGTAACACCCAGGGGCTGACCTTCGAGGCTGCCTTTTCCTAGCAAGGGCTCGGTAGAAATGCCTTTTTTCTAAGCAGATGATTTTTGGAAGTCTCCAAGGGCCGAAGGGGTGTCCCTTTGGAAAAGCTCTGCTGTGGACAACAGGAAGAATTGGTGCTGCCACATGGGCAGGCAGCCCCCAGGCCAGGCTGTTCCCATCCTGCCCAGCCAGGTGCTGGGTGGAAGTTCGTTCAGGAACTTCAATTACATTTATACATTAAGCAGGGTTAATACTGATTACCGTTTGTGTAGGTAGACTTATCAGGAAAATCTGGATGCCACAGAATGAGGTATTGGTGATGCAGTCAATGAACTGGGCTCTTTCTTCTGAATCAGAGAGACAACCAAATCAATGCCCAAGTGTTGTCTCAGAGAGGCAATGTGATGTGTTTATTTTGGAAAACCTTTTGGGATTTTGGAGAACAAAAGGCTCCATATAAATGTAAATTATTTATTGTATTTTCGGCAAAGGTAATAGATTAACAGTGCATGTTGTTAACCAATAGTGACAAAAAGAACTTTGCCACATGGTCTCTGTTGTTCCAAATTATCGGCTATCTTGAAATGTGCCAAGATTTTAATATTGAATAATCCAGTGCCTGGATATTAAGTTACCTGTGCTTTACTGCATAAATATAGCTTGTTATTTATCTGCAAGATATGGATCATTGAATCTCCAGGTCATTGTTTTGGAAAGCATCTGCTCCTACCATGATCAGTACAAAAAAATCAATGAATTGTGGATAAAAATTACTAAAAGTTTGAGAAAAAAAAGGAAGGTTTTGGGGAGAGGATGTTTTGTCTGCCATTCGATTATATACAGCTGTTGCAGGATAAAGGTGACACAGAAAATATGGCAAGAGGATGAGAGAAGACTTCATATTCATTTACTTTATGGAAAACAGTGGTTTGAAGCCATGGGGAAATTCCTTTAGGAAAAAACAACTAAATAAAATTCCTCTTCTAATTTATTTCAGGAATTCCTGAAATGGCCAGATTTTAAGATTGCAGTTAAAACCCCTTCAGTCAAAGTCTATGCAATATGCTGATTGATTGTGCAGATGCAAGTTGAATGTGACCAGCCAAGAAGATGATGTATCCCCCATGCTGGACTTTGCTGGACTCCACGATCCTCTCCATAGGCCCCGGAGACCGAAGCCGGTAGCATAGCGTAGCCGCATCACCCTTCGTTCTTGGTGGATGAAGTATTCATGGCAACCAGCCAAGTTTTGACTCCACCACTCTCCCCCCATTCAGATGTCAGGCTGAGGGGTCACGAGAAGGACCTGCTCGTCTTCAGGCAATGTGGGGGCTGGTGGGTGTTTCGCAGCTGCCTCCTTAGCACTGCTGTGCTGATGCAGAGATGCCACCCCAAATCAGGAGCCGTCTTCCATTTTTGCAGAACCTGCAGAAGCCAACTTAACATTGCAATGACAGAACTCAACGCACCAAGGCTTTGTGGCCAGCTGTGTAAATCAACGGGTTTGGAAGGCTGAACACAGAAGAAAATTTGTGAGACTGCAAAGGATGCGTTTTTGATTGTCGGCTAATGTTCTTTGTGTTTACCAGAAGGAGTGTAAACTGTGATGCCCTATTAGCTCAATTAAAGGAGTGATTTGACTACCAACAGAGGAAAAAAATGATTGATTTAAAATCCGGTAGAAGATCAAGATTGAAAACAAGGCGGTATATTTGGGCCAGGCGGTCACCATCCTGACAAAGTACTTCAGAACTTGCTTTACTGTTCTTTGAAAAAAGAAGTCATTTCACTGAAATTGATTTTCAGTGGAGCTCGTTCACCTCCATTACTTTGGGCCAAATGGTTGAAGGCATGTAGATGCTGAGCTTGCTGATGAGAGTTAGGTACATAAGCATCTGTCAAGAGCTAGCCCCTCCATTGCCTTTGGAAATCTCAGGCAGCTGGATTATCCAGGTGCTTAAATGCCCCCCTGACTCAAGACTGTGACCTGCTCCCTGTGGACACAGCTGTTGAAAGAGTCATCTAATAACAGTGAAAAGCTTTGGAAAGGTATATAGACATTAAATCTTCCAAAATCAGGAGGTGGTGGTGGTGGATAGCATCAAGGATGGCTGAGTTGAATCTGCCACCGCCTGGTGTTTAGAAGAAGGATAGACTAAAAGAGGCAAGAGAGAGGAAAAGTCTTTAGAGAACAAAAAAAGACATGAACTGAACAGCACTTAATGTGATTAACTCTGTCACACAGCTCGGTGCTCACACAAAGCGGTAGCTGCTGGACTGTGTAGCATCAGAGTGACAGGGATGCTGCTGGGAAAAGCTCAATTCAAAGAGTGCTGTGGTAGGGAGCCAGCAGGACAGCAGCCCCGTTTGACCCGATGTGTTCGTCTGCGCACTCACAGGTCAGCTTCCCGAGCATTCGTGGTCCCTTCCTCTGCCCAGGAAGCAAGAAAATGGTAGTTTATTAAACAAGGCAGGAGAAGACTGCCAGACAGCCAAAGGCCAGGCAGGAGCTGAAAGCCGCTGTCCTGCATTTTTACCCCAGGTCCTAACCATGTTTCCATGCTTCCCCCCCCCCCCCCCCCCCCCCCAGTGTAGTTCAAAATGAATGTCTGTGGGCTCCCCAAAGAGAAGGGTCGGGAAGGATTATGAGGAGCCGTTTGTTGGATGCGACTTGTTCCAAATCATTAAGTGGACACAGCTCACAGAGATGTGGGAAACACATTACATGGTCTGCATTGCTCTTTAAACTCAAAAATAGTTTTGAAGAAGCATCTTCTCATCAGTGATTGTTTCCCCTTGGGAAAATGTTGCTGAAATTTGTGTGCACAAGCCTATGACAGTGGTAGCTCAAGATCCACTACCATCATGATAGTATATTGTAGAGGAGGGGGATGGGTTTGGGTTTTTTTGGGGGAAAAAGTTCCTAGGTTCAGGTTGGGAAAACAAGTTCCTTTTGCAGTACACCAGCAGCCCAGGCAGCACTGAAATTAAAGCAGAAGTGGTCTTGCTATCCCCCACTGATCAGATTCTTGGTGTAACTTAAAAGACCCAAAGTGACATGATTATTCAGTTGCATTGCTGTAAACCTTTTTGCTGCAAGAGAAGCCTAAGCCAAATCCTGAGTCTGTGTCACTTGGTGTAATGCTGGCAGTGGTGTTTCACTCTGATTTACTCCAGCTGAGGATCTGACCTGCAAGAGCTCATATCTCTGGGTGACTCACAGGCAAACTGCAGGAGGCTGGGGTGTTTTGCATGGTCAGGCTTTCTAAAAGGATTAGAGATGGGTTTGCTTTTGCTGCTCTAGAAGGTTGGGATTATTAAGCATATCTGTATGAGAAGAGTGGCAGACACTGTCTTCATGTATTTCTAATTTAATGAATGTTTAATGCTTCTTTTATTGGAGCCTACATATATGTAGAGTAGAGGACTTTAACAAGGGGTTGACTTATGTCAAATAATTGATGTTTGAGCTGGTCCTTTTACACGAAATGCAGACTTTACAGAGCAAAGAGACTAATGAAAATATGAATTAAAGATTAGAGCTAAGCAAGTCTGAGAAAACAGAATTTAAAAAGGCACTTAGAAGTTTTCTCCTCCTGCTTCCTTTCCTTCCCTCCACCTTTTCTACATCTCCGTCCTCTCTGCTTCTTTGATAGGGTCCTCAATTTCAGCCGCAGCCTTCTGTCTTTGCTACACCTACACACCTCTGCAAAGGAAATGAGGGCAGTAATCTCATTCTGGGTATTGCATCATCCTAGCCTGGTACACTTGCAAGCTCACCAATCAGTTTGGCTGGAGGGGCTAGAAAGAATTTTTAAGGTGCGTTTTTCTTCTTCTCTGTCCCTGATTTTCTGATGGAGTGAATCTGATGGGCAGAATGAAAATAAGTGCAGGTTTGGTGGAACTGTTTGTCCAGAGGGACCCACAATTTTTTGTGGGTGTTGGGTGAGGGTGAAAAAAATTTTTATGTGGTGGCAATACTGCTGTGTGACAGTGGTGGAGCTGTGTTGCCTGGAGAAAGTTCCTGTAGGACAGCTTTGAGGCTGGTACAGCGCCAAGACTGCCATCAGATATTGCTGGTCCCCGTTCTCCAGGGATGCTCTTCGGCCCATAAGCATCAGCATCCATTTCCTTCCCCTCCCTTGGCCCACCCCTCTCTCTCTCAGTTAGCTGTCTTCCTGCTCTGGCTTTTCATGGGTGCTTTCAGCTCTGAGTGCAGGTCTACAAGCTCAGCACCAAGGCATGGCTCCTGCAGCATGAGGCTTCTCTTGCCTCAGTTCCTGCTGCACAGGCTGCAAAGAGCTTGGCTGGCTGGGGGGTTAATTTCTTGCTTTCTGTGTTTAGAAAACTCTTCTGCAATGTTTATCTGAATTAATACCTAAGACTGAAGAGCTTAGGCTTGGTCATCAGCAAATAAAAGCCCAGTGGAAAAGAGGGGAGGATCTTGATTTCTTTGCTTTGTCTTGTTGGGTTGGTGTGGTTCAGTTCCTTGCACCTCTGGCCATATTGGTACAGCTAAATAAAAGAGGGCTGGGCAGAGAACTCATCCTTGGGACCCTGATTGTCAGCATTTTGTAATGGGTGGCACACCTAAGTCACAGCAGTCAGCCAGTGCCGTTGTAGCAGGCTTGGTGTGCTCCACAGCCTAGCTGTGTCTTCACCCCAACCCTGAGGCACGTACGGCACCCTTGATGCTAAGGAATCATCACCCCACTGGACCGTAGGGCTGCTGTCTTGTTAGCTCAAGCAGTCCAAAGAAAGGCGCACAAAATAATTACGCCTTAGGGTGAAGAGGGGAACATCCTGGGGTCTGGAGGAGGTCCAGGGAGAAGTGCTGGGTGGTGTGGATGTGGCCAGTCTTTGCCATGTGGCATCAGAACCAGAGGAGAATCTCATGTCCTGTTTTCTTTAGCAGTATGTATGTGTTCTCTCCCTCCACAGGAAAAGCTGTCACTGCATTCTTACCTCTTACAATTTTCGTCTCCAGAAGCACTAAGCCACCAGGGAGCCTTCATGTGTAGAGCTTTGAGATGCAGAGTTCACACCTGAAATAAGGACTGGGCAGGAGAGGAGGCAGGGAGGAGGGCAGTGATGCACCCCAGGTGATACAGTAGGTCGTTAGCAAAGGCAGCGATGGCCCCGTGGTCCTCCTAACTTCTGTGTCCTGAGGAAATACTGCTTCTCTGCTGGGCTGAAGGAACCCATCCTTTGGGGGGTAGGTATGCACTACGTGGGTCTCGTTGCAAAGCATGGTCACTCTTAGCAACCCTGTGTAGGCATGTCTGTATTCCTTATCATTTATTTTTGTACACAAGTTCTTGAAACTCAAAACCATAGAAATCAGAATGTGCTCATGGTAGAAACTAAAAAAATCAGACTATAAACCCTTCAAAACAGTATGGAAAACACCACAGAGTGGCAGTCCTACCTAACAAACAGAGTTTGATATCTGCCCTGTCTGCAATGAACTCAGGGTGTATGGGATCTAATTGTATGTATGATTTAACCTTGTTCTTGCACAAAAGATCATAGAATCACAGAACGGTTTGGGTTGGAAGGGAGATGTTAAAGATGACCAAGTTCCTGTTGCCCTGCCGCGGGCAGGGCCACCTTCCACCAGCCCAGGCTGCTCACAGCCCCATCCAGCCTGGCCTTGAACACTACCAGGGATGGGGCAGCCACAGCTGCTCTGGGCAGCCTGGGCCAGTGTCTCACCACCCCCACAGCAAAGAATTCCTTCCTAATAGCTAATCTAAGTCACTATCTATCATCAACTAAGTCACATTTTTGTCCCAGTTAAAAATGTTTTGTGCCAGGTAGTGCTGGTAGGGAAGCTCACATTCGTTAGAATTAAGTGCAGCAGGACCTGGTGTAGCAAAGAGAAAAGGACTGATGTCCTGTGCAGGATCTGTTGAGAGAAATGGGTCTGTGTGAAGATGAGCACACAAAGTTCTCCCTGACCTTTCAAAGCTCAGGCTTTTTTCACTGCAGCCAGTTGAGACTCTTTGAAGAAGATGGGAGTATGTTGGTCAGAAAACGCTGACTCACTGAAACATCCCTGGGAAAAAGGCCAATTATAGCAAACTCGCTGTTTGTACGTTTAAAAAGGTCAGGAAAAAAACCTTGAAATGATCAGGTGCCCCATTTTAATGCTTTCAAAACAAACTGGTGCAAATCTGGGAGGGTGGCAGGGGTGACATGGTTTTGGATATAGATCTTTATTTTATAATTCGGAACTTTTCAAACCGGGAAGACAGAAATGAATTTTGTTCAATTAATTATTTCAGACAACCTGCTCTGATTTTTATTCAAACTAAAAAGCGTTTGCAACTTTAACTTTTCCTCCCCATTTGAGTGGGAAAGGAATAGCAGAAATGGGAAACATCCTTCCCACTCAGCTCTCACCCTAGCCTGGGTAGGTTGTCAGGTCCAGGATGGGATTCAAATGCTACTCGGGTTAGATGCTTTTGGGGCCACCACTTCCCACGCCGAGCACTGTCGGCACCCAGCACTTCTTGGGAAACCATCTGCACTTTGCAGGATCAGGCCTGCAGGCTTTGCTATTTGCAAAATAGCACTTTGAATTGCACTTTCTTGTCTGATTGCCATACGTGGGAAATGTCAGGAGACACGGGTGGAAGAGCCCTGGTTCAATATTGCTTCACTATTCCTGAGTCTCATTAGCTCATGTCAGTGCACTTGCCCTGTTTCTGGCTTCTGAACAAAAATTACCAGCGTGCTTTCCATGCCATCCCCGCCTAGCTCTTACCGCATACAGAAAAGACTGCAAATCCCAGGGAGTAAATAATGCCCCCCATCAGCTCCTCAGGCTGTGTCTGAGCAGCGGCTGGGGAACACGCTGCAGCTGACGCGGTGTGCCAGTGCCGAGCCAGCTCAGTTTGCAAGTCAAAGGCTCTGATTTCATGAGGGCCAAGCCACCACTGGGCGTTCCTTCCAGAAAAGCCTCCTTCTCTGATCTCTGACTCATCGCAGCCACCGGTGACGTCCAAGGGACTCCTTCTGCATGAGGATTATTCATCTGACCTGGGTCTGCAGCAGCATCCAATGCATCTTCTCTTATCTCCCAGCAAGCAGAGGCTGGCAACTGCATGGGTAGCGTGGGCACCAGCCCCTTCCCGATGGCACAACAGTCGCAGACCTGCCCACTGGGTTCTGGATCAGGGCAGTGGCTGCCAGCTGTTGAGGAGTTAGCTTGCTTTTGTTTGACGTGCTGTGGTTGATGCACGTGAGGCTCTGGTGCCCTCGCTGTGCTACAAGGAAAGGGTCAAGAGAGAATTCATGGTTACTTTTCAAGCTGTGTCAAACGAAAAGAAGAGTATTACAGGAAACGTCAAATGGTAATTGTTAAGGAGTTAGAAAACTGTGATTAAAAATGAAAACCTGTCCACAATAGTAGCAGTCAGATATAGTTGCTATATTTTGCATAGAAACCACAATTTTTCTTGGCTACATTTGTGCCCTCCTAGAGAGCAAATACACTGATCCAGTTTCTGAGACTGATGTAAATTGGCCTAGCTACCTTGCTCCAAGGGGAACACCCATGCTTTTTCAGCAGCTGAAGGTTTCCCCCCACCTCTCTTTTATCCTAACAGCTTGACAATAAAATTGTTACAAGCACAAAAATAGCCAGAGCCCCTTCTAGTGCCTGTATAAGCCAGCCTTGCACCTTCCAAACTGGGGGATACTGCTGCTGTCACCCTGCAGAGGCAGCGCTGCCCCATGGGGTGGATGGCAAGCCCGAAAGTGAAGTTACAGCCAGAAATCCTGCCGGGGTGCATTTGTCTGTGAAGGGAGTTTGCTTGTCTGAGGGTCTGCACCCCCCTGCTATGCTGCTGCTCTGCCTCCTTTGGTTTGCTGCCATACTTTGCCAGAAAAATCTTGCCAGAATCTGAGTGAGGGACTGTGCTTGGTTCAGGTCTCCCGGTGCTTGGTGCTCCTCTCCCAGAGCCACTTCTTGAACAGTTTCACCTGTACTGGAGGGACTTCCCTGCCAAAATGGTAGCTTGGGTTTCCCAAGTCAGCCAACCCATGAAATGAAGGTGATTACTTTTCTTTGCAGATCTAGCCTAACATGTCTATGGATCTAAATGCTGAAGGAGTGGTGATGGAAGGGGAACAACCTCAAAGGAAAGGATTATACACCCAGGACTTTCCTTGCTCCTCTGTTGCATGCAGTAGTGTTTTTTGCTGTTTGCATTGCCCCTTCTCCCCTGCTTGTTTTCTCCATCTCAGGGAAGTGCTGCCTGTGCTCTCCCTCCTTGGGTTCACATGTGATCAAGCAAGAAGCTCCTCTCCTAACTATGGGTTAAACAAAGTGCCACGGCTAACCTGTAGCCAGAGACAAGATTAGAGGAGACTGCTAGCTAATTAGGAGCAGTGGCAGTGGATGGCACTTGGCAGGTTCACGTGGGATGCTGATAGGCACTGTCAGACTGGCTGGGGGAGCCTGCACCCAGCAAACAGGCTGGCTCCCCCAGCCCTGTGGATGCACCGGAATTTCAAAGCAGTGTGTGAAAGATTTTCCTTGTTGGAATAGGATTTGCCAGATTTGAATGGGATGCTCAATGTGCATCAAGGAAATCGGTGCATTTGTCCTCCCAACTGAGGGTCGGGTTTTCTAGGCATGACCTGCTCTAGTACATAAACGTTAGCACAGGGAAGTCTGCAGTCAACCAGGTATTGCATGTGCTGGTGGAATATAGACTCCTAGGTGGGGCCAGCCCAGTGGTTCTCCATTGCTGCATGCATTAATAAGCAGGTCACTGCCGTGGGGGTCAGCAAAGGGGCTATATATCATTGGCTTTCTGTTTTCCACTAATCTGCTGAGGGAAAATAAATAAATAAATAAAATCCCCCATATAAGCTCATTATGTCCAAAACTTTCTCAGCTGGTAAGGTCGAAGCAGCAGTGAGTCTGGCAGTGCTTACAGGCGTGGCACCTTTTAATGTCCTTTTAGTAACAGCACCTTTTAGTGAGGCGTTATTGCTGTCTTCGTGGGGTCAGCTACACGTCTGTCTTTCAGAATTACCCCCACTGCGGTCATGTTGGGAGGAGCTAACTTCTTGGCGAGGTGCTAGCAGTGAGTCTCTGACCTCTTGCCTACAAGAGGGAGCCTTTCTGGCACCACTGGTCAGGTAATCCTGGCAAATTATGTAGGCAGCACGTCCCTGGGTGGCATCGATAACACGTCCGATATGCTGTAGTGTCTAGTTGTGCATTTCACTCCACAGTCACTGAGTTTCTACTTTATTCAGCTGCAATCAGCTGCCACAGTGAGGATTTTGGCTGTGCACCCCAGGAGGGGTTCTGTGGGGCAGAGAAACACCCCACACTTGGACATCGGCAGCCCCAAAGTCTCCGTTGCTACTTTGACTTTGTAACGCAGACAGGCAGCCCATGTTAGGGATGACAGTTTCCTTCTTTTTTGTGTCTCCAGAGCAATCAGTGTCAGTATGAAGCCCATTTGTTTGCCCTCCTCATGTCATCCTGCCCCTGAGGTTTCACAGGACCCACCCTGAGTTTCCTCCCAGAATTTTCCACCTGAGAAATATCTTCAATAAGACAACAGAGTTTATTCGCTGAGTTTGGCAATCGCTTCATGGCCCAGGGAAGAAGGATGCAAAATAAGAGTCAGGGGAGGAGGCGGGGAATAGATGCTGTTTGCTCTCGAAAGTATCCACTGGACGTTTACCCAGCCCTGGCCTGTGCTCTCTATAAGTATTTAGTCTCGCTGGCTAATGGCTCACTTGTGATACGATGCTCAACGGCCCCGATCTGCAGCATGTGTGCTTGGCACGTTGATAACCTGTGGTTCATTAGGGACTTGGGCTGGGCTGCCCAGCGGCAAAAGTCAGCTCCCAGGCAGCCAAGCAGGACTGGCCGCTGGCAACGGAAAGTCCCCAGCCTCATTTTATCACTCGGCACCGTAATTGGTGGCAGAAAGCAATCGGTTGTGGAAGGCGCAGGAGGAGTGAGGATGCTGGGAGGAATTGGCAGCAGTATAAATAAGATACGGAGGGAGGAGGAAGGGAAGGCGTACGCAGTGAGGGTGCCTGGCCTGACAGCACAAATTGGCTTTATTTAGACATCGGTGGCCCTCCTTTCCCCCTGCTTTTTTTCCAGTGAGTGTAAAAAGAGCCAAAAATAAACCTCCTTGGGCCCTACTGCAGGATCTCAGCTGTGGTAGGGAGGGGACCTGTCTTGAAAGCGCTGGGGCGATGCTGTCTTCAAAATAAACATTTCACTGGCTTCTGAAATTACAACCCTTTCTGTGGCAGTGACACTGGTTATTACAGCCCTCTGGGTGCTGGCTTTCTCACTGTGATTGCTGCGGAGGAATAAAGAGGAGAAAAAGAAAAAAAGAAAAAAAAAGCGAGGGGAAGGAATGCAAAGCCAAGCTAACAGAGTAACTTCTGGCGCTGGCAAGTTTTCATCTTCCAAGGTCAGCCCTGATTTCATTTGGAGAGTGCTTTGCTCTTTCTAGCAGTTTTGGCTATTGCAGCCATACGTACAAAGGGCCATCTGGAAATCTGTTCCCAACTTTAGCAACGTGGAGTTGCCCTGAGCCCCTGTTTGCTCTCTGGCTGCAGAGGCTCTGTGTGGAGCTTACTTGGCCTTCTGCTCCTATCCCAGCGCGGCAGGGACCGGGTGCAACCCTGGGCGGAGAAATCAACCAGGCAGGGTGTGCGTGAAGCCCTTCAACTTCCCCAGGAATTGTACCCTCCTTCAGCTGTGGGGTTTGGGGCTGGGCTGGGCTTTGGGGTGCTTTTTTTTCCACCTTTCTTTTACTGCTTGTAGTTGTTGAGTTCAGCTTTTGTTATATGCATTCAAGAGTACAAGAGCATGTTTCATTTTCCAGATTAGAAAATGCTCAGAGGTATAATCAGGTCCTTCCACAGTATTTAATTATCCATAATTAAAGGCATCTACACAAAGCACCAGATTTTCAAAGACTGTTCTTGTGTTACATTGCTAATGAATTAAGTAATTAATTGACATTGAAAAAATACAATAGGAAACATCTATCTTTTAAAGTAAAGCATTTTTTAGGCGTTTTATAAAATCGTTAACTTGTATCAGGTCAGTAGCTGTTCTAATGTCTAAATCCTCTTTCTGGCTTTAAAAAAATTCCTGAAGGACAAAATGAACACGAGAAAATCAAGGCAGGGAATACTAGCTAAAGAATGTGGAAGCACTCAGAAATGGGGAATTTCATTTGGGAGTCATTGTCCATCACTTTGCTGCTCTGTCCTGCAGTTCCTCCCCTCTGCCAATAAGGTCTGAACCGGTTTCCATCACATTCAAGAACACAGTTGGCAGCCTTAAGCCTGTCGTGTTCCTACAAGCTTTGTTAAAAGTAGTTGTCTGCTGGATTTAGTTTCAACAGCCCACATCCCCTCAAGCAGGGCACTGCCTCTGTGCCTCAGTTTCCCCTGTGCTCTTCCCTGCCCCACAGGGATGCTGTAATGACAACAGGCTCTTGGTTGCGAGCCATTTGGATACTGTGATGCCACTGAAACCAGAGAGTGAGCAATAGTTTTATCCAGTAATTAAGTAACAAAGACTGGCAGAATGAGGGCTGACGAAGCATTCTGAAAATCTGGGGGGGGAGGGATGCAGAGCCACATACATCCACCATAAACTTTCCCCAGCTTTTCTTCATTCCTAGGTGCTACCTTACAGTGCAAAGTAACTATCCTGGCCTGGCACATCAGCATAATATCATATGGCATCTGCCACAGTATAAAAGCCCACATAGATTGTGGTAATGCATTTCGAAGTGGCACCCAGAATTATTAGCAAAGAAAAGGACAATTCTTTTCCATTTGATGATTTTGTTAAATGCAGCCATTCACATGCAAAACCAGCACCGCTCATTTTATTTTTATTAGCAACCTGACTGTTTGCATGACACTATCAGAAAGCACTGTGGAAATGCCATGGATACCATCAAATTCAAGTAGCATAATGGGCCCTCGGAAGAGCAAAATCTGGGGACAAAACATGGATTAAAGCTGCTTCTGCAGCTGTTGGAGAAATCAGGGCAGGTCCCAGCAGAAGAGTTTAGGAGTCTGTTTATTCCAGAAGCACCAACCTCTGTGTGTCTCATCTGTCCATCAGACCAAGGTATGCCCATCCTTGCAGTGGTTTGCCCTCGAGATCCATCCATCCTGCCCTGCTCCTTCCTCCTCTTATTTCCTCAGGAGCCACGGATTCTGGCACAGTAGCACCATGTCTTGTCTAACACCAAGCTTATCGGTTGCTTGGGGTGGAGTTGGAGGGGAGATGTTTTCTCAAGTTTCCTTTTCAGTGTCCCAGGCAGGTAATTAAATTCCCCAAACAAATTAAGAAATCCTCTTTCTGCCATTGTGGTTATACCCTTTCTCTGGGTAATCAATCATTTGTATGGATTTGCATAGAAGTGGGAGCTCTGCCGCTGCAGCCGGACCTGAATTTATAGGGGTGAAGAAAAGGCAAATCCAAAGGCCAATGCCACTTAGCTCGGTTAAAGGCTTTTCAGAGGAGTCCACCCTTTCTACTGCAAGCGGAACTTTAGTGACTGGCTGAGACATGTTCATTAAATTCGCCTATCACTTGGGTCTTGCCTACCTGTGGCCAACTGGTTTTGTGTCCATTGTTGTGGAGACTGGGAGTCTGCGGAGTGGTGGGGAGCACTGGAGGCCAGGAGGATGGGAATGGTGCCGAAGGCAGCGGGAGATGGGCTTGCTGTGTCACACAAAGTGTGAAAATTGGGCTCTGCTCAAAATCAGCAACAGAAAACCCAACAACTCGAACACAAGCTGAGATTAGAAAGAAATGGTTTCAGCGGCAGCTCTCTTCTTACATGAAAAGTTTTTGCTTTGCTTTGAAGTTCCATTTCTAACACAATCCCACATTCAAAACCTTCCTCAGACAAATCTGTTGCCAGGTGGAAAAAGAAAAAAAGGGAGCATGCTGATGCTCTCGAAGTGTCACATTTCATCTCACGATGGTGGAAAGGCATAAAGGCATTTTTTTTTACCAACTGACACATTCCCAGTCATCTGGATTGCGATGAAGCTCTGTTCCTCAGAGAAGAGCTGAATGTTTGTCCTGAGCGCATGGTCTCCTGCAGCTAAAGAAACCCTTCTTCCTCTTGGCAAGGCGTTTGTGCAGAGGTTTACTCACACCAACAGGTAACCACTGCCACGACTAATGTGCACAGTGGTGTGACTGTCATCATGCATTAACCGCTGTAGTTTCATTATCCAGCGGTGGGTTGTGTTTTCAGTAGACTGCACATCTAAATGCACAACTCATATAAATGTATAGTAATCCTGGTTCTTTCTCCCCAAGCCCTCCCATTTTGCATTTTTTTCCTTCTGTTTTATACAAAATTAGCACGGTCACAGGTTCCACTTCATTTATGACTGATATGAAAAAAGCCACCCCATAAAACTTCATGCACAGCTGTAGTGACCAAGTTAGATTCAATTCTGGCTTTATATTGAGTTGACGTGCAGCCAGCTCTCTCCCATACATCATCTGTGATTGCAGTTAGGGATGAAATACTGTTTTAATTCTTACACCAAATGTGGGGGTTTTTTTCTGAAGAAAAAAGACATAAAAATGTTAAAATGGGCCATAAAAATCATTAAATTTTCACACCGAGCACAACCAAGAGGTGAATAAGTTGGCTAAAAGCTCAGAAGACCCAGAGAAAAAGTCCCAGTTGTTATTCTTTTGTTGTTAACCTTCGGCTTTGAATGGAGATACCCAGGCAGAGAGCAAAGACGTAGTACTTTGGCAGTCAAGGGCTGGCTATATTGCCACTTGATTCCCTAGATAAGGGTTTACTCTCACGTCTGCATGGATAAGAGCTGCTGCTGCCTGCAGGATCTGCTTCTCCCTGCCTGTGTCTGAGGACGGTGCCTTGGGAGGTGCCCCAACACCATTGCAGTGGGCAGGAGGAACATCCAGCCAAGTCCCTGTGGCTGAGTTAGCCACTCTGCATCCCAATCCCTTTTTTGGACGACCTGGGAAATACCGGCTGTGAGGGCTTGATCACCTGGACCAAGGCTGTCCCATGGCACACGTTGTCCCATGGTTGCTCTGGGGACGCAAGCTGGTGAGGTGAAGGCAGCAGGAGCACAATGGCACATTATGTATGGAGAGATAAATATACCCTCTGGATACATATTTCTTTGCTTAAAGGCTTAATCTCTGGAAGGTCCAACTTTTCCTGCCTTTGGCCATTGATTTTACCAGTAACATTGTTAGTTGATGTGGTACTTTAATGGTAGTTTTATTAATTGATTTCTTTTAAATTAACCTGTTTGATACCAACTCCAAAAAACCCTTACCTTGCCGCGATTGAGAGAAGGAGACCTGGTCAGGTGGAAATCAGATCCGTTTTATTGCTCTTAACATGCTTCTTTTATAAGGCTACATACATAGTCTAAGATAATCGTGTACAAAGCTTATTGGTTACATATTGCAAAAGTGATTACATATTGCAAAAGCTAAGTTCCTTATTCGCTGTTCCTCTTCACTCTGCTTACTTCGTTTCTTAGGGTTACAAGTTCTGCTTCGGTACTTTTCCACTGCATGTCTCAGTTTCATGATTGCTGACAGTGTCAGCTCTTACCGGATCTACATCCTGTTATTGTATAGCTGCAGGCCCCAAGGTCGCAATGCCCTTGCGGCCTAAACCTCCACTAGTCGTATTGCATTATGTTCTTTCTCCTGTGGTCCGTTCTTCATGAGTTCCCACAGGCCTCCTTCAATTAGGTGAGCTTCACTGGAGGTCCTTTCAGGATTAAACAAATCATTCCCTTCATTTCCCCCTTCTTGTTGTACCATAAGAACTCGTTTCACAGAGTTAGCTATTAGCTTCTGTAAACATTGCATAACACACGGCAAAAGCAAAATTAACAATAACACTATTATTATTACAACAGCTATTTTTTCTAAAATTGTAATCCACCATCCAGACAAACCTAATGAAGATAACCAATCTGTAAAGGGATCGCTACTTTCTCCAAGTTTTTTCATATTATTTTTCAAAATGGAAAGTTGTTTGTGTATTGATTGGGAGTGATCAGAAAGGTTCATACAGCACATTCCTTCAAACTCTTCACATCCATGCCCTTGTGCTAAAAGTAAGAAATCAGTTGCGGCACGATTTTGTAACAGGGCATGTCTTATTCCTTGGACATCACTGGCCAATTCAGACAAAACATTTGTCGTTATATTAACCTGTTTTCCGGTCCAACATGCTAATTTCCTTAGTTGTGTCAGTGCTTGTGCTGTAGCTATCCCGGGGGCAAATATGCTAGCTAAAATAACTTCAGGAGGGTTCCAGAGTTCTACATTATCCTTACAATCACTGCTTAATTCTACAAGAGCTCTTTTTCTGCGGGTATGGTTGGCTTGAAAGATATTAGTAATACTTGGTGTAAATAGCGTTAAACTGCCAACATAACAAGGCCCTCCCTTAGCGCTTCAAGGAATTCCCTGCCAAGCTCGATCACCGCAGATTAAAAACATTCCCTCCGGCAGTCGCCCTGCGTTGGAGGTGACCGTTGTAACATTAATAGTTTTTTACAATATGCCGTCACGTTGTATGGCCTATATGACGTGACATCAACGGGATCATCTTGATTAATATGAGAGTTAAACCAAAAACATTGATCTGAGGGGGCAGAGCCTAAAAGGTTAAACTCCTGTATTTCTCTAGCTGTGGTACACATAGAGCTATTGCATTTCATAAAGGGGGAAGAAGCGTTAAAAGTAATATTATTTTTGTCACAGCACGGAGGTATCCTACCAGGTAACTGGAGACCACATGTGACAACAGAAGGGTCAAGGGTTATAGTAGAGTTGTTTACCAGGCTCATGTTAATAGGGATGCCTAATAAACACGTTCTAAAAGGGTCAGAAGGAGTAGCCATCGAGAGACAAAGGCTACTCTGGTTGATTTTCTCCGCCCAGGTGACCCATAGGTTTTTTCTATCCTCTATGTGCTTGAGGGTTTCCCAAGCTTTTGTGCTGATAACGAGGATGGAGGTAATGATTCCTGTTAAGAGGCACATCATGCTAAAGCTACCTTTAATCATTTTCATTTCTCTTTTTAAAGGATCGGCTCTACCGCCTGGTTTTCCTTTTCCAGGCAAACCGTCTTTCACACTTTTGCTTTATACGTTCCCAGTTTTCTTTCGAGACTGGCCAAATAGCAGGTACTAAATTAGTTTTACTGCATTCCAAACCAAGAATCTGTATGAGTTTAGCCCTCTCAATAACCACTCTTTGCCAGTCAGCGCGATAATCAAAAAGGCGGCTACTTCCTAAGGGTTCATGCCCTGTTATAAGTAATAGTCTCACTGTATCAAATTCTTTCTTTAAACAAAGATTACACCAACGCCCGGAATAAGTTAAGCGGCACCACCACTCCTTGCCACAAGTATAACATACACATAACACCCAAGGGTCACAATGTCCGCACAAATTGCAAAAAACTTCCCTGAGGAGTACTTCGCGACACTCACGCGTATAGCAACTATTCATTTAAAATACTTGAGTCTTCAGGCTCTGCTCCTTTTGTAAGAGGTTCTTCCAAACGCTGTTCAGAATCTTTGGACGCAACTTGTGGTAAAGGTTCACGGAATGGTCGCACGTTCTTTGCTGGGATCCATCGGGGGCCTCCCTCTGTGGAAACACAAGCATAGCCTCTGCCCCACGTGACAAGGGGATAAGGCCCCACTATCTTACCCGTTTCTGGATCACGAACCAATACAGGAGCTTTAACTCGCATCTCGAGTGAAGTATTTGCGTTGAAATGTCGGATTATTGGAGGATTGCTGTCTAATAAAGAACAATTCAAAAAGTTAAAAACATAT
Organism: Falco cherrug; assembly: GCF_023634085.1. Taxonomy (NCBI): domain Eukaryota; kingdom Metazoa; phylum Chordata; class Aves; order Falconiformes; family Falconidae; genus Falco; species Falco cherrug. The sequence continues at coordinate 9,451,885 of NC_073704.1, read as the reverse complement.
AAGGCTTTCTGTAATCGTTCCTCAGGAGTAGCAACTCCTATTCCCCCTTTTTGTTGTTGTAATAGACGTTTTAAAGACTGATGAGACCGTTCAATGAGAGATTGACCAGTGGGGGAATGAGGAATGCCAGTAACATGAGATATACCCCATAGGGTAAAAAAGGTTTTTATAGTTGTTGAAACATAAGCTGGACCATTGTCTGTTTTTATTTTTGAGGGAATACCCAAAGTAGCAAAAGCACGCATTAGATGTCTACGAACATCTCGTGCCTTTTCTCCTGTGTGACAAGAAGCAAACAAGGCACCTGAAAATGTATCTATGGAGGAGTGGATATATTTAAGGTTACCAAATTCAGAATAATGTGTGACATCTGTTTGCCATAATTGTAGGCTTTGTAATCCTCTAGGGTTAATTCCTGCTGCAATTGATGGGAAAGAATGTTTTTGACAATCAGGACAGACAGCAATAATATTTGACGCTTGTTGAGAAGTAAGGTCAAATTGTCGCTTAAGAGCTCCAGCATTTTGATGGAAAAAAGAGTGACTTAGTTTAGCTTGTGCAATACGGTCTGGTAGTACTTGAACTGGTAACGTCAATAGATCAGCTTGTCGATTGCCTTCTGTAAGAAAACCAGGTAGTGAGGTGTGAGACCGAATATGCATAACAAAATAAGGCGCAGATCGAGCGTCTAAAAGGAAAACAAGTTCCTGTAACAGGGTAAAGAGTTGTAAATGTGAAACATTCCGCAACACAGAAGCTTCCGCTCGTGTAACAATTCCTGCAACATAAGCTGAATCAGTGACAAGGTTGAGTGGTACATTCCATTTTCGGAAAACGCGAACAACTGCATTTAATTCTACTATTTGAGATGAACCGGAGACCATCTCTATGTCAGAGTCCCATTGTTTCTTTTGATCATCCCACCACAGGAGAACAGATTTATGTGATTTGCCTGATCCATCTGTAAACACAGTAAGTGCCTGTAGGGGTCGCTCGCTTCTTTTGGGTTTTAACATCAGACGAAAGTCAATGTTAAACAGTTTGTGTGAAGGTGGGTGAGAAGTTATTTGACCTGTATAGTCAGCAAGTGCCATAACAAAGGTGTCTGATTGCTGATAAAGCCATTGTAAGTATACTGTTGTTATTGGTAGACAAATACAGACAAAATCCTTCCCTGATAAGGTTAACAGGCGCGATCTAGCTTTAACAATCAGAGAGGCAAACATTTCATGTTGTGTCAAAATAGTTTTCATAGGCTGGTTAGGTAAAAAGATCCATTCAATAATTAATAAGGGGTCTGAGTTCTGAAGGTCCCATTGAAATATCAGGGCATGAGGCTGTCAAGCAGGGTTTAAAATAATCAAATAAAAAGGTAGTTCAGGGGCCCATCGGTGGGCCTGTCGAGAAGCGATAGCTGAGGCAACCTTTTGCAAAGAAGTATCTGCTTCAGGGTTAAGATTACGTGGAGAACAAAGATTAGTGTCTCCTTTTAGTAGTTCAAACAGAGGACTTAAGTCTGTATTAGAAATTCCCAATAGTGGCCGAACCCAATTTATTGTTCCCAGTAATTTTTGTGCATCATGTAGGTTTCTTACATTGGTATTGATCTGCAATGGTTGAGGAACAATTGTTTGTGCTCTTATTCGCCAGCCCAGATATTTCCAAGGGGGAAACTTTTGGACCTTTTCTGGTGCTATACAGAGACCTGCCGAATTCACGGCATCTGTGACAAGGGCTACAGCTTCCTCCATGACTTCATGATGTTGTGCTGCCACTAAAAGATCATCCATATAATGATACAGTAACACAGCAGGCATAGCATTTCGGACAGGACTGAGTATTTTTGCAACATACCATTGACACATTGTAGGGCTATTTTTCATACCTTGTGGCAGTACAACCCACTGATATCTCTGTAACGGAGCTTGCATGTTGATGCTTGGAACTGAAAAAGCAAATTTCAGGGCATCATCTGGGTGTAACGGGATACTGAAAAAACAATCTTTAAGATCTATGACAGTTAAATGCCAGTGTCGAGGGATCATAGTCGGAGACGGGAGCCCGGGTTGGAGGGCTCCCATATCTTCCATAGCATCATTAATTTTTCTGAGATCATGGAGCAAGCGCCACTTGCCAGTTTGTTTTCTGATAACAAAAACAGGAGAATTCCATGGGCTGGTAGAAGGCACAATGTGTCCTTTTTCGAGTTGTTCTGTGACCAGCTCCTGAAGGGCGCGAAGCTTTTCTAAAGGTAGGGGCCATTGATCTACCCAAATAGGAGTATCAGTTTTCCAGGTTAATTTTAGGGTGTCGCGCATTTCAATGGCCCCGCCTAAAAATGGGTACGAATTGTCATTCCCCACTGTGATAGCACGTCCCGTCCCCATAGAACCATGGGAACAGGTAACACAAAAGGTTTGACAGAAGCAGTGCGCCCTTCTGGGCCTTGAATTTGGATAAGCTCCAGGCTCTGGTGGCTTTTACCAGTTCCACCGATCCCAGCTAACGCTTGGGGAATATTGGCTAGCGGCCACAGTGGCGGCCATTTAGCTTGAGATATTACCGTAACATCGGCTCCAGTGTCAATAATTCCATTTAAAACCACCTTTTGTTCCCCGCGAACAAGGGTACATTGGCACATAGGCCGTTTTTGAGAAAGAGACTGTACCCATAAAATTTGTGGGTTCCCAGTTGAACCAAACCCACCCTGCCTTTGTTGGAGCTGATCCAAATTTGAATAATTTTTGCCTGTGGGTATAAGGATCAATTGTGCTATACGGCTGCCTTCCGGCACCGTGCAGGGAGGGAACGGGGTCCATGCCATGATTTTAATGTTTTCGGAACTATCAGAATCAATAACGCCTGGTAATACAAAAAGCCCGGATAATGTCGTAGAAGACCTCCCTATTAATAAGGCTTGTGTTTTCGGGGGTAAGGGTCCTGAAATATCTGTTGCCAATAAGTGAACCGAGGAATCAAGTAACGTTACTGTGTGGGCGGTTGCCAGGTCCAATCCTGCGCTGCCGGCTGTTGCTGGGCGAAGACTTGAGGTGCTGCTGCTGCTCCTCTTTGGGAATTGTTGAAAGGTGACGGCGTTATTTGTGTCTGCGCGCGTCGCTGTCCCGCGCTCCGAGATCGGTTTCCCTGGATTGGTTGTCCCTGCAAGTCATACTTAGACCGACATTGATTAGCATAATGACGACCCTTTTTACACCTAGGACAAATTCCTGGGACTCGGGGCTTAACGCCAGCCTTAGTAGCCAGACAATTCTTTTTTAGGTGACCAGGTTTGCCACAACCATAACAATTCCCCAAACCGCGCATGGCTGCAAAAGCAGCAGCCATGGCCTCAAATTTATAATCTACAGTACCGATTCTGTTATATGCCTCAATCATTTCGACTAAAGTAGGGTTCTGATTCGGGAGAGATTTTAAAAGCTTTCTGCAATCTGCATTAGCATTTTCCACAGCTAATTTTAACAACAAAATTTCCCGTGCTTCCGTATTATCTATTTGACGTTCCAAAGCCTGTTTTAATCTATCAATAAATTGCATATAGGGTTCTCGAGGTTCTTGTGTGATAGTGGTAAAAGCCTTTTGTGGTTTTTGAGAGTCGGGAACTTTAAAAAAGGCCTTTTTTGCCTCCTCACGGGTCGCTTCAAGAGCTTCTCGTGGGATTCGGGCTTGATCTGCCGGGTTAGTATGACGACCTGTGCCTGTAAGATGTTCCAAGGTCAATGCAGCAATTGCGTGGTTGTTATGACCCACATAAGTTAAAAGGAGCGCTTGGAGTCCCCCCCTCCAATGGGCCTCCCACAAAGTATACTGAGTCGGTGTTAGGAGCAGCTGTGCCAAAGATTTTAAATCATGCGGAGTCATAACATATGTATCAAAGACAGAAGACAACAAACTCGCAAAGTATGGTGAAGAAAGTCCATGTTCAGTAACGGTACGGCGCAGCTCCTTAATTACCGAAAAAGATAAAGCTTCCCACTGGCCCCCTCCGACTCGCCCTCCGCCTCGCTGATAAAGTACAGGAGCCACTATCGTTTTGGCAATCTCCAGTTCCCCCTCCTGTAAAGCTTGACGTCTAATGTTGGCCCACACATCATGTGGGTCGGGGGGGTATAAATCTGGCTCTTGTTCAGGGTCTACGGGTCCCGGGTCAAAGGGATCATCTTCAGGTGGGTACTCCGCGGCGCATACTGTCAGTGGTGCCGAGGGCTTTGTTCCCTCCGGTAACGGTGGGGACACCGGGGGGGGGTCTTCCTCTTTGTCTGAGTCTTTTCTATGACTGTCCTCCTGGGCTTTTAAAACCTCAAAAATGTTTCTCCACCACGGGAGCATACGCTGTGCTTCAACATTTCCCGTAGTCGCCGCATCCCATAACTTCACTCCCACATTATCCCAAAGGTCTCGTGTAAAAATAGTGGAGGAGGTTACAGCAGGTAATTTAACTTGAACCCACTTAAGAATTGTCTTAAGATCATGCCCAGAGATGTTCTTCCCATGTTTTTTAAGAAGAGCTTTCATAAGCTCATATACGTCTCTCTCAGGGGACGACGCTTGATTCCCCATGTTTCCCACAGCTCACCTCTCTACTCCGGAGGGATTTCAGACCGGTCGTTCCTGCTTCCTTTCAGCAGATCATTCAAAGTTCTGTGAGAGTCGCAGCAAGCCGCTCAGCTAGGCAGTTCGTTGACCATCACGTCGGGGTCACCAATTTGCCGCGATTGAGAGAAGGAGACCTGGTCAGGTGGAAATCAGATCCGTTTTATTGCTCTTAACATGCTTCTTTTATAAGGCTACATACATAGTCTAAGATAATCGTGTACAAAGCTTATTGGTTACATATTGCAAAAGTGATTACATATTGCAAAAGCTAAGTTCCTTATTCGCTGTTCCTCTTCACTCTGCTTACTTCGTTTCTTAGGGTTACAAGTTCTGCTTCGGTACTTTTCCACTGCATGTCTCAGTTTCATGATTGCTGACAGTGTCAGCTCTTACTGGATCTACATCCTGTTATTGTATAGCTGCAGGCCCCAAGGTCGCAATGCCCTTGCGGCCTAAACCTCCACTAGTCGTATTGCATTATGTTCTTTCTCCTGTGGTCCGTTCTTCATGAGTTCCCACAGGCCTCCTTCAATTAGGTGAGCTTCACTGGAGGTCCTTTCAGGATTAAACAAATCATTCCCTTCATTACCTCACCTTATTTGCCATGTCTAAACCATTAAAAGAATTAATGTACGTTTAGCACTGTTGGAGTTCATTTTGGCAAATATCTTATTTAGACAACTTTTTAAAAGCCTATTACTTACCTGAAAGGCTATAATGACCTAGGAGTAGCTTTCATTGCCCGCAATTAAAATCTACCTATATTTTTAAAAGAAATCTATGGTATTCTTCCAAAGCTTTATGCTGTCTGCAAAGAGATTTTTAAGAGCTAATCCTTTTCATTTGGTCAGGTAAATGTTGAAACATGCATTTCTCACTTAATAGATGGTTATTGCTGACTTCGAGGTGTTACTGTTTTCCTTCCTCAACCTTGAATGTGCACAGTAAAAATCTGGTTCAGAAGAGCTGGTTAGTATGCACAGTATCTGCCTGGGCAATGCTGAGCAACTTCCTTGTGTGTTTTTTTTTTACCATAAGCTAAACTTTTCAGTGCTGATTAAGGTATTTGCACACGTAGATGCTTTTAAAATGAAGAGGAATTTGGTGTGCAGATCCCATAGGTGACTTTTTAAAATGCCAACCTACATTTTATATTAGACGTGTCAGGGGGGAAACCCTATATTTGAGGCTAGGTCTGTAGCCCTGCAATTTGCTCTTCTGTCTGAGAGTTGATCCGGAGGCACGCCGTGCGTTGGCTCCTCCGTGGCTTTGGTGGCAGTGGTTCAGCTTCACTGCTGCCCTCAATGCAGGTGTATTATTCAATCAACAGAGTGGGTAAAAAATTGTGAACCTGATATTAGCTATTAATTTTCACTGTAGTAATGTCTAATGCTTCTGGTCAACAGTCCATAACCCACCACTGGGTGAGAAACCCAGTAAAATGGGGAAACTGGGGGCGGAGGTTTTGCGGAGGTTTCAAAGTGCACTCAGATGTGCTCCCAGCTTTGACTTCAGTGCCCTTGCGATCAGAAAGAGAGAGCCTGGATGCACAGGCTTTGGCGAAATGTCCATACAATGAGGCAAATACCATTAACCTAAAGCAGCGGGTAATGTACCGCTTGCCCTATTTTCTTTAGCGTGCCCAGATTGGCTTTATTAGATTAGCTGCACCAGTCTTGGATTTTTAAAAACTGATTAAAAAGATTCATTCTCACGGTTGAGACTGCCAGCAGTTTATTATCATATCTCAATCCACAATATTCCTGCTGGAGGAAAAGTTCCACTCTTTCTGGGCTTTAACCCTGGGAAGTGCCCAGTTTGGCATCCCCTGGTACTGGCTGGCAGCGGTGGCGGCTGTCAGTCATTGGCACCGCTTGTGGCTCATCTCTCTTCTGCAGGTGCCTGTACTGAACGTGTGGTTTTCTCCATATCTCCGTGCTGCCTTCCCCGCAGCGAGCTGTGCCAAATGTCTAATCTAGAGCTTTGCTGCCGCCCTGGAATGGGCAGGGCTGTGTCGGAAAGCGGACAGCATTGCCTGGCAATGGGCAGGTTGGAGGTGACCATCGACCTTGGGCTTGGTCTCCCATTGTCACGCTCATCCCACAAGCACAGCAGATGAAGAGAGGAGTGAGGCTGCAATTTTCGGCGGGTGCTTTTTAACTGTCGAAGAGCTGCTGTCTTTATTTAACTTGCTGAGTGATAATCTCAAGTCTGTCCACACAGCTCAAATCTGTATCAGCGCTGATAGACGTCACCACTCCTAAACAGACTGCTTTTAAATTGCACCCATAGATCTTCCTTGCACGAAAACATTCCTACTCCAGTATTTAGTGATGCCTGAAGTTATGTCTCCACATCAAATTAAGTAACTGTGCTATCAATAAGAAGGAGTAATGCGGTGTATTCCCTTCTGGATGTCTCCCTGTCCCTCATTTGTTTGCTGCTCCTGATTAAGATGGATAACGAGCTATCAGTAATTTTCTGACTGCGGTGCAAAGCAGTGAGGATTAAATCAGTCTGTGTCACTGGGAGCCAGGTCATAATTTAGGGAACCTGAGCGGTCCCCTGCATTCATTAGACTCCAAGGCAGCGGATGCTTGGGGATGTCTGAGCACAGTCTAGATGATGTGAGCATCTCTGCATGGGGAGAGCCAGGAGGTGATGTGGGGCCACCAGGAGATCCGTGTCTCACTGGGCTGGCTGAGAGCTGCAGGTGTGTTTTATCTTATTTATTGTGCTGGCTTCATTGCTGGCAAAATTCAGTGAAAAGGTTCTTGTTGCCCTGAATTTAGCCTTTCAGCTCAGTCTTGCCTTTTTAATGTGTTCCTTTTAATGATCTAGGGCTTGCTTAGAGTGAGCAACTTGGATTTAGGTTGGAGAAGGGTACTGCAGATATATATAGATACATACATGTATATTTTAATGCTCAGATTAAATAACTTTTAGACATCCTCAGGCACCCAGCAATGTGAATTATGGCTGGAAAAATCTCTCACGTAAATAGGGAGTGCTTGAGAAGGGCTGTTAGCATCGTCTTGTGAGGAGTGAAATATGCAGGAGTGATGGAGAAGAGCTGCAGATCAGCTTCGGAGGAGGTTAATTCTCTGGGGTAACAGTACGCAAGATTGAAAGCTGGTGGGTGCCAGGAGATACCACCAGTTGACCGCAGGGCGCTTTTAGCCAGAGCCAGTGGGGTTTGTCCACAAATACAAAAATAAAAGGGACTCATTTTGCAACATCTTAGACAACAGAGCAAATCTGGGGGCATTTATTGGAGGTGCCATCTCTCACTATGTCCAGGTGGCTGGACAAGGCAGCAAGAGTGAACCTTCCACCTTGTGGTCACCTCAAAGAGGTGATACCTGTTACCACAGCTAAGAGCCATCATCATGCAGTACTCTTTCTAAAAATGGAACCACCCCAAGCAGATGGCGGCCTTACAGAAACATCACTCGGTCTATCACTGCACGTATCCGTATTTTGGTTCCTTTCAGCAGAGAGGGCAGGAGGGGCATAACCGTCTCGCTGGGAGCTATTTGCACTTTCTGTGCTGTTGAATGAAGACTGGAGCAGGCTGAGCTTCAGTGGGATAGCTTCACAAACCTCCTGTTCTTCCAGGAAAACACTGGCTGAAAGCAAATCAGCAACAAAAAAAGGCTGTGGGAAATGTATCTTTCAAACTTCCTTGGCTTTGCTTATGTTTATATATATACACACACACATCCCTACATACTTCAGGTCTATGCAAGGCTTTCTTTCGGGATTTTAAAATATCAACAGCAACCAAAAAAGAAGGGGCACAGAGCAATTCCTGAGCTTTTGAATGGCAGAGAGGCCGGAGGACTGCTGTGGCCACTGCTGGCCCTGTGCTCACTCACACCTTCTCCCCAAAGCTTCCCGTGCCTGCCTTGGTTTTCATCCCTCAGCTCATAGGGGAGGATAGGATAAAGCCCACACCAATTTCATCCTGGCATCCTCTCGTTCGTGGGCCTGTTGCCAAAGAAACCAGTGCTGCTTTTGCCTTCCCCCCACCCTGTTCGCAGCCTCCCCCACTGCCAGACAGAGCCCCCTCGCCTGCCAGATGGAGATGCCACATTTCTGGCAGCTGCTGTGCTGGGTAGGTCTTCCTCATACCCGCAGGATGCAATTGCCATCCAACAGGTCTGTTGTGGCATGGGGCGGGATTAGCAGACGATGGCTTGTTTGTGCTGGTGACCAACTTGCACCTACCCACACTGAAAACATCGATGTGCTCCAGCACACAGCACTTCCAAGCTGAGATGTGCAGCCGATTAGCATTTGGGGTGGCAGATGGCTCTGCAAAGTGTTTTGCTTATGGTGGCGAGGACTGACACCTCCAGCATCCCCTGCCTGCCTGCTGTAGGGATTTGTAATTTGCAGCGCTGAGACTGGCACGTGTTGGTAGACTCGACTCCTAGTCCCTCCCGAAGACAGAGCAACATCCAGATTTTACTGGGGGGGGCTGACAGGCATTGCTGCAGCCTCCACGTTTGGGTGCAGGCAGCTAAGGAGAGTGTGTCTGCTGCTGGAGACAGTGAGTGGGCTGGAGAAAGGCTTTCGAAGCCTTGCTGCTAGAGGGGGACACTGACCTGTACGGTCCCGTTTCCAGCCCTGCAGGACCCCATGTGCAGGTTGGGTGGCGATGGACTGAGGAATCGCGTAGTGTATGTATTGGGATGTGCAGGACGGATAGATGTCCTTCAACTGCATAGCCTGGAGGGCAAAGACACCACCTCCAGGAGCAGGGAGGAGGCAGAGCTGTGGCATACTCCCTTCCCTCCTGCCACCACCAAAAGTGATTAGCCACAGACCAGGCACCAGACCAGGGCATTACCAGGGTGTGAATTTACCTCCCCCTGACATGCCATGGTTGTGGCAGCCCTGTTCCTGATGAACCCTCAGGCTTCAGCCATGCTTTAAGCCAGGGTCTTTGGCTTTGGCCTCTTTCTAACAGAAAAGGATTCCAGGGCTGTTATGTTTCGGTGGGCTTTCCATTCGCCCCTGCAGAGCATCACCAAAATTAATTTTCGGTAAGGGAAATCCCAGCATTGGCAACTGACTTCTTTATGTCTCACCTCCAGCTTCACCCGCTGCTTTCTCCTCCCCCTGGGGAGAGGAGGGCAGCCACTCTCGATACCAGGCAGCGAAAACAAGACTTCTTCCCTCCTTGACTCATTAATTAAAGCCACAAATTGAGCTCTTTTCTTGCTATCTGAAGCAATCACATAAATAGCATTGACAGACCTAAATGAACATCCGAAAATATCCTGCAGGATCAGCAGAGAGGAGCTGTGTTAACCTCCAGGGATGGGGGCCATCATTAAAAACAAGATGCTGTGTTTTCTTCCCCGCTGAGCACAGAGTTCAGCCTGGATATGGAGAAGGTCCCAAGGTGCAGGCAATTCTGCCCTCTGTGCCAGACCTCGGGCATCCCTTGGGAGTTTGGAGAGCTGTCCACGAGCATCCTTGTGTGGGTTTTGGGGTGTAATCCTCTGCGGTCATTGCTCTGTGAGTGGTTGTTTCTGATGCTGGGAGTGCCAGACAGTGGCACTGGAGACCGACTTATGGCTTGGGATGGTCACGGTGAAGACTGTGAGATGCCTGTTCTGTGGAGACGTGCAGAAAAATCTGCCTTCCTACTGAGAAGACACTTGGCCACGTTCACTAGAAATGGCCCAGTTCAACACAGATTGCCAGTAGTAAATTCCCACACCCTGTTGCATTCGTGGTCGAGCTCCAAAAGCAAAGTCATCAAGTCTCATTCAGCTGAATGAGCATCCATGGGGATGTTTCAGGCAGTATCCATTCCTAAATACTGTCGGGAAACACCACGGTTTTCTGCTTATACCTTGCAACTTTAATTGTGGGGCACATCACACGGGAACCTGAGGGTTAGCTGGCTAAATTGAGTTGCTGTTTAGCAACTGTCTAAACTACCGGTGCAAGGTAGATAAGCGTAGCCATCAGCACCTCACTCCTTGATGTTATCCATTGACTGAATAAGCTAAATTCTCTTGGTGTCAGCCTTAATATTTCCTAAAGGGATGGGGAGGCTATTAAAGGAGTGGCAGGAGACATAGCATTATCACTGGAAATACTTAACTGAGAGGAAAATACTGCTCTTCGCTGAAATCAGATGTTGTACCATGAGAAGTTCCAGCGAGGGCGATGAGCTTTGTCTGGTGCAAGATGCTGTTCAGGGCAAATCTGAATATCATCGTTGGCCTGAAGTGATTTGTGCTTTCTGCGGTGCTTAACATTTGATTTCCTTTTATTGCTTCTTTGCACACACAAAGCTGAATTCAGAGCTGCTGCAAGCCACAGGCAAAGCTGGTGAGTTCACTAAAACCCACCCGAGAAGCAGCTGGGAGCAGCCGGCAGCCTGCAGCCCATAGCCCCCAGGAGCTGGGCTGGCGTTCGGCACCGAGCGACTCCAAAGCATCAGCGTGACACTGCACGGTGTTGGAGAGCATCAAACCCTAGGCTCCTGCTGACTGCAGCTTTAACTCAGCCTCTGTGAAGTGTGCTCTTGAATCCACAGTTTCCTCTGCATCCCCAGAGTTCTGTGGTGGGGACCGTGCAGAAGATGCAGTTTGTTCCATGGTCTAGGATGGCTGCTCCTCTTGCGTCTGGGCAGTGAGCTTTTTCCAGCATGATAGGGAGCATCAGGTCGGGGGTCTTTTGAGTTTCTTTAAAGCACAACTGTGCCACTGAGTCCTAAGAGGACTTAGTCTTGCACCCATGGGTAGTGTTGCATGATGTAGCAGGTGTGCATGGGGTTAGATGTTCCCTCCGTACCAGGGGAGCAGTTCAGCAGCACAACATGGGTCATCACCAAGGTATCTGGTCTTACACATGCAGTTGGAAAATTCACTGTCACTCTTCCCAAACAAGAAACCGGATATGATTTTTCTACCCTTCTCCCACCAAAACAGCATCTGAATGTCCTTAATATATCTCCATAAAAATCTTCACAGTTGTTCTAGCAAACAGCCTGGAGTGCTGTGGTCTTTTATTATATATTTATATATATTTATTACATAATTAACTATATTAAGCAAAGCAAATCTTACAATTACATTGTCTATGGGAGCAGGAATCTTCTCCCATCGGTCTCCCTGAGCGAGAAGAAGAGGGTGATTACTGTTCTGTTTTCATCACAGCTGTGGTTTAAGATGCTTTTACAAAGACCAGGATGACAGCCCTTGCCCAAAGCAGCTTCCTGTTCCTACTGCTTTTGTGATAATTAACTTTCCTGATGTGCTTGACATGTCATCAAATGTTTCTGAGCACCATCTTTCTTTGAATAATAAAAAACCTCACGTTGCTGTGCTGTTCTGTCTCATTATTTGTGATTTTTCACATCAATTTGGTAGATCCCAGTCTCAGCTGCATCCAAGCAGCACAAAGCCACAGTGGGAAAAGCTCAGGACAGTCCCCAGCAGCATGGGGTTGGGGCACTGAGCTTTTGAAATGTTGGGAAGCTGATCTATGAGATGGAAAAAAAATATATTAGAGAACTTAAGGGAGTCTGCTTAGCTCTGCTGTAGAGCAAAGAAATGACTTGGTTTCTTGTTGTGGGACCTAGTCGTGGCTTTACGGGCTGCAGCTCCTCTAAGGCACATCACAAAGCCACATAGCATCATCCCCAGGTGCCGGATGTTATCTCCAGCAATGCATCAGCTGTTGGCTCTATAAAGCCTGAGGCTGCTGGAAGACTCCCTGGTGACTTGTGCCGTTGCATAGAGAATGCTACTTGTCTGGGGCGTATTTTCAACTAAATTTCAGAAGTACAGTGTCCCTCTCTGAGGACATCTTTCCTGTGCCTTAGCTGCGGGTGCAATGCTCACAGCATCCCATTTTGGATGAACGGGATCCACTTTTCCAATATGAAGGTGGGAGAAGTTTAGATGGGGAAAAAAAGGTGCTGGCTTGATAGCGATTGTGCTGGAAAATTTGATTTCAGGCAGTGGGAATTTAAGTTGACTTATCACAAATGGAGTGTGGAAATTTTGCCTTCTATTAGAAATCCACATTTCTATAGGGATGGGAATAGCAGAGGCAGGAGAGAGGATGCAAAAACGTTCCATCTGGCTTGCTGTGGTGTGCAAAAGAAAGCATTTCACTCTAGTAATTCAGAGGTGGCTATTTTGAGAGAATGCTGGGGGAAAACAAGGTCCAGAGCAGTGGTAGTGTTGCCCTAAATTAAAAGTACCAAGGTTTGACAGAAGAGATGGATGTCCTGAAATGGCAGCAAAACATCACATAGCAGTGCAGAGACCAAAGCCAGGTTTTCTCCAGTTTGCTAAAAGCAGGGGAAAAGGAAAATAAACCCATTTCCTGTAATTTTTCCCTTGGTTCAGCCTCTGAATACAGCTCCTTCCTTAGGGGTGCTCAGGTGATGTTTAGCCGGCCAGCCCAGGGATGCTTGGTGCTGCTTCAGCAAGGGCTGATTTGGCCGCCCCCCTGATGCTCCTCTCAGCCTTCTGTCCTTATGATTTACCCAAAATAGCTGTCATTTTTCCTCTTCCCCTCACCCAGCCCTTTTGGGGGAGGTGGCAACATCCCAAGGACTTTCCGTTAGACACAGAAGTGCTTGCCAGGTCCTTCCTGGCTCAATAGATGCCAGAGATCAGAGGGGCAGATTATCAGTGTTTAATTACTATTTTGCAGAGCTGCCCTATGTCCTTGGCCGGGGCAGGGACATTGCTGCTGTGGTGCTGTCCCCAAAATGAGTGATTCCCTCTCTGCCGGGGACCTCAAAGGCATGGGTGATGCTTTTAGTGCATGCCCCTCATCCATCACCTCTTTTCACCGTGGTGCCTGCTTTCTGCTTCTCAGCTCTGGGGTGGGGACATTAATGAGGGGCATTTAGCGTTTTACTTTTTTCCCAAATGATCCCCCCTGGGGAAGCTGAAGAGAGAGAAGGGATCTGGGTCACTGGGAGGAAGAGGAAGGGCAGCTGTGGCAATGATGGAGCTGCCATGGGATGGACAGATAAGGAGTACACAAGGAAAACCAAGCTTTTCCCCAGTTTGCAGTACCCCATCAGCCAGTCCCACCTTGCTCACCCTCAGCTGATCGTGACCCTGTGCTGTGCTTTGACCCTGCGGCGTTTCAGTGCAGGAATGCACCCAAAACCCTGCAAGGGGGGCGCAGGGTCCCCAAACCCCAGCTGGCAGGTGAAGGTGGGCTCATCTGCAAGTGAGAAGACACACCAACTCTGGTCGCCACAGCCACGTTGAACAGGCCTGCAGTGCTATAAATCCACCAACGTTCAGCACCCGGAGAAGGCTGTGTCTGGAGACCTGTGTGGGTGTCAAGGCAGCATTGGCTTCTCAAATTAGATGATTAACAGGCAGCTACAGGGCAGCTAGAGAGAAAACAATCTTCCCCTTTCCTTGCCATCCGAATCTCCAGAGGGAGCTTTTTGTTTAAATTTTAATGAAAAGGGTTTTTTGGCTCTGGGAGCACAGAGCAGGCTGTTGTGTGGAGGCTGTCCATCCTGGGCATCCCTGACATCGGCAAGCAATCAGAGCATCCTATTAAAGAGGGACAGGCCCTTACTTCAACTTTAAATACAGCTAGCTGCAATTATTGGCATTTTCATTGTGTTTGAACCCTGGACATTTGATGTGAGCAAATGAGCTGACCTGATGGCAAAGTCCACACTGGGCGTCATAACACACCACCACCCACCAGCCTTGGTGAAGCAGAGAATTAAAATCTGTGATGAAGAGCACAGGCTGTGGTGCAACCAGTGCAGGGACCCGAAAGCCATGGGAAGAAGTGACAACTTCAGTGGGTTGCCAGAGAAATACCGCAGCTGGGATCACAGCCTTTCCAGCCAGGATTGTGTCTTCCAGAGAGACACTAACTTCAGAAATCTTCAGCTGCTGACCAAAACAGGTCACAACTTTTTCAATCAGATGCATGTAAAGAAAAACACATATATATATATGTGCAGAGTTTGGCTTTTCTGTATCGCTGTGTGTCCTTGGCTGTTAACTCCTGGCTTTGAATCTCTTTGCACTGTGGAATGACTGAGGTTGGGGGGGACCCTTGGAGGCTGTCCAGCCCAAAGCCCAGCTCAAAGAAGGCTTAAATCCACCCCATGCCCAGTGCATTGCTCCTCAACTGCCAGCAGACCGGTGTAGCCTGAACTCTAGCTCATCAACTGGTGCTGAATTTCCTTGTCTGGAGCAAAAGCCTGCTTCGTCCTGGCATCCTGACAGATTCACGTGCTGGCCAGGCAAAGGAGGAGGCATCCTCCTCCTTTCATGGAGAGACACAGACCTTCCCAGCACCACAGGGATCAGCAGCCCTGGAGTACACCCAGTCACCCCACATTCTGGTACAGGAGCCACCAGAGGCATCTTTCTCAGGCCCTTCTGTTGTGGTTTCATTAAGATGGATGTGAAACGTTGTGGTAGAGCTGATCTACATTTGAAGAGGCCTTTATTAAAAGGCAGGAGGTCACTTCTAAAGACAAACAACTTTCAGGCACAGTTTGGCTCAGCAGCAACCTGAATTTTCTACATCTGGTTACATCCAGCCCTGTCAAACTCATGGCCTGGAGAGCTTAAACATAGGGTCCTGAGGAGCATCTTAATAAAGGCAGGGCAGTAATAAATCAGCACAATGAAATGAACAGTTCTCTGAGACTTCAAAACGTGAGACCCCAGCACGGGATTGGCTATGGCTCTGTAGAGGAATTATAGAGGAATGAAGCTGAGTTAATTAGCATTGATAATATACAGCTGTGGGCTGGCTTCAGGGGCGGTGGGCTGGCTGATGTGGATAACGTGCAGCTGTGGCTGGTTCCTGCTAAGTGGTTAAATAGCTCTAAGGGGTATGAAAGAGGAGCCCTGGATGAAGAGAGACCTGGAAGAAGCAGATGGAGAGAGAGAGTGAGTGCATGCATGCATGCATGCATGCATGCATGTGTGTGCGCACACAGGCACGCATGCATCCATCCATCCTGGATGTAGGTGGACTGGCCTGAAGAGGATAGAGAAACAGCAGGGACAGTAGATAAACTTTTGCGTTAACCTGGTATGGGATGGTAAAAGCCTCGTTGCAGATGGCTATTTTTGATAGCGCTGTGACACAGCTCAGCCTATTTCCAGCTGCATAAGGATCCCATTTTCCCTTCCAAACAGACTTGAGCTTTATTTTAAACACTAACAACTTGCCTGTAATTTCATGTCTGTACACACTCATCTTTTGAATGCACTTCGTGCACCAGAGGCATAGATTAAAACTGGTGGCCAGCCGAGGGGTGACATTTTTGAGCAGCACTCGAGCCACTTTTCAAATGCCTTCACGCTTCCCTGATGCCATGAGTGCGACTGCCTCGATTTTTTTTTTTTTCCATGTACTGCTGGATCTGACATTAATTCCTGGCACTAACTGATGCAGGAGCGAGAGGGGAGGAGAAAAGGGTTTGCAGAAGGACCGCTGGGCAATGGGTATTTGTGGGGCTTTGACAAGGAGGAAAACAAGATCCTTGCTGACTTGCTGCTCAGCTTTGATTTTGTGTAATAAAGAAGCCAACAAAATTATCAATAATGAGCAGATTAAAGGAACTTGCCCTTGAGGAAAAAACATATTTTATCAGAAAGGTTGTTGGGGAGGTGAATTATTTTTGTTAGTTTGATGCTATAAATAATTTTGGGTTAATAGCCTGGAGCTGGTGTGGGTCCCTGGGGTTACTGGGTGTTCAGGTGCAGCTGCTGTGGTCGTGGGGGATGGATGGGCTCTGGTCCTTGCAGCTCAACACAAGCTCACCAGGCTAGAGCAGCGAAGGCTGGCCTGTGTCCTGACGCTTCTCCTCATGGTCTTGTCCATCTCACAGCCAAATTTTATGAAAATTAGTGGGCAACTGAGCAGAAAATCTGGGGGCACCGATGGGGCATCTGATGCCATTTGTACTAGAGGTTGGTTGGGGTACAGAAACAGAAGGAAACTTTCAAGGCCTTTTTTTTTTTTTTTCCCCCCTTATTGCTTGAGGGCAGCCAAAACAATGAGACAAGTGAACAGCATGGGGCAAAGGCTTGGCACTGATCAGGCCGGGAGCGTTGCTGCTGATTTGGCAGCAGCTGTGTTGTGGCCAGAGACCAGTAAGGGGCACCTGCCTGCTCCCAAGTGCTTCTAGCAGAGCTGCTACACTCAATTTAAAATCAAAAAAAGTATTTATGGCTATTACTCCCGTGTGTTTTTGCAGGTCCGAACTGCTTTGCAGGAACCACAATAATTCCCGCCGGCATCGAAGTGAAGGTGGACGACTGCAACATCTGCCACTGCCACAACGGGGACTGGTGGAAGCCGGCGCAGTGCTCCAAGCGCGAGTGCCAGGGCAAGCAGGCTCTGTAGCGGCAAACCCCCCTGCCAGCAGCACCGCCGGCCAAACAACCCGCTGATGATGATGACTATGAAGATGACGAAGGAATGGCTTTGACGCTGCCCACGCGTCCAACCTCCTGCCAGCTGCAACAGGGTCACCAGCAAAACCTTGCGAGGGTTTCACACAAGCAGAGATTTTTACTTGCGGGGAAGGGTCTCCCTCTCCCCCCACCCCCTCCTGCTTTTCTCTCGCTTTACACACTATGTATCCAGTATCTACTCTGCTTTTGTAATTACCAGTGCTTGATAGGGATGCAGTGGTCAGATTTGGGGAGGAAACAAGAAAAACTGCCCACACAAGCTGTTGGACTGGTGATGCCTCTGAGATGCCAGCCAATTCACCGCTCTCACTTTCTACAATGTGGATCGCGGGTTTTTCACGTTTATTTATTTAAAGGTTTTTTTTGCTATTGTGAAATATTTTTTTTTTAAGCCTCTTCCTAAGCTAGGATCGTCGGGGCAATACAGCTATGAGTGAAGCGATGAATCATTTTTATCGTGTCTATAAGGGGAGGGGGCCCACTAAGGACAGGAGGGAGGTAGATATTAAAAGGGGAGGAAGGGGTTAAATAAAAGCCCAGCTGGAATGTAACTTGCAGAAGGACCAAGGTAGATGCACAGGTACACGGCCGGACACCCGAGACACAAGCTGTATCTGTGTTACACTTTCTCCACTGAGTGGGGACAATAAAGTCAAAGACACCTACACAGTCACCGTGACCTTGATCGGAGCACAAGCCCACACCGGCTGCACGGGCAGGCAGGGCTGGCAAGCCAGCAAGGCTTGGCACGGCACCGAGAGAGCAGTGTCTTACCTGGGTTGTCTCTGTGCGATGCCTGGCTGGGGCAGCTGCGGTGGAGCAGAGGGAGGAGGGTCCCTGCTTTGCTGGCAGCACCGCTGCTCTTGCTGGAGCCAAGGGCATCATTTCATTGACTTCAGCAACAGTGGGACTCAGCCGCCATGAGTCAAAATTAAAATATCTGATCCACCCATCACCCTTAGGGAGGTTTCCAGAAACACCCCATCATTGTGCCAGCACTGAACCAGCTCAGCTGGTGGGTAAGAACTTTTGCTGCAGCGCGAAGGAGCTTCCCTGGCTCTCCCCCAGTCCTGGGAGCATCCGTACTGCTGGGGATAACGCAAGCCAGGGTGCATGGGCGGCTGGGGACAGGATGGCTGAGTCTATGGGAATGGGCTCCTGGTGTAAAGGGTCTCTCTAGAAAGCAGCTATGTGCCTGCCTGCCAAGCGGGGAGGTCCTGCTGGTCCCTTTGGCTTTTTCAGCACCGGCACCTCGTGTTTTCTCAGGCTGCGGCTTCCAAGCGATACTGTGAGAGAAAAGCCACCAGTGTCATTTCCCTGCTCTGCCCTGCCCAGGTGAGCACAGGAGCCTTTCCCATCACTGTCCATGCTTGATTTGCTGCTTTTTGGTCATGGCCATTGGGGTGATAGTGCTTACTTGTTCAGACTTCAGCCCAGCTGCTCTTAACAGCGATGGCAGCAAATCCTCCTTACAGCATCCTCCACCGAAGTTGATCAGCCTGGTTGGTCTCGGTTTATGCACACTGTTGCCTTTATATTTTTATTTCTTCCCCATTTTTGCATTTTACTGGAGGGCAAGGGGTAGGACAAGCACTAGCACAGTGATTGCCATACTTTGGCTGAGCATTGGCTTCCTGCGAGTTGAACTGGTACCATTAAAGAAGTCATCACCACATTTCTTTGTAAGCTGTTGCCTGTCAATGACTATCTGGTTTCAAAATCTTCAAACAATAGTGTGCCTGAAACTAGTGAGAAAAAAAAATTCTGTAAAAAATGGGGGGCCGTCTCGAAACAATATTTGATGTGTAAAAGACTATATTATTAAAAAATTATTTTGTTAAATATAAAGTGTGTGAACCAGCAAAAAAAATCCCAAAATTACATATTTGTGGTGTACTTTACTCTGCTGATCACCATCTCCTCCAGCTCCCAATTCCCGAACCTGTCCCTTCCTCCAGCCCCTGACTTGCTGCAGCATTGGCGAGTGCAGCACTGCAGCCAGGGTGGGAGGCGCGGGTGGAGCCTGGAAATAGCCGTGGAAGTCCTACGGATGGGGTGAGTTGCCCACAGAGCTCCTCAGCAGTAAATCAGTAACTCAGCTTTACTTTGTCAGAAGGTACCTGTCCAACCAGGATTCCCTTCTGGGGAGCTGTCGTGCACCAGTACAGCTCCTGTGCTCTCACTTCGGCTTCCATCTGTTTTTGCCCTTTGCTGGTGCCATTTGATATTCGATGCCGTTTCCTGAACATGGAAATTTGCTTTCAGTTCACAAACTCCATTTGGTACCTCCAGATGCATCATTATTTACACTGGTAAGTAGTTACTCTAATTAATTACAGCTTAATTACTGTAGTTAATGTTTGTACAGCACTATACGTGCCACATATTATTATTTTCTTCATTATTAATTAAGCACCATCTCCATTCCATGCTGCGCTACTTCATTACTTCCCAGGGAGTCACAGTAGCACCCTTATTCCCACCCAGAAGCACTTTACTCTGGGCTCCCACCAGGATGCTGCGGTGCCGGTGAGAGTGCAAAGAGCAGTATCTACAGTGAGTGGTATTGCTAAGCAACATAGGAATACTCAGGGATTTTTTTTTCCCTTTACCCTTTCAGGGCATTGAATCTAAAAAAACAAACAGGAAAAAAAAAAAAAAAAAGCTCATGGCAGGGGGATGCCCAGAGGACCACGCAGGCTGAGCTGGAGCATGGTTTGGGTGAAGTGAGGGGGAAGCCCTGCAGATCCTATCACAGAAGTGTCTGTAAGGTCTCCGTGAGATGCTGGCTCAAGCTGTAGAAGGGATTTGATTCCCCCAGACCCAGTGGCATTAGGCGCATGGTCCTGCAGAGGGATCCTGTGGCTCTTGGGCAGGGCAAGGTCTGGGGTCACAAGGGGGAGTGATGGGCACAGGTCGGCTTTTCAGAGGATTTATGTGGAAGCACCTGGGGCGCTCGGAGCAAGAATCCTGAAAATCATTGCCACCGGCTCAGCTTCATAGCAGCCCATCCCAGGCCAGACAGGATGGTCCAAAATTGAAATCCCCTTGAGCACTCTCCAGATACGACAAAGTGTTTCAGCCTCATCTCCATCTCCTTCCTTTCTGCCTTTTTTTTTTTTATTTAATGTTTTAGTTCATTTCTCCCTTTTAATTAATCACAGCTCTGGGCCAGCCAGACCCATTAACTACTCTTCTCATTTAGACCTTTCAGAGATGCAGTTGCAGATGCAATTTAATTTGTTGACCCATGATCGATAGCAATTAATACCATCTCTTTAATCTTGTTGAGAGGCTCGTCTTGGGCTTCCAGAGGCTGCCATCTCAAGGGAAAGGTGTCTGATACATATGTTATTAGATGGGGGAGCACAACCTGCGCTGCGGGTGCGTCCCTCCTGTCCCCCCCTGGGCTGACACTCTTGAATATACAAGAGGTTTTGTGGGAGATGGAGAAAAGGAGAAGGTGGACAAAGGTGAGGGAAGATGCTGAGGGGTAGAGAGACAGCAGGGGGCTTGGTAGGGCAGAAAGTAGGGGAAGGTGGGGTTGATGGGTTAGAAAGATGAGGGATAATGAGGACAGCATGAGGCAAGATAGAA
This sequence comes from Falco cherrug, assembly GCF_023634085.1. Taxonomy (NCBI): domain Eukaryota; kingdom Metazoa; phylum Chordata; class Aves; order Falconiformes; family Falconidae; genus Falco; species Falco cherrug. The sequence continues at coordinate 9,431,207 of NC_073704.1, read as the reverse complement.
ATGATACAGCTGAGGAGACGTGGCTAGAAAAGGGAGCCAGAAGGTCTCAAATTGCAGCAAAAGAGCAGGTCAGAGGGTGGATTGCTTAGAGGCAGCAACTTCAACATGAATAACAGCAAATTTTGCAGAAGAAACACACCCAGAGCCAGAAAACCAATCCTTCCTGCTGACGTGCTTTACATCCAAGTCTCACTTTGATGGGATGCCACTTTTTGCCCGCTCCGCCGCCCCCCCCCCCTAAGTGCAGCAGCTCTGCACAGCCTCCCTCCTCCTCCCAGCAGTGGGAAAGCCCACACCGAGAGCATTGCCTTTTCCCCATCCTCATTAATATGCCATTACACAAGATTATTTTATAATTACAGGATTATTTCCTGCAAAACCCAGGGGGAAGCTGTCTCAGCTCTGGATCACCTGCAAAGCATCAGCAGGGTGATGTTACTCTCCCCCAGGAGCCTGCAAGGCACACTCAAAACCAGATCAAGGAGGGAAAAACCTGGACTTTGGGTACTCTCCATCCTACCTTCCCACACAGACAACTCCATGCAGTACCGGGATGCTGAGCACCAGGGCTCCTGAGTCAGCAGCATGTAACAGCTTCAGTGGCACATAATGAGTGAAGTCGCACCTGACAGGAGTGTCCGCTGGCTCAGCTGTCCCAGCCAGCAGGGATGCCAGATCCGTGGCAGCAGCCCCTATTCAGCCACCGCTCTGCAAATGTAAAGGCAAAGAGCAAATCTTCAGCTTCCAGCACAGCGTGAGCAATAATGCGTTTCTCTTCAGTGGCTGTTAAAGAGAAAAGAGGGCCCATGTGAATGTATAGCAAATGAATGCCTTTTATATAGCAAAATTACATGGGTTTGCAACAGCAAGTCAATATAGAAAATGAAAAATTTATCAAAAATTCACTGTCCTTTGTAGCATGGAAGCTTAGCTTTTAGAACACAGGTAACAGAGCACATGGAAAGGAAGTAAGTGTCTGTATTTATATATTTAATATACCCTATGTATTTATTTATATTTGCATATATATTTCCTACACTTTCAGAGTGATTTTTTAAGGGAAATATATCTTTTTACCACGATTAACTTCAGTATCTAAAAGAACTCTTCTCTCAGAAGATGCCAGTTCATTCCCCCACTCAGGTGAACTCTTCCCACATGCTCCCAGGAGAGCCAGCAACACCCCAGTGCCACAGGCTGCAGCAAGAGTTTTGCATCCAGATATACCCAATGTTGGATGATGTCCAACATGACCCAGTGACACCTACTTCCCTGTCAACATAGGAGCTCTGGGAACATGACTATTCCAGTTCACACAGTAAGGTGACAGAGATCCTCCAAGTTCTCCTTAAGAGGCTCCTCAATGCACAGGACTTTGTAGGATGACCATTAACTTGGTCCACCCTCCAATCCACGTAGACAGAAGATGACTCTGAAAACCTGTTAGCCACCAGGGCCGCAGATTGGCATCGGAATAAACAGCAGAGGAGCACAGAGTAGATGGTTGGTGGTTTTTTCCAGCAGACCCACAGAGGAAAAAAAAGCACCTGAGATGCACAAAAATCCCTACAATGTATCATCTTGTGACCCTTGGTCACTGAATAGCCCCTCTTTTGGCAATTCCCTTCCCTGTACCCACGGACATGCGTGCCGACAGTCCGTGAATGGGGAGAAGGCAGGTCAGCACCAATATCACATAAGTCAACAGCAATCAGAGGCCCTGGTGTAGCCAAGGGATCCATATTAAGCCATGTAAAATACTATCTGGGGGCTTTCTGTGCTTTATGTGCATAACCAGCCCAAGGCAGGGAGGAATAAGCCATTGCCAAGATGTGGCATACTTCTGGACACAGGATGTGCAAGCCCAGGCAAAGGGGTAATTACGTGCCAGAAAACTGGAAGGAAAGACAGAACCCAACAAGAAAGCTGGGACGGGCTCCTTTGGGGTGGCACAGAACTATACAGTGCCCTCCCTGCCGAGGCCAGGGGATGGGTGATGGTGGCATCCATGCGCGCAGACAGCCTCGTCTCTTGGGCAGGCAGCCAGCTGGGTGTTATCAATGGCTGCTCAGCAAGAGGCAGGCTAAGCCTCTCTTTTCCCAGGGAGAAAGGATGAAATGTCCTCGGACCACGCTGGTCCCCCTGGTGTCACTAATTAGTTGTGTCCCTGGGAGCCACCAGTCAATATTTTCTTGGCACTGGGCTTTCCACAGAAGGCACCAAGAGGGTGGTTAGAGTAGCACCAAGAGACGTTATCTGACAGTTTCAGGGCATCCTGCCCAACACAACCTTTCTGATCCTTGGCTCATGCAGCATCCCTGGTGCCGGCACCCATGCCTGACCCCATCGGAATCCCAGAGCTGTGTCCTCCATGCCATGCAGAGTGCTTTCTGCTCACCTGGCCGGCATGGGGCTCAGCAGAGTCCCATGGTCTCTCCACTCTCTCTCTGGCCCAACCAGCCAGGTGAAAGGACCCTTTGCTGTGTGATTTTCTCATGTTCACTCAAGATACAGGAGATGGTGATCTGGGGAAAGAACGGAGAACGAGAAGGTGTGAGCCTGAGCTATTAGGTTTGTTTCAGTGGGACAGAGCAGGATTTCAATAATAATTAATGCCACTATTAAAGATGCTCGTTTAGATTATAAGGCATCTGGTGCTAGAAAGGACACAGTCAAGGTATTTTTGGTCATTACAACACACACAAAGTTTCGTGCTGCTGTTCTCTTTGTAGTGATAACCCATAAAAGCTTGAAGAATAACCACCAGGCCACCCTCCCACCTGGTTATCCATAGGGATTATCCTGTTACTCACATAGATTATCCCTTCAGGTACTTCACTGGTGGCTTGGCTCTGTGTTTGGAGAAACAGCCAAATCCCAGCCTGGGGAGCTTTGGAAAAATCATGTGAATCTGGAGGCAAAACTCCAAGGAAGCAGGTGAATCAATGGGGCTCGCCAGGCTTTACATCGTCCCTCTAAATGGTGCCTGATGATTGGAGTGGCGACTGCAGGCCGTGCCTTGGGGTGGGCTGCAAAGACAGAGCATCCCGTCGCAGGCGCTGCAGGCAGTGTGCCAGGTGCTGGCGTGGCTGGGGCAGGTGGGATCCAGCTTCCAGAGCTTTGGGTCCTACCTTGAAGGACTTCAGAAGAGGCTGCAATAAAGCCAGGGTGAGGCGTTCAGCTTGCTTGTTGAAAAGCGTTGCCTTAAGTGTTTACACCATTCTCAACACTGCCATCAAGTACTTCGTAAATAATTTCGGTTTAATAGATAGGGACCGGTGACCTTTGCTCTTTTCATTAGTTAGCTGGCTTGATGGATGCAACCTCTGCCTTGCACGGACAGTTTTCTGGATTTCCTAGGGCCCAGCTGGGCCCCTATAATTTAGCTGTATTTGCCGTTTCTCTCAGGTTTTTTTAAAGGACAAAAGCTTTGGGAAAGGGAAGAGATAAAAATGTGAGGAACTTGCTCTCCCACAAATAATCCACTCCCATACGTGCTGAAACACTCATTTTGCAGTCCATTAAGCTCAAGTTAATGCAGGTAGAGTATGTCTGGCATCGAGAGGATGGTAAAGGTTTCGGGATTTAATTTTACTCTGTTGAAAAATCCTACACGTTCCTGGCTGGTGTCGGTACTTCTGCAGCAAAGACAACAGGCCCCGCAGGAAGCATGAGGCCAAGGTTAAAGCACTTCTAAGTCAAGATGCTACGATACCCAAAGAAGCGATTTCCCATTGTATTGCATATCTTCTGGCACTTTATCGGCATGAATAGAAACTGCAAACGAAAGGGGTGTGTGGGGACCCATTGGAGCTGCAGATGGCTTTACATTTCCCCTAACTTTCTCTGGATTCAAGGTTATCCTCCTGGCTTGCTGCAGGCCTGTGCACTTGGGCTAATTGCATTTCTAAACAAATAGTAGCACTGCCCCTCCTCACCCCGCCAGCGTGAAAAGAAAGCAAATGGAGACGTGCCTAGAAAATAAAGTGTGCTTGTTATCATGCTGTGAAGGTCCACGGGATATTTTAGCCCTTCTGTTTTTGCTTAAAACATCCTAAATCCCACTGGTTTTGTCACAGCATGAAAAACAACAAATGGAAGGAGGTGCAGGTGCCTCTGGCAAGGGAGCAGGAGGCACATAGGAAAGGACAAACCTTAAAATTTCCCTGATAGTGAAAGAGTCTCCCTGGGGTGGTGGACAGCACGGGAAAAGCGGAGCTATCAGCAATGCCATGAGGTGGAGATACCAGAAATGCCATGAAGCAATGAGGTTTCCCTGCCTGCTCACTTGGGTGCTTGAGAAGATACAAGGCTGGTCTCCATCTGGCTGGAGCCTGGGGACCGAGGTGTCATTTGCAGTTAGTCCCACCTCTCACCAAAATTGTTAGCAGCAACCTGGGCTCCACCCTTCTAGCTCCGAGAAAGTGGATCACAAACTCACCCAGTGTTTGCATGCTACCAGCGACTGTGATGCCCTGGAGCAGAAACACGGGAAATTTATTCTGAGCAGAGCAGAATGTTCAGAGCAGAAATAAGAAGTTGCTGAATGGGAGACAAGATCCTGAGGAGTAGGGCAGTGTAGAAATAGAAATTTAGGTGGATGCATGTCTGAATCTCTGACCGGTGAAGCAGACACACATCCTTCCCAAGAGTTATCCTAGCAAGGAAGGTCTTGCTGGCCAGGCCTGGCCCATCATGCCTCCAACCTTGAGCAGGGCAGAGAGGGGACTCAGAGAAATTCGCATGTGCCACAGGCTTGTTTCATCGTTTTGTCAGACACGCTTTTCAAATAGCATTACCCAAACAAATGGCATTTGGGCTTAGTTTTTGAGACAGAATGAAAACACTTGTAAGAACATAACACATAGCAAAGATTTTTATGTCCATGTGCAGGGGCAACAGTGCTGGAGCCTTGTCCTAGGGAAACCTTGGGGTGTCACAGCCTTTGTTACCAATAAAGAGAAAAGAGAAAATGAGCAGGTTAGAAAACATGAAAAGGAAGAAACATGAAAACTGCTGAGCCACATTCCCTTCAAACAAGCACAGATTTGGACTAGAACCTGATCTTGGAGATGGTGTAGGGGAAAAACCTGGCATCATGCAAAGATGCTACATCTAGCACCAGTGACACCAGAAGTCTCTGGCCGTTTCCCAGCCCCAATACTAATAGCTCCGTTCACCAGGGGAAATTATTCCCATGGGTACGAGCAACAGGCCCCTCAATCAAATTTTCTCATATCTATTCTGTGATAAATGTACCTGGATTAACAATTTAGTGCTGGTTAATCTGCGCCACTTCTCTGACCCTGGAAACTTGCGGCTTTTGCAGGTAAAAGTGAACTTGGTGCTCTTCCAGATGCAGTTATTCGGAGTCACAGTGTAATATTGAAGTGACAACACCTGGAAATGCAATATCAGTAGGATAGATCACATCAAAAACTGGGCCAATTTAGTTATATTAAATTAGGGCACAGCCTCAAACCCCCAAAGAGGAGCGGCTGGTATAAAAGTGATATAACTAGCAATGCAACGTATTATGAGCTTTATTCTTACTATTTTTTATTAACAAATGTTTCATTCTTCCCCTGCTGTGGAAACGCCATGCGATAAAGGCTGAGGGCTTGCTTACCTGCAAAATAAGAGCTTTGTTACGTGCTCTGAAATAGATCATTTACAACTACAAGCAGTATTAATAAAGTTCACGGATAGCCAATTGCAGGGAGCTGTGCTTCATATCACTGTGAGCGAGAGCTAACTTTGGGAAGGAAAATGAAATGTTAACCAAAAAGCCATTTCCAAGAGAAATAGTCTCACTGTACACCATCAAACTAACAAAAGCATGCAGTCATGTAACACAAGGAAATTCCTCCTCCTTCTGATCACAAATCATTTTTACCCCGTTTCCCTGTGTTCTCAGTCTCAGAACACAATCGCAGATCTATCCGTTTTGTTGGTGAATTTATGCGGCTCTTGACTCACCTACTTCTTCTCATCTCAGTCCTTTTTCTTAATGAATCGCAGAAGCATTAATTAATGTTTAAGAGGTGGATAGCGGTTTAATTTTTTTTTTCTTCTGCGGGTCACTCAGTCAAAGGTGGGCCTGTGCTGTTTGGTTGTAAGTGGAACTCCAGAAATGGAGACCAGCTACATTTTCAGGTTGTGCTTTACATACCCAGCGGGAACCATTTTAATATAAAATTTTAAATGAAAAGAAGGGACCTAAGAAGCACCAGTTGCCAGAACAAGCCCAGCCTTCACCAACTGCCCTGCAGATGCTTTATAAGTTAATTTTTTTTGTGGAAAAATCAAACTTACTGCAGCGACCGAATTGGAACAGAGCTCTTCTGAAAACTTGGCTTGAGCATCAGCTCACTGGCTGTCTTGACAGCAAATGGGACGCAAAGTTTGGAGGTGGGGGCTGCTCTTTGGTCTCAGTGATCAAGGGGTAGAAGAGCTCTGAGGTGGACTCCTGCACAGCTTCCAGCTGTGGGAAATGGCACCAGGGTCTCAAGAAGGTGGGACACAGGTGTCCCTCAGCCATTGGTACATCCACAGGCTCCTTTCGCCTGGCTTGTGTGGAAGTAGGTTGAACGTTCAGGGTAAACAGCTGTATTTTATTGGGTTCATATACAAAACTCAATTCATTACCATTGAAACAATAAAGAGTGAGGGCTTAGCACTTCTGAAAAGCCAAGTTTGTGGAGTTTTCAAGACTGACATCCTGAACTGAGATAGAGACAACCAAAGGACCCAAAGTAGTTTGATGTGATTTAGTCAAGGACTGGCACAGGCAGGGCTGGACTCTGGGTGTCTCAGGACCCTGTCCTCAATACCAGCTGGCAGGGTGAGAGAAGATGTACAACAATAAGTGCTAAGAGTAAAACCAACGCAGAGCTGCTTCAAGGCAGAACAGGCTACCTCTGTCTTCTCATCAGATAAACCCTTTGACAGACCCTCCCAAGGCACAAATCACTCTGTGTGTGCCATCTTTCTAAATGAAATGTTGCTACAATAACAGATCTCAAGTGTCCCCTGAAGGCATGCTGTTCGATACTTATAATCACTTAATAAACACATGAGAAATGGCACAGTACAGCCCTACATAATCTATGTGCAATGATCCTTGGTGACAAAGTGTAAGTGACCAAATCCCTTTCCAGGTCTAATGATATTTTGCTCTAGTAAGCCAGTGATATATCTCATATGGCAAAAATAAAGCACTCATGCATAAAATTAATACAGTAAGCTCTGAAGTCATAAAGCTTTCAGTCTGTGATATATTAGATGGGAAAATGACTAACCTGTAATTCAAGTTCTTTCGGTGCCTTATTCCCGACAGGTTGTAGGGTCACCTAGGCATTGCACGATCAAGCAGGGCCATTTCACAAGCATATGAATTATTAACCAACCAGTTAGGAAGCCCATTAGGGTCATGTGAATAAAAAGCCCTGCGAGGACACAAGTAGCATCTTCCTCTCGTAGAGGTCAAATGCTTCTGCTCTTTCTAAACCTACATGAGAAATCTTACAGCAAATCACTTCCATCCATTGTGCTCCCCTTACTCCTTCTAGAAGGGTTCATGATGCCACCAAAGGCGCTGGGTCCAGGTCTACTTACTGAAGTAGCTGGCGCATCTTTCTGGGCAAGTTTCCCATAGCAGAAATAGAGCTCCCACATAGGCCTCCAGTATGATTGGGAACAACTTGCTAAAAATCTGCAAAAAGCATGATGGCAACGTGCACAAACAGTCTATGCCGCGCACTGCTCCCAGCACGACCACCTTGTTTCTCCCTCCTGTGAGCCCCTGCCACATATCGCGCACACCAGCCACCCCAGTGCAGTGGCAGACCGGCTGCTGGTTGTCTCTGGGGGGCTGGACCACGGCTGGGCTTGTGTGATGGTGCAGACTCACCCACCACACGCTGCATAGCCCTCCGGGAGCCATGGCAGTGCCCTCGTCTTCTGTACCACTGCGAACTGGCATCACGGAAAATTTCCCCAGCCACCTTGAAAAAGTGAGGAGCCATCCAGAAAGTGAGAGCAGAGGCGATGAAGCAACCAGCAGTGTCATGAGTCTGCAGCACAAGTGAGGGCTAGGAAGATGCATTGCCGTTGCAAAACCTGCTCCACACAGCACCTTGCTGGCACCCAACAGAAAGCTGGGCATACAGCTGTCAACACAAAAACCTTTCATAAAGATATGCTCGGCAGCATCAAAAATCAATTACCTCTCTGCATATGTGTTGTGTGCCTTTTCATTGCTGACTGTAGTAACTCAGGGATCAGAAATCCAACCCGGTGACAATTTTTCAAGGTACTTCTTCCAAGAAAACACAGGCACCACTTGCTCCGTCTGTGGGTACGGCAGGGATCACACACAAGAACATACTGTAAACTCCATCACTCTGCAATCCATCCCTTGTTTCAACTAGAACAATAATTATCCTTTGCATGTGAAATGATCAAAGTGCTTAAAAAAAAATTAAACTCCAGCTCCTCAATCAGGAGCAGTGCCAAGCTATCGAATCAATACGTTGTTAGATACTTGAAGTATGGGAATATGTGAAGGCTATCAAATGATTTCTTTGTTAATAAACTGCTACAGTAATTACCATTAGAATAGAAATGGAAAGATACAGATCAGAAATGGAAAGCTGCGAATGGTTTCTCATTAAGTGAAATTAAAGCACATGGGATTTTTTACTTTTCTTTTGGCCTCGATTCTGCAATGTTTTGAACTCGCACACCTGGAGTTGCTCGCGTACCCAGCTTTGTGTAACCCCATTGCACCTAAATATCTCCAAGTCAGTGAGTGCCGGGTAGAGCAGAGCTTACCTGGAGAACAGTCAGTTGAGCCATGGGCACGGGGATGTTGCACCCCGCAGAGCTGAGCCCCGTACACATGGCAGACCATCCTGCAGCAGTTCAGCCTGCAACGGGCGTCACGGAGGTGTCCGCTCTGGGGCTCAAATAAGACCAGCCCTCCATGAGCCACGGATTTTAGTGCCAGAGACGAATCTTCACTCCGAACAACAACGTGGTCCTGGGAAATACCAGTGACGAGATTCGGAAGTCAGGAGCTGCTGGCTCACAGAGCAGTGAGCTAGCCGTGCCTCAGCTGGTACGTACCACGTCTGCGCTGCCGCCCAGCCCTTCAGCTCTGCCAGGGGTGGAAGGGGGGACACCATGGGGCATGGAGAGCCAGGCTGGACTTATGGAAGGATCTGAGGGCTGAGTCCTGATTTGGGGTGGGCAAGAGAGTGGGGGAAGACTGAGAGCGACGGTGTGGCTCTCCATTAGGGTCTTGGCAGGCAGCTCCAAGGGCGAGGAAGTTCCACCCGTGCAGACTGTGTGCTAAGCACAGTGTGGTGGGTTGATCCCAGCTGGAGGCGTGGAGGGATCCCTCCCATGGGAGACAGTTCTCTGTGAACTTCTCTAGCGTGAGTCCTTCCCACGGGCTGCAGCTCTTCATTAACTGCTCCAGCGTGGGTCCCTTCCGCGGGGCGCAGTCCCTCAGGAACAGCCTGCTCCAGCCTGGGTCCCACACGGGGTCACAAGTCCTGCCAGCAAGCTTGTTTCAGCATGGGCTCTTCTCTCCATGGGTCCACAGGTCCTGCCAGCAAACCTGCTCCAGCCTGGGCTTCCCTTGGGTCACAGCCTCCTTCAGGCATCCCCCTGCTCCTGTGTGGGCTCCTCCCTAGGCTGCAGGTGGGGATCTGCTCCACCGCGGACCTCCCTGGGCTGCAGGGGCACAGCCAGCCTCACCGTGGGCTTCACCAGGGGCTGCCGGAGAATCTCTGCTCCGGCACCTGGGGCACCTCCTGACCCTCCTGCACTGACCTGGGGGCTGCAGAGTTATTGCTCTCATAGTCTCTCCAGCTGCATTTGCCATTACACAGTTTTTTCCCCCTCCTTAAATACATTATCCCAGAGGTGCTGCCACCACCGCTGATGGGCTCGGCCTTGGCCGGCAGCAGATCTGTCTTGGAGCCGGTGGCATTGGCTGCATCAGACGTGGGGGAAGCTTCTGACAGAAGCCACCCCTGCAGCCCCCTGCTGCCAAAACCTTGCCACGCAAACCCAATACACGCAAAGACAGCCAGCATGAGAGTATTATGATCCAAATTCTTAACTTTCAAAGATTTGTGTTGCTAAAACATAAGTTTCCAGTTAAAGAACATGGCAAGTTCTGCAAATCCTAAGTACGCGAGGAGGCAAAACAAACAGCCAGCCCTCCCTACTCCTCCCGCTTGCCACTTGTGGTTGTTAGAGTAATAGATTTTTTTCAGTGAAAAAGCTCGACCTAGTCTAAAGTGCAGGTCAGAGAACGCACTGAGATACTCCCAGGGTTCAGCTTCACTCCAATTAGCAGGACAGAAATTTTCACGCTGGCTTTGGGAGGAGGAAGGAGAAAACCATTTGCTACAGGTTGAGGAACAGTTTAGCTGTTCAGGTTAGCTCAGCTGCCCGCACAACAGCCTGAACTACCCCGGCATGCCTCCTCCTTAGCCTGCCTACAGCTGAGAGAGCACACCGGAGAAAGCACAGATTCCTTCACAGTGCAGGAGATGCAGAGCAAGTAACCCACTTGACAAAAGGAGAAGTTCTCAAAAAGCCTAACTCTTTTTATGAGGAGCAGAAAGGTTGCAGAGGCTGGAAAACACCTGAAAGGTATCATTCAACATCTGCAAATCCCACTTTACCCACAGTGCTTAGACAGGACAATATTAATAGCACTACAGCTTTGCATGTGCAGAATTTCAAGTGCTTCCAGACCCTTTCCAGACCTAATGTATTTAGTGAAATCAGTTGTCTTCTACTAGCACATAAAGAAGAAAAGGGGGAAAAAAAAGGACTAATGGATGCACATTAACCTTTTGGTACTAGATTTCTCGATACTAGCTACTAATGCAAAATCCATTAGAAGGAAATGTCTGGGAACCACGGTGCGTAAATGTTATAATGCAGTGAATAAGCCTGTAAAAATCTGAAGCGGGCATGGCAGGGACAGAGACCCATGCAAAGGTGGTTGGAAGTGCAAGATTATTAAAGAGAGCTCTCTGATTTGCTTTGGGCAGACGAACCCTGCAAAGAAAGGTCTGGAGAGGTGAAGATTTGGAAACTGAGCTTTGCAGCTGCCTCTTTTGCAGAATTCTGTTGCTCACCCAGGGCAGAGCTTTGAAGCACCTGCATAAACCTTTTCAATTGCCACACGCACTTCTTTTTGCATCTTTCTCTTTCTTTGCTTGCCTGCCTATGCAAGCATTGCCCTGAACTGTGCCGGTGGAGGCTGTGGTAAGGAAGATGAAATAGCTTTGCTTGCTCCAGCACAGTGTTTCACCGCAGGTGCCTGGCTGATGGGCAGCGCAACACCACTCCACATGGACATGAGCTCCTTGAAAACAGTAATTTCTATCCTCTGGGTACTTGAGGTCGTGCCTGTCACAGGTAAAGTAACTCCTCATTGCTTTCAGAAACACCACAGGAGGTGTTTTTCCTAGTGAAACACAGGCATCCTTCTGTGGGGCATCACCCTAGAAATAGCTGCCCAGAGAAATCAACTGCTCAGTCCTCCACGCAGGTACAAAATGATCTTTTTTTTAAGATCATCTTTTTGAGGAGGAATGAAATACCAGGAGCAGCCTGAGCACAGTGTGAAGCAGGAACAGAAGAGGTGGGGGTGACCATGGCATTGAAGGCACAAAACAGCCTCAAATTTGAGGATTTCTTCACTTGCTGGGTGCTCTGTTTTGAAATTGTGACATTTAAGTGCTTTTCCTTCAGGGATGTGACGGAAAGGGGGAATGAAGGAGACCAGGAGAAGTGAATATTATATTAGCCTTTAATACAGAAAGACAGTTTCAATAGTCACCTTAATGTGTGCTAATTAGCTGTGGGAATATGCAACATACCCAAAGGGCCGGTTATAGCCTCTCTGCCTGCTGCACTCAGGCATGTTTCACTACCATGATCAAATATTATAAGATGTACAAAGATCAATCACCTGTAAGACACAGAAGAAAATTATGATTTAGCCTCCTTGGCAGTTACAGCTAACAGGCACCTTCCTAAAAGAGAAGAGATGCCACAGTCCAGTTCCATTTAGCACCTACAGCCGGCCAGCAGCTGTCAGCACCCATCTGGGATGGCTGCCAGGACAGGAGCTTGGGCCTGGACAAAAACTCTCTCTGGATGCTGGAGCTCTCGGTACTTTTGTTCATCTCACAGCGCCCCATGAAACCTCTTGAAGTCACTGGTTGTCATCTCTGTCCTCCCCTCCAGTCAACTGTGAAGTCCTTGAAGGACTAAGTGTAGGTACAACTGAGCACCCACCACCACCTCCTCGAAGGCAGCTTGCCCCTCGAATGGGATCAGAATGGGATTATTTATACCGTTACAACCTCCTGGCCTCGGGGCTTTCTTTAGTGTGCCAAACAGCACAGCACCCGGGGTAAGCATGAGCTTAAGCAGAGTTATCTTCCACCTACAGCCCTCTCCTTGTCAACAGTCTTGAGTGTTGTCTGCTTAAACACAGAGCCTTGCCCGGCCTCGTAGGAACTGTGGCTCCTTCTGACTTATGGATCTTACAGAACTTGCCACTTGAATGGCATGTGTCACAACCATGCCGTCTTAACACAGGAGCTGCTGCATCTGATCACTTATTCCTTTAGATGTGAATTTGGGGACTTCAATATCAAAGCCCGGAGCTCCATTTTACATTCACAATCTGTCTTTGCTGTCCAAATCCCGTTTAAAGTACCTGACCCGCAGGTGCTCGAGAACAAGTGAAAATGTATGGCTGTCTCCGAACCCGGTCCCTACTGACCAGCTGAGCTCACTGTGCCTGTCCCTTTTGAGCCCGATGCTGTTAGGTCCTACCTGCATCCCTGCATGCTAAATAAGACTTTGTGCTGAAATGCATGTGCCCTGTAAAGACGAATTAAGAGCAAGGTTATGGGGTTTTTCTTGGGTTCGACAAATGTAGGTGGAATGCAACAAGAACAAATCAAATCCTGGCCTCTTCTCTGTCCCTACTTCCCTGCCCGTTGATGACAGCATCCTCAGGGCCCACAGGCACTGGTAAAAGCTTACCTTGCTGGCAGGACCAGTTGTGTTCTACGCTAGCCTGGGGTGCAGGGTAGGCTACGTGCCCAAGCACCCACCCAGCTCCTTGGGTAAGTCTGGTGTCCTGTGATGGGTGGGAGAGCAAGTCTGTAGCTCAGCAGACCTGAGCTAGCTAGGGACACCCCACTTCCAAGCCACAAACATATGCTGCTGCACAGACCCCAGGAACTTCGCATCCAGTGTGAGCAGTTTCTCCACCTCTCAGTAATGAGTCGAGGTCGATTTCATCAAGCAGCTTTTCTAAAACCAGAAGCCAGTAGTCCATGGAAACTCTTGAAAGAGTCCACAAAAAAAAAAAAAATATCAAAAACCTTTCACTGGAAACCCCCAAACACTTATTCTAGGCTGTTCCCAGATGTTTTTACCAAACCTTGTTCAAAAGGCACACAGCAGCCAAAGAAGCAGAGATCAGAAAACTTGTATTGTGAGTGGATTGAGCTGGAGAGAACATCTGCCTCCAAATTTTCAGTTAAACAAAACTGTGACTTTTAATTTAATAAAAACCTTCTGCCTACAACCACAGATAAAATCGTTCAAGCTTGGCTGAGTTTAAAACCAGAACCTGGCACCTCTTCAGAAGCACGTTAGAGAGCTTGGCGTGGAAATTCTTCCCATTTTGACACATGCAGCTGCTGGAACTCGACTGCTGAGAGCAGGAATGAAGCATCATATCAGACCCAGGCTCCAGAAGCAAAGCACGTGGAAGTCACGAGCAATATTTACATTAATAGCAATATTGTTTGTGTGACACCTTTAAAAACTATGCATGCCACTAAGAGTAGCTGTTTTGAATCCAGACTTTATCAGCCACATAGGTGACTGACTTTAACCTGAGGGCACGTGAAGTGAAGGAGTTCCACCCCAAGTGCAGCCTGGCTTCTTTTCCTTCTCCCCACGCTATCAGCTCCTGCTCTCCTCGAACAAACCTAGGGGACGCAGCTGGGCAGGGCACACGGGCATTACATTGCTGCACAGCGTAGAATAAACACAGGGGAAGAAAAAGATCCAGCACTGCAGACTTATTGAATTAAACATTATTGTGGCTAACGCAATCAATACAGCATTGATTGCATTACCCATATTAATATTTAATTCTGTTAAAAGGCCCCAAATATTTTTTTTCAAATGTTCCTTCGCATCTTTTATGCCGCGGAGAAAAAAGTTAAATTTTGCTAGAAACCATAAATTCCAGCTGGACCTGAACTATAGCTGATCTGGGTTTTCCCTGGCACCAGCTGTTCAGAGCTGACCCTTGCAGCAAAGCAGGAGAGAACCATTTCCCTGGTCAGGCTGCCACCAGCACCCACTGCAAACCCGCAAGAGACACTGGGACCTCCTCAGGGGAGCGTGGGGTGCACCAGTGTGCACAGCAATCGGAAAAGCTCGCTTTGGAGGCCTTCATATCACAACTGAACCCCAGCTGATTGCTGCCAAAAGAGGCAGCCTCACACCTGCTCCCACCACCACTTTTTTTTGACTCCTCTGAGAATTAGCAGCTTGCTAAACCAGCAGGAAGATAACCCAGCCCCACACTAAATGAAGAAAAAAGTAAATTTTTATCAGTTCAGCAAGCTGAGCAAGACAGCCAGCTTAGCTGTTGCTTTACGTCCCATTTTTAATGCATGTTTTAACCCCGTTCTCACTGTGTATCTGTTTAGTTTATGGGCTTGTGAAGGTAAGCACTGCTCGTTCTTTGCAGCACAGCGCTGCTCTTCACCGCTCTCACTGTAACTCAGCGGGCATCGCCCCAAAGTAAACTCAGGCCTGAGAAAGGGCTGCTGGGGTTTACAGCTGTGCCCATCAGGGAAGAAACCTCTCTGCTGCTTAAATACACTTGGACACCCAGGACAGATACTGTAAGGCAGCTAACCATGGCATTGCACGGTTAATTTCTCCCAGCTGTGGTGCACAGCGCTTCCAACGCCCACTGAGGCAAGACATCACAGCCCCTGCTGCGTAACAGGAGTGCTGGTACCAGCCATCCGCCGCCTGTCACTGCCTCAGCATCTGCGCTCTGCAAGTGACAGCAGTGTCTCAAACATGCAGGGGGAGCTGACAGTTCTCTGCTAGCTCATCAGAGCAGACATCCTGCCAGGAATGAAACTGAAGCACAGAAGATGCATATTTTCCATAAGAAAAAAAAAAAAAAAAGAAAGAGAAAGGTGGGAACCTTCCTCCCCTTCCCCCAACTGATTACATACAAAATGTTCTTCTGCTTTAAGGGTAATTTAACACTAGTTAAACTACCGTTAATTTAAATCAAACAAGTCTGAAAAGATAGAACATGCTGCACTGCTATTAAAAACAGCTGAATCTTCATTTGTTCCATCTGAGACAGTGCTGCCCGTTTTCTAGCCAATACTATCTGGCTGTCCAAAGCCCTCTTTCTGTAGCTGTTAAGCTGATATTTAAGCTTACTTTGCTGGCTTTTGCAACGCAGTGCGGTCTGCTTTAGTATCCAAGAGATGGAAACCTTTCCATCAAACTGCTTTTTCTTGCAAATTATGGAAGAAAGCCGGAAAAATGACACAGGGCCAGACACCAATTAAACTGACTTTAAATTCACCCCGTTTCCAAGACAAAAATAGGTGATTCTCCAGTGCTAAAGTACAAAATAGCTTAAGGAAGAAAAACAGAGAACTTTTGCTGTACCATGTTTCATACACCTGCCCTCAACAAGATCTCAAGATGCTGCTGCTATCCAGACATCGCTGGCAGTCCAGCCGATCCACAGGAACAGCCGCTCCTACCCAGCAGCTCTGTTGGCACTGCAGCACTGACAGTTACAAGCCAATTTTTCCCCTTCCCTCTACAACCCTGACAGCAAAGCTAGCCCGTGTGAATCAGCAGCACGGGAAGCGCAGGCCGGAGGACCAGACAATCCTTACGTTTACCCATTTGCCCCAAATATCCACCAACGTGTAGTTTTACAAGTCTGTGGGTTCCGTACAGACACCTTTGTCCTGAACAAAGTATTTGCAAGGGTTTCATTAGCCAAAGTGCTGATCTGCTGGAAGACTGCAGCACAAAATAACTGCTCCAGATTAAGTTCAGTCTTAAACAGAACAGCAGACCTAGGCAGGGAATACAACCCAACTTCAACTCCCTGCCTAGAACTATTCCTTTCCTTGAAATATTTCTCTTCGATGGCTCTTGCTCCTTCTGGGAGCCTTGCCCAGGGTGATCACGGATGACTTTGTGCTGGGTCCCACACAGACGGTCGTGTCCAGCCTCAGCTCAGACACTTGGAATAGAGCAGGAGAGGGGCTTTAGTTCAAGCCTAACGAAGGCTGTGTAGAAGCCAGCTGGGTAAAGCACTTGCTGACAATTTTGTTACTGGAGCCTTTGGACCCTCCCATGCTTGTTATTCACATTCATTCGGAAGAGGGCTGCAAGGTGATGGACCATCCATAAGCACCTCCTAATTTGAGAGCAAAAGCAGCCACCAGTGGTACCACTTGTTTGCCTGTTGCTTCCCTGAAACACCTGCAGAAATATTGCAACATCTAGCGCTCCTGCGTTGCTCTGATAAGCTCTTTTTATGGGCCATTCACTTCTACCTCAGAAAAGTCACTTCTGGGTATCTCAAGAAACAAATGAATCCTCAATGTTCAACAACAGAGAGAACAGATTTTATTTTATAGCTGGTAGAACAAAGTCTAAAGAGAACTATTGATATTTTAGGGATATAAGAACTTTGAAAATGAGTAAGCAAATAGAGGTAGAAACAGCCAAACATACGAGGTATTCTGCGACTATATTCCCCGGGATGGATCTACCTAGGACACCAATGCAAGGAAGCAATCTCCATACTCTCAAGTATCTTTCACTTCAATACACACACATGCACACCCACCACAAACCCCACACAAAACAGCAGCAATAAAGAAAACAAACTGTCCAGGCTTCATACATTCTCCCTTAGTCCACAGGCCACAGCCATTCAAAAAGATGATACGGTATTTATTAAAAATATTTTCTTCTATCAACTATTAGTGATGTTAAATTGATGTCACTGAACCCCAGGCATTGCCACTGAAAGCGTTACCGAGTGTCCCAGATTAACTAATTCATAGTGAGATACATTTCAAGGGAAGCTGCCTGAAAATCATTAGCCTGAGATTCACAGCATTTCTGACGTATAAAGGGTAATAAAAACATCTATAATCCAGAATGCAAGTCTTGACTTTTACCTCTTCAAATGCCCATCGTCAATGCACATTAAGTATACGCAGTTTAGCAGAACTCCAATATAAATTCATGTTCAGCTAAGGTTCTTTACTAACCTTCAACAGATGTTCTTTGATGAACTCATCTACTCCCTGCTTCAGGCTATGCCAAAGCATGCAGTACCCGAACAGTCTACGGCTGTCAGTACCACAAGTCTACTCACACTGCTTGAAGTACCTCTTCTATTTTGAGCCTGGACTAGAAGAGACAGCGAGAAACAACCTACATCCCCTTTTTTACCACGTGCCTCATGATTTTATAACCTTGCTTTCATGAGCCAAAATCCAATAGATTAAGGGACTAGATTTATCCTTACTACAAGACTCTTTGTAGACAGAAGTGCTATCCCTCTGCTTTTAATGATTAGCAAGAGTGAATTAAGCAGGGTCTGTGTCACCAACCTCTAGCTTTTGTGTACTTCCCTATTGCTTCAGTAGTGTTCGACACCTGCTGCAATTCTGGCATCAAAGTCTGCTTACTGCAGTTCTGTAAGGCTCGTTAAGTGCATGAGGCTACAGAAGTTGATCACACTCAAACTCTGAATTCCTGAGGAGACCTGAAGGAGACAGGCCAGAGTTAATCTTGAGTACAATGAGAAGGGTAAGGATCACTCCTCAGTATGACATGGAGTGATTCTTAACGTGATTTGATAGTAACCCTGCTTGAAAAACACAACTTTATTCCAAAGAACTAGGAAGAGTTCAGTGTGAGTTAAAAAATCTGATGGCAATTTTCTACCGGAGTTTCTTTTCAGCTGCCAAGGAAAAATGGCTCTTGAAACCCATAAACCTGCTGCTTCTGCTTTAGGACACAGAACAGCATTAGTGATGGGCCAAACTTCTTCCTGGTACACAGCAGAAAAGCTGCATTCTTAAGAATTTTGCAGAGATTCACTGCTACTTCTGCAAAGAATACCACATTAGGTATATTGATGTGCTATGAAATGCCAAGTTAAAATGTGCTACAATCGTTAAAATAAATGACCAAGTCCATGCGGTATCGACTCAGTACCTTATTTGCTGCCAGTGTTTATCTGCACAAAAACCCAGAACACATTAGTTCCATGGATTGTTCCATTTATTAATGAGCCTTGCATTTTTGCTTGCTCACAGACATGCAAGTACTTGAGGACTGCATTTAGTAAAAAGCAATGATTCAGTCTAGTAGAAGTGACAGATCAAGATACTCCAGCTACTGAAGTCTAGTAGATGCTGTTGAAAACTATAGCTGTTACGTCTGAAGTGTATCTTTTGAAGAGTTCTACAGAGCATATTGAAAATTGGCACAGGATCTCCAATGGCAATGGCTACAAGAGAAGAGCTGCTCTTGCAGATGGATATGCTATCTTCGCAGCCATGTCCAGTTCACAGAAAAGTACTTACATTTCCATTTACCTGTCAAGATACATATGGACTGTGCACTCATTCTGCAGCTAAGCTCATGTAATAAGATACTCCAGACTTACTGGCACTAGAAGTTTTTTTATTATAAGCAAACACAAAGCAGAAGCAGACACGAGAGACTTGGTTTCAGCCCACAACCATCATTTGCACCATGTATTACTGCAAGACACCATTTTTAAATTATGAAATCGCAAACTAAGGCAACAGAAAAGATGCAAGATATCACGTAGGAGCACAGACTAAGGAAGTAAGATTCTGACAACATCTTACGACAAATTATGAGAAATACTGTAACAAATGCGAAGGAATCAATTATTACTCCAGTGTAGCCAGCTGATTTTAAGCATAATTGTGCAAAGTGAGGCATAATTCTTTTGTGATCATTATACTTTTTCTGTTAACATAACCATGATAGCTATCCATACTTACAGAAGTATTTTTGATTGTAGTAATTTAATAAGGATCCTGTCGCTTAAAAAACTTCAGAAAATAGAATAAAATTTAAGTCTCACCTTTAAAAGTGTGGAAGAGGACAGAAGTGAATAAAGCATTACTCTTGCTATAATTCAAGAATTTTAGACCAAGATTTTTCAAGACGGTGTTTTCAAAATCATTCACTTTCAAATGAATTCAGGCCATTAGTTAACTCTACTTTCTACAAGGTTTAACCCACGCCAAGAATTCCCTGCAAAATTCAGTTGTAAGAAGTCATAGGAAATATCACGTCATCTGACAGAAGAGATGTCTACACAGGGAAATGACTATGTTGAAATGCACGGGTTTTTTGTATTTATCTTTAAAAATAAATACAAATTCTGTCCTGGCTGGGAAATCCTGACACATACAGTAGATCCTTGTCAATGGATATTAAACACAAAATAAATGGGGTCATGCTCTATCACCTACAAAGGGATGGTTTAAGTCAAGAATACAAAAGGTTTCATTTTGCAAAACCTTACTTAAAAGATGTCAGTGATTATTACAGTTAAGTTAAATGCAGAAATAAAGCATTCTAAATAACCCAAGGCACATTTGTCAATGCAGTATATTTATGTCTCTCCTCCATTGTAAATTAATTTATTCTAGTATATCAGTGATCTTAGTAACTAATTTGAATAGTCAAAGCTCTCCTGTACTCCTAAGTGCAAAATATAAATCATAGCTTCAGACCAGTGTTCACCAGAGTGTTCCAACTGCTGAACATTCACCACATTTAAAAGCCTTGCTCATGAGGCATCAATATTCATTTTACAGGCAGGAGCTGAAATGACATCACACAGTCTATAAGCCAGCTGGAGGGGGCCATCCAGACTTTGCCCAGACGAATTTTCTCCGGCTTGAATTTAGAAGACGCATCATAGATCACATACTGAGTGCAACATCTCTGGTCAGAAGTAGATTCTGCATGGTATGCCACCGTGTTGATTGTCTGTGTCACATCACTGTCCGGTTTTGGCTGCCTAACCAGAATTTGTCCTCCTGCTGCTTTGACCAGTTCCACAAGATCACTCTTCTGGTGACTGTTGAAAGATCCCATAAAATAGAAGTAGCATCCGTCAAACAACTTAGGCAGCTAAGTGGGAGAAAAAACAAACACCACAACAATGTATAAATACAGGACTTCACAACTGAGTACACGAGAGAAAAAAAAAAGGGACAGGAACAATCAGTGCCTACGAAATACAATTTAAAATAACACACACTAGAAGCTAGAACAGTAACTTCACATGTTACGGTCCTCAGTATAAGCACACAATCAGGAAAAGCTTGCTTACACAGTAAATTCTTGCTTATGTTTAAATATTTTCCAGCCAACAGGGTTTGAACTATGAGCTAGGAATATTTAAAGCTACTGCTATAACACATTTAATGAACTTCTCCAGTGTAATCCAGAAAGTAACCAGAAATTAATGCAGTTAAATATAAAAGTGGCCCTATATAGAAACAAGTAGTAATAAAAACATTTTTCTTTCAACTTTCAGATAATTTCAACTAGGTTCTAACGCTGAGCAGGGAAGGCCAAAGCAGCATCACTTCCTGTCCCATACAGCTTCTTCCATGAATGTAATACAGCGTTTCCTTTGACAAGGTTATAGCAACATAACCACTAATAGAGAAAAATGACAGCTTTATGGGTGTTCGCAGTTCTTTTGATCACCTTGCACATAATCAAATTTCTGTACAAGACCACATTATAATTTTACATTACTGCACCTGCACGTGTGGCAAAGGGCAAAAATGCATGAACCAAAGGTCATTAAGATAATGTGTCTCAAGCAATAAAACCCACCAGCTGTTCTCTGTTGAGCCGGCCTCTTTGTGGGCCACCTTGGATTTCATACTTCTCTTCTTGTTCTCGAACTGTGGTTTGGAGACAGGCTCGCACCCCTACAAAAAACGCAATAAGGCAGGCAAGAATTAGAGACCCCATGTTGTAATAGAGGCTTGCATGTCATTTTAGGAACTAAAGAGTTGCACTAAGATTAAAGGATCACCCTTAATGCAAAACATCGCATCCACATGGCGTCAAGGCTTGCATGCTTTAGCGATTTGCTTTTAAACTTGAAAAAATTTACAAGAGTGGTTGAAGATGCAAGTCAGGTGAAGTAATACCACACTAAAGTCAGTGCAGCAAACACTAGGAATTACTAGCTTTCCCTCTTACCCACCAAAGGTCAACCACTTAATGTCAAATGTCAAATTGCTGATCATTTGGAAGCTTAAAGTGAGCATGTAGAACCAGCTCCCCAGTTATGAAATGGAAGCAATTGCCTGATAAAGAGCAATTACAAAGCAAGCACCAAGCTGTTTCTGAACAGCTACGGCCTCAAATAACAAATCAGATGGGATTTCAAGGTCTCCAAGATCAGCACAAACTGAAGATTTATGCTAGGGCTTAACAGTGGCATGCATTTTTCTTACCAGTGCTGCATAATGAGATTGTCTTTCAGAGTCAACATGTTTTTACCTTGTTTTAAGGCTAGTTATTTTTTCTAATACAGACTGCACTGATGCTAATGTATCACTAACATCGGTTAAATGTACCACCTGACCTCACTTTGGAAAGAGAAATTGCTGTGGTCATCCATTCAAGGATGGAACATTTTGCCTGCACATACATTGCACTCATTAATAAAAATTACCCAAGAAAGTTTGCAAAGCTGATTTTGAGAACCGTTCCATGAGGATTTACAAATGTTGTCAAGGTTGTAACTTCTAAAGTAGTACTTCACTCCTTGCACAGTGCTTCTTATTCAGGCAACTTATTTCTACTGTACAAATATGAAAACCACCGTATCTAAAAAAATGCAAACCGAACAAAATCAGAAGTAAAATGTCATGGGTTGATCCTAAAAAAGGAAGAAAGTCCAAGACTATGAAGAGAAGAAGATACCATAGCAACAAGTAGCCATAGACAGGAATATCTAGAGGGGTCTTGAAAGCCAGCTGTTGGTAATTTACTACCAGTTCATACAAACTTACAAAATGCAATGGGAATTCATATTTTAGTTACTAGAAGTCCTCTAGTGTACTTACATCAAAAAAAAAAACTATACAGAAAACCGCAGCTGGCTGAATACTATGGCAAATACCTCCTGCCATGTGCATATATCAGATTGATTATTTGCGCTTGCCAATTCCTTCAAGGAAAATTAACATGAACTAGAAGGGCAACCTAGTCATGTATTTTCTGGAAAAGCAACTTACATATTCATTATTGATAACAGCAATGAATACTGATAACTTATTTTCAGAGTACTCATAACTCAAATCTAAAAGTGTGGGGTTTTTTTCTTTTGTAATCATCACAACTGAACAAGACTTCCTGTGTCAGTTTGCCTCCAACTTACATGGCTATTCTTTCCTTCCAAAAATACAGATGTTAATAGGTGCCACTTAGAATAATGAAAAAACAGTCTCATCTAGTCTTAAGAACAGAACTATCCACCCATTAAGAGCATGTTTTATTTCAACCTGCCACCAAAAGCTCAATTTCAAGGACTTTCACTACAGAGCTGAGGTTTTTATACAAGTACTCGCAAACTGAGCATCCAGTGCCAGCATCAGTAAATGAAGCGAATGTGATATGAAAGTAATAAAAACTTGAATGAATACAAAAGACTACAATGTCTTTTTGTACTGCTACTTGCCTGAAAAAAAACCCCGACAAGTCAGTCATGAAAGTAACGAATGTTAGTGGATTGTCTGTTAGAAAACACAAAATTGGTTACATCTGTTTTGCATACATCTGTCTGTCCATTTCACACAGCCAAGTCCTCCAAGGAATCTGTGTGCCTCAGAGTTCCTTGTCACACATAATGACAATCCTCCAAGAGGGCAAGAGACATGTCTTATATAAAGAACCACAAGATAAACATTTGTTTCCTTGAAAAACCGGAAATATGTAAATAGACAATTTGTCTAGCCAGTGCCTGTGTGATCAGTATTCTTAATTTTAACTTTTCTCAAACAGCTAGGATCAGAACAGTTCTGTATCTTAACAGATTTGTGGCACAAAAGCTATGTATTCCAGATAGCATAAAAAGCACCGAACATAAGTTTGCGGTGCCCAGGTGTTTTCCTTAATGTAAGTATGTTAAAAGGCACGCTGTTAGGCCTTACACACACACACAGCCCTTCATGGAACAACAGACTGGTTTTTGGTAATGGAAAAATAGTACATTTTCTGAACATAATTTTCATGCAAGATGTAGAAGCAGAACTTGTTCCGATTCACGCGTCTTGTCATATTTGATAGAGAAGAACAAATGCTTTTTGCAACCACTGTGCTCAGGGACATTTCAAGCAGTCTGATCTAACACTTCGTCTATGTGCAGGTAGCAAGAGAGGAAAGTAAGTTACTGGAATCCTCAAGCTCAGAAGTGGTGTTTCAGACTTCAACATACTTCACGGCAATCTTACCATCAACAGCACAACCAGAGTATCACTTGGAAAGAGACAACACAGACAGGGTAACAGTGGAGGGAGAGCCTTAGGCACAAGGAAATGAGGCAAACAGCATGTCTTTGGTCATCAGAAACATGGTCTAGCTATATATTCAGAGAACTGACACAGTTAGCAACCAGTGTTTGAGGAAGGTGCTTACAACCCTAAGGTGAACAGTCAAGGAATATCTATCCACGAAGGAAGGCTTCTTAACTAGAAGAAAGCTAAAATAATTTAAGTGATAGACACCAGTATATCCTTTAACTACAAACTGGAACTTCAGACTGATTTCTTCTTCCCAAGTAGCTCATTTCTCTTCAGTGACTCCTGCATACTAGAAAGATTTTGTATTAGAGAATGAAAGTATTCACATACTATAATAAAAAAAGAAATCAGAGAGAAAGAAAATAGCGAAATATACCCCGTTCTCAAATTTGACATAAATTGACAGAGGGCTCAAGTTGCCTTTCTACCTAACTCATTATGCACTTGTCTAAACAAAGGGTTCCTATTTCACCATTCTTTTCCCCCCCGTCTCCACACAACATTTCATGTCAAGTCATATGTTTCTAGATCACTAATTTTGCATTAGCATTTTCAGATGCAGTGAGGCACGTAAGTGAGGTTCCCAAAGACAGCATCATCAGCTTTGGTTGCATATACAGTGTCACCTGGAAGCACTGGGTATGTACAAGCTTTATCATTCTTCTAAGAGATGGCACAGCCACCACAATATGCCCTTGTGCTAAAAAAACTACTCAATTTCACACTTAGGAGTAGGGATACAAATAGAAGATTAAAGCCTACTGTAGACCCTTCTAACTCCACCCACCTTACTACCCCCCCAGCTATGGATTTTATTCTCTGTGAAAACTGAGTGTTAAACTGAGTCCACTCAGTAAATCCTAGGCCTTTTTCTTGAGTAGGCATTGTTAATTTTAAAGCTGCTAACATGTAAGTGGCTGGATAATGACAGTTCCCTTTTAATAGTCTCTCCATCCAACCAAGCGTCACCCTGATTAAGAGAACATATAAAAGGAAATAAAATTCCATACTGTACTCAAAGCTGTATCATTTCGCTACTTTTACAGGGATATTTCCAGAAGCTCTGTTGACCCTATAGCACTCCTATATAAGTCAGAGGTATAGCACCCCTTTGACTTCAAAACAGAAGCCATGTTAAATCGATTCCTAGAACTCCAGAGATTACAGATACAGTTCAACACTATTGAAAAAACGCCGGTGAAAACTTGATGCCAAAATGCTGGTCAAATGAATGGTCTAAATAAAGACTAGCTATTATACTAATTAAAAAGTGATTAGGACACCATCAATACTATGTCACCTCCCTTCTGAAATTGAGATGGACAGCTTCAGTACTTAAGCAAAAAAAATTTGAGAACAGGACTGAATCTCAGAAGAAGCTCTTAAAGAAGCTCTCTGAAAGTGGAGAGGAAAGTAAATATACTTTTGAAAGGACAGCTGTAGTTTTAGGAAAGGGTACAGATCAGGGTTACACTGGTTTTCTTCCCACATTCGCAGTCTGTGCATTCTTAACAGGTGAGCTTGACTAAAAATCTAGTCTGTTCTAAAACAAAATAAGACCATTCAACTTACTCAGGATCTCAGCCAATCTTGATTTATTCATTGATACTATTGCCAGTAAAAGCTGTGGACCTTCTAGGTTTGAGGTTGATCGAGTTTATTCATTTAACATGTTCTCTTCCCAAAAGAGAAAAGGGTGATTATTGCAACTACGCTTTAATGGCCTTCTAGTTTAATCACAGTAGTTGGATCAATTACCTGCAAAAGGCTAAGACTTGTACCAAGGCAAATGGCATTTTTCCATTTCACAGGGACCAGAGCTGTTTTGCAATGCCCAGTTCTAGTGTGAAAGCACTCATTAATAAAGCTTGCGTGACAGAAAACCACACCGGGACAAGACTGCACGTGCAGAGGGGTCACGCAAAGTTCTTCCCTAGAAATACAGAACATTAGAAATTTAAAGGCCTCTTAAATAGCTGATTTCACACTTGCAGCCTGTAGATACAAACAAGATCATTTGCATCAAATTGTAGCAAAACCCAAGCCTGTATTAAAGTCCCTAGAAAATATTGCAGAAAAAGGTTTCAGCTTAATACAACCACATTTTAGCTTGATGCCACCACATTTGGCAGGGAGAATACTGCTCATTTTTTTTCCTCCTCATTAGCAAGATCAGTAAAGCATCACTACTTACACTGATCCTTATTACCTCACTGAATAGCTGCCCCTACCTTCTCACCTTCCAGCATATAAGGAGCAAGCAGGTTAAAAGGGTGCCCGCTCTAATGGTGTCATTAATTGACCTTTGATACAACTGTAGCTACTAGTACTGGAAATAAAGAGATTATTGTTTGCAAAATTTAAGATCAGAGCCCTATAATCCTTATTCATGTAAGTCTTATTGGTTTATAATCAAACTGCATCAGCAAGAACAATTTAAAGAGGATGAAGTACAAAAAGAACTGGTTGCCAAGAACAAGTTGTAATCACCCACAGATATCCAGGGGTAGCTCTCAGTAACTCAATTGGCCTTAATGGAGTTTTGTTGGATTTGCATTAATAAAGCAAAGAGCAGGGGTTAGTCCCAAAAATCTCTTAGAACAGCTAAAAGTAATTTAGAAATACACAACGGCAACAAAGATGATGAAGTACTTCACATCCAATATCTAGTAGAGATTGCAACTGAAACTTCCTCAGTTCAGTCTACACTAGGTTTTAAGACATACATGCACATTGAGCAAAGTTTGATGGGATTACTTTCCCAGAAAACAAAGAAATCCAGACTGAGAAAAAACCTTGGGGGAATTTGGCATGGCTAGCTTGAATTTGCTTTCATCAACAGCATTACTGGTCTTTGATACAGCACACAGAATTTTTATAGTCTCTTATATGCTTATAAAGTAACTTTAGAACCACAGATTTTCATGGAGGGAGGTAGAGATCTCATTTGGTGAAACAATAGCAGACCATTTGTCCAACACTTCGAAATGACACAAGATGCTGCAGAGACTAAAATTAATCTGCTTAAGAAAGGTAGTTAACAAGTTAATCCAGGTGATATTTATTAAACATCATGGCGCAGATGCTTCGGAAGTCCTTGAACATCAATTCCCAGAAGCTAGGAGCATTAATATGAAAATCTTTACTTCACTTAAACCCTCAAGTGTCCTGTCTTCTTTAAGAAAGGAGGATTTGCCACAGCTGCTTTCTAGACTGATCAAAGTGACTGGAGGTAGCCATTCCCAAGGTGCAGAGGTCAGGTTAAATTCCACTGGGAGTGCCCATCCTCTGAATCCCATCACATGCTTTTAAATGAATGAGATAGTACTTCCCATCCTTTTCCTTACAATGAGGTACCTTAGGGCAATGTTTTCTTCAAACCAAAAGTGAATTAGAGCAAAAGGACTCTCTAAATATGAAAAATCTAGTATCTGGATGACACAGAACAGAGGGAGCAGTGGAAACAATTTCCTTTTCCTCTAGTCCTTATTTCAAATCACCCACTTCCTAGCTCTGCAAACACCACATTTAAGACATTCTCGCCCTCATTTTCTCTACAAAACCCAGCAGCCTCACAGTCTTAATCTGTGCCAACCTTGAAGTAAAACTGTTTCCCTGCTTCTTTCCAGAAGGTGCAGACACTGTGGGAGTGCACAAGTTCAGGCCCTGTTGAAGCGAAACACTCCCCTCAGCTGTATACCCAATACATCAGACTATGCATATGCACATGAGATATTTCTACCGCCTCCCACAGAGCTGTGAGTCCTTTTATAGGAGGCAGTTGAAATAAGTCTCCAACCGCAAAACAAGCATGAAATACTAGTGATCAAAAGTTTTGAGCTGTTTTAAGGAGGAAGGGCTCTGCCAAGTATCAGCCTGTTATCTAAAAGATGTTTATGCCTGGAAGAGACAGTCCAGCCTGAAATGCAGTCAGCTCAAACAGCTTTACAATTCTTTTGTTTAATAGCCTAAACAAGGATAGACATGTTGCTCCAAGAAATTCAGAAAGGTATTTTTGCCTTCAAATGTTGGTTGTGCAATCCCCTAGCTCTTCCAGTCAACTCCCAGTTGTTCTGAGTCCTCAAAGGAAAAGCAGGGGGTTTCACATTCTTTAAATGATCAGAGCTGAATCATTGCCACTGCTCCAGGTAAGCGGAACAGATGAAGGAATAAGCAATGAGATGCTTACAATTCTGCCAGACAGTTCACTGCAAAGCCTGACATGACTTTGTTCCAATGCGTATCGTTACCAAGATAATTTTTCATTCCCTGCTTTAACAGATGACAATCAGTTTAAGAAAAAACAAGCTGAAAAGCTATTAAAGACTTCTGCTGGTTTTAATTACTCTATTCTACGCTCTACAAAAAGCATAAAGGAAATACAGTGATACTTGAATCTTTGTCTCAGCCTACTTGCAGAAGGATAATGATATGCTACTTTGTGCCCTATTACCATCCCAGAAATAATGAAGGCAATAAAATAATGAAACCAATCAAAGATATGGCCAAGGGCAAGGAGCACAGTGACAACAGGGTCTCAGTTGAATTCTGTGCAGCTTTGAAAGCTGATATATTGCTGACAGCGTATTATATGTGGAAAATATGGAACTGCAACTGGAAATTTTTCTTCTGTGAAGATCTAATATTGCTCAGTAGTGACATCCTTTCATCCTAATCTTCTACCTGAAGACAAAAGGGAACCCCAAAACTAGAGATACATATTTAAATCTTGGCTCTCTGATACCTAGAGGCCTTACATTTAGCTCAAACTCTGCTGGAAAATTCCACATTACCTCTCTGCTGATACTAATGGATACTATATCTGTGCGTAGATACATGTAAACAGAAGCACTGTAGAATTATACAAGAGAAGGAAATTGCTTTTTATTAGAGAAACACAGCTTGAAAGCCTGCTATAACAGAAGAGTTAACATCAGAAATCCACTCTCAAATGAAATACTGTTTTTTGCAAGCATGCAATTTTTTAAAAAGTTGTGTAATTGTGTAGACTATAAATATAAGTTTAGAAATAACAGTCAAATGCAGCTTACCTTGTAGTAAAAAAACCCTCTAATAATCACTTATGCATAGTCAGCATTTCATTAAAATGCTGCACTGAGCTTTGTTTTTTCAGATATTTCAGGGAAGTTTTTGAACATGAATTTACTTTAAGTGAACAGTTCAGAGCACCGAACTATAAGCAACTCCAATTTATTTGCATTGGCACTGACAGAAGTGAGCCAGAATGAGCACATAGTTTTGAAAGTTTATTTGCATCACATTTAAGGAAACATATCCAAATAGAAGTCAGAAAGCCATGATAAATAAAAAGAGAAGTTATGGAAAAGCAAAGCAAAGACCTCTTTTTCCTAGACAAATGTTTCATCAGCAGGAGTCCCATTATTTGTTATAACAATGTTTAACTTGTAATGACTCTGAAGAAGACTAATAACAGACTGGTAGGAACAGATGGAGTGGTGCTGTTAATTATAGGCACTTAGCTGCATCAGACCCCCATGAGTTATTACTAACATTTCCCACTAGGGAGGAGAATCACTCGCTTTTAAGTGGTATGTTGCTTACTAAGCTGGGAGCATTAGCAGTCAGGATTGTACCAATCAGTACTGACAAAATAAAACTCTGCTGCAAATAAAAAAATATGTAAATATTCCCTGAATAGCCCCCGCACTATTTTTTTCCCCAATCACATCTAAATATAAAAGTTCTTCCACAAACACTTAAATTCAGGTCTCACTAATTAAGTCTCCCTACCACTCAGCTGAAGTTTTCTAAGCATCTGACTAGCAAGAAGATAAAATGAAGTAAAGGAAAATCACCCTAGCATGTACGATAGAAGGTATGCAGACCTCCTGAACTGAGCGAAGCCAAGAACCTGCAAAGTGATTCACCACAGAAACAGATTATTCAGTCAGGGTATTGTTCCAGAGCACATGAACACACCCTTTCCAATTACACAACTCAAACGTCGCTTTTAAGCTTTCTGAGTTTCTTGCTGCATCCCTACCTCCAAACAGGAAACCGTCTCCCTTCTACTTCGTCAGGAAAGTGTCTGGAGGTTACTAAATCCATCTGCTTCTTAGGCATAAATAGCGTTTTGCCATGTTATGTATTCAACAAGAAGCTACTCCTATTTGTAAGATTCACCATACAAAGACAACACAACCTTTTCCTTTTGCAAATGCTTATAAAGTCTACAATCGGATGCCACTGTAGGCATTGCAGAAAACATTTCTGAGGGGACATGAATTCAACATACCCTTTAAAAAAAAAGCATGGAACAAATCCACTGACTATCTGCAAGGCAAATGAACGCATCAGAAAAAAAAAGTCCCATATTCAAAGAGTCTGATGACATGCTTTATTTGAAAAATTAGTATGCAGCTTTTGAAGCTTTAAGCAGTGCCTTCATAAACATTAGTGACTGGAAAATTTAGACCATTAAAGAATCCTATATTCTGATGTTTAGTTACACAGTAGAAAACTGGAATGAAATTTGTCTGTGAGTTTTCCATGGACAATTAACTCATTTGTAGTGTACTTATTAGCTAATAGGACTTAGTCATAAAGGTCAAGGGGAAGAAGATGGCTTTTACAACTACTGTGAAAGCAGATACTAAGAAATGTATTGGAAAGAATAAAAAGCAGAGTTTGGGGTGTTAGTCCACAGAACAGCTGTACAAAAAAGCACACACTGTATAAAAACTAATTACAGATTGCATGACAGATGACATGCACAACAATGACAGGCAAACACTGAAACACAACAAGTTCCTTTCGAATATGAGGGAGAAATACTTTACCCTGAGGATGACAGAGCACTGGGACAGGCTGCCCGGAGAGGTTGTGGGGTCTCCTTCCCTGGAGACATTTAAAATCCACCTTGACATGACTCTGCAACCTGCTCTAGGAGAACCTGCTTTAGCAGGGGGCTGGACTGGGTGATCTCCAGAGGTCCCTTCAACCCTGACCATTCTGTGTGACTGACATCAAAACTACTTGCATGCTAAGCAGACACCATGCAAGTCATCTTTTCTTGGAGGTTACTATCCTAGTTGAAGAGCACTCCAGTCTGCAGGGCTTGCATGTACATAAATGGGCATCAAAAGTTACATATACATTTGATCTGCCCGAGCCTGTGATTGCATAAAGCCTATCAATTTTCTCAACAGAGAACTTCCGTGGAAAGTACAAACAGGGGTTACGATCAGCTGACAGCCTAACCGTGGTTAGAAGTTTTAACAGATCTCAGCCTATATGTAAATAGGCAGCACCTCACCTTCTTACAGGCCTTGATCACGTACATCAAGTAAGCAAAAGCTTCCTGTCAATTTCAATGGAAGCTGCTTATATCAAATTCAAGATTTTAATAAATTCCTCCCTCCTCTTCCCAGGGTATTTTCCATAATCTTCCAAATCACTCTTAATGTAGCAATGAACAAATTCACTCCCCACTGATACTTAGGGTATGACCTATGCCATACATCTAGTAATGAAATGCACACATTTGCCAAGGAAAGAGTAGTTGTATTTAATTACATCTCTTGTCACTCAGGAGATTAAAAAACAAAACACTCACACTTTATGTTAAGCTAGTTTTGATATTAGGACAGTTGCTGAAAAAGAAAATTTTCCTCTGGTACCCCATTTACAATTTCTGGTTAAAAAGCCTGAAGAATCCCATCTATTTAATACTTACATTCAAACCTGAGGACCCAACATCCAGTCAGAACAGCCATCATACACTTGAAAGTACTTGGCATCGGAACATCAGGGATAACAAGATGAGTTACTAGGAGAAAGATTACATCAGTAGAACTAAAAGCACACAAAATCAGAACCATGCCTGGCTAAGAAGCAATCAATCACCATTTAAAGAATAAACAGACTACAGTAATTTATCAACCACTCTTGCCAGCACAAGTATGTGATTTTTGAGACTAAGATGTAAGTAGAAGCACTATTAGAAATTTGGTGGGTTTCAACACAGTAGCTGTGAAAAAGGGAAGTCACGTTTTTATAGTTTCTAAGCTAACACTTAAATCTTCAGAGGCGGCTCTGGTTTATGGGACTATTTTTTTTCCCCAATCCTTTTAAAGTTAAATATAACTAACAGGAATCTTACTATGGGATCTCACTGCTTCAACACAAAGCTAACAAAACTCAACTCACTATTCTGGAGTAGTAATCAGAATGTGAAAGATTGTAAGAAAATTACCTTAGCATTTCTTTTACAAGCAGGAAAAGCAGCACTCCAAAGAAAAACTAATAGAGGGGATTAAGACAATGTTCCCCTCCTCAAAACAGAACAAACTCCAGCTGCCACCCTGGCCCCATAATTTGGCTCCATCATCTTAATGACGAATAAGGAAGACGACATGCGAGAAGAACTTTGTCAACTTTTAGTCAATGACATGGTCTGTCTAAAGGCACCTCTGCCTAAGATTCACTTCTGAAAGATATAAACCTTACAGGATGTCTCATGTGAGCAGACACCTTAAAGTTAGTAAAGGTGTAGAGAGAAGAGGTCTTTGAGGAGAACTTAGGGATTTTTAAACAACAGATAATATACTGTTGAGCTGTGGCTCCACCGGAAGTCTCCTGCCTCAGTAACCAGGTAGGCTTTTTATGTGCTTACATGGAACACACCACCATTCTACTACAGCTATAATTCAATGATTTCAGAAATTGCACTTACTAGCAATGATAAAAAACCCTGTTGCAGCTGGTATCTTAAAATGCAGAACTGTAGTTACTTATATTTGGACAGAGACATTTCAACAAGACTACATACCTCTGCTATTAAATTCATTACACCTTTGAGCCTTCAGAACTGTTGTTAGTTTGTTCAGCAGTTTCTGTTGCTCTGAACTAAGACTGCTCCCCAATATACCAAGAGGTCCATCCCTTGGCTGGCTGGGGCTCAGTGCCTGCATGAACAGAAAATCCTACAATAAGCTGAATGCTTAGAAAGCATGAAGAAACAGCTAACTTGTTTGACAGCTTCATTTACTAAGAATAAACATTTTGAAAAACAGTTTATGGCAAGCTTAGTGGACAGGGTCCATAGATAAAACTCTATATAACAAACTAGCTCTCAAGGGAAAAAAAGCTTGACAGAGGTACTTGTGCCTCATTTTTTCTTCTTCTTTGCCTTTTTTTATAGACACTGGTGTGCACGCATATAGCTGGTTGAACTCTGTGTAAACAGCCTGACTGCAGTGTTGAAGGAGGAAAGGATTTCCAACAAAGCAGTAAAGCCTCCTTCTTCTAGTGAAGTATTACCAACAGATAAGCTACTAATATGTTGGGTAACCTACATAATTAATACCTGCATTTACTTTTACTAAAGAGTCCCTAATACACTGCCCTGTAAAGTAATGAATGCTGCATTTTTTTTTTATGCAGATACTACAAAAAAAAGTAAGAGGAGCTGCTTGTGCAAGACTTATGCTAACAAGGATGTGGTATTTCAGCTCCTGGGTCTTCGTACGTATTCCCAGATTCCACAGTACAGACATACCTTTAAGACTCAGTTACCCTAAAGCCTCAGGCTTTGGATCGAGTCATCCACATGAGCTGGTGGCATCCATTGGCACACACTCATCCCCAAAGCAAATGCAAATACCAAGTGTTTTGTTTACAACAGAAGAGCTGCATCTTACATTTGCTACAGGTAGGAGGAAGAGTCATATCCTTGCTAGTTTAGCTGCAATAGTTTACTTTTGGCCAATGGGTATCATATTACCTCAATGAGAAGGGATCATAACAGGCTGTATACCCTGGAGTAGACCAGAACTGCTTGTATAAGCTAGGTCAGTTTAGTCATCATTCATCAGGAAGCACAAAGCATTTCATAATGCAGTAACTTTCCAAGCCTGAATTAACCTGATTTTGGTCACAAGTTCTGAGAAGTCTTTGGGAAGAAGAGGGGAAAACCAAAAACCCCAGAACAATCATCCAAAAGCTGTTTTCAGCTGCTGAGCTGGTGGTATCTTCATTATTGGACAAAGGATGATACTGGAGCAGTCTTTTAAAGGCACACAAGAAGCACTTGGAGCAAAAACTGCTGCTGCTGCTTTCAGCCAGTTTGGCAAGTAGAGCAAATTTAAATATGCAGAAAAAAAACCAACAATAGCAAAGTTCAATCAACAATACTTCAAGAATAACACAGCATTTATTCTCCTATAATAAAAGCACATTACAAGAAACATCCTTTGTTTTCCCAGATAAAGCTATAACACAGAGTATCATAGCTTTTAAGCGTCCCACATATATTCTAGAAATACTGTGCAAGTTAAGTTTCCCAGCCTATTTTAAATCTCCCTGTAAAGGCAGGTGATGTACTGTACTTTGGTTCAAGCCTTCAATACTTACAGGATGAACTAGTTTTTTAATAAGCAAAACAAAAACAACACACACTTACCTCCGAGGGCTGCTTAAGTGAAAATGATTCATTTTTCACTGGTAACATTAGCACAGACTTCATCTTTTCACTTTCTGCATAGTCCACAGGCCGTAGACCAAATATATTACTGGCAAAACAAGCACAGATGGGTTTAAGTAAATAAAATGTGACTTGATTCTTAACTAACTGGGCACATTAGCTGGGTAGCTTTCCCTCCCACTTTCTTATTAATATGTAATTTCAGCTAAAAACCACAAAGCTTCAAGTAAGAACTGCATCCAAGACAGATGGATACCGAATTACAAGCTGCTGCATTCAGCTGAGGAGTAAGGGATGTTCAGAGCAGAATGTTCAGTTAAATAAACAGAATCCTTGTTAAACTGTTTCAAGACGCACGTTGATATCCTTCACAAGACCCAGAAATTTCAGCTTTAATCCTTCATTGCAGTCATATTACCAAGAAACTTATTTTTGGCTTACCCATTTGCCATAAAAGACATGACATACTGTGTTAAACATCAGAGCCTGATGTGGTTATGCTTTTATGGGAAAAGCTGTCTGCTTCCTACTTGGGAACAGTGGCTCCCTCGCACTTCCAAAATTTGAGTACACATCTCATTTTCCCCTCAGCGTGCTGTTCCACAGAACACATTATAGCCAATTCATTCAGATTCTAGTTGGTTTGCCAATTTTGTTGAACACTATTCATCCTATGTGGCACCTCATAGTTATTAGATATGCTTCGAGACCCATTTCCTCCCTCATTCTTTCAGCATTACTCAGACAGACATGATTTGCTATAAACACAACAGCAGGCACAGCCATGGCTTCTATCACTTCCTCACACAGCTTTGCAGCTGCAGGACAGTAGCGTGTGCAGGAAAGCTTGAAACCGCAGAACAGGTATAATTGCCATTAACAAACACGATCCTCTGCCAGTACTCTTGGGAAATATTCTGCTTGCTTTGCCCTTTGCAAGAATAATGGCCATTCCAGCCGATCCTCTTCTCCCCACATCATGTAGCTCTGGCTCTCAAAAGGCATAATAAGAGCTCGTTATGAAGGGGAAGCTTGTCACCGAGAACAAAGCCCTGACTCAGTATCTGAAATCCAGCAAGCTTAGTCATCAAACAATGAAACATTTAAAGAGGTCAAAAACCTCCTCATCTTCAAAGTGCCGTCTCTTAGTTTGCCACACATTTCTGTGCAGAGTACGAATCTAGGAAGCTTTACAGGGAATTCCACATAAGGCCATAACCCAATCCAGCCCAAAGAGAAGCTCACATCATTAAGTCTTCACTCAGACTTAACCAGGAGGCTTTGGCCAGTGCAAAGCTGAAAGACGCATCTGACCTTAGCACCTTTCTATGCTACTGACCGAGCACTGCTCACCAAATAGCCTCTTGGGAAAACAACAATCCTCAGAGCCCCACAGAGGAGATTCTGGGGTGGCATTTTACAGTTGTTAGTTTTACAATATTACCAACTCCAAGCTCTTCTCTGTTACTAATGAGCGGAGAGCTAGCATAATACAAATTCTGCAGACTATAATTGGTTAAATCTCAGCCCAGTCCTGGGAGTTGCAGCCCATTAAATACTGTCATGCTGTTCCTGCTTTGTCATGCATCATCAGGGTAGCTCTTGCCCTTTCCTGAAATAAGGGCCATATTTGACTCAAACAGCTGCAGGATAGAGCTCCTTTGAAAAATGTATCGGGCAGCGGGGCAGGGGAAAGAATATATATATTAGCACATACACGAAAAATCACCTTTCAACTAGATGGCTGACCTTTTACTGTGAACTAAACAGGGGAAAGAAATCACTGCATATTGATAGCAGAAGTTTGGGAGTGTTTCCCCCTTCCAAGTCACAGTAAGATCCTTGACGACTGAAAAAAACATCATGAATGTTTACCATAGATAAATATATAGGCCACCACAGTTAAAGAACATTTTTTGCCAATTAAACTGTACAAATAAAAGCTCCAGCTACTCCCTCTGTATTGACTTAATTTTTTTTTCTGTATTTTTAAGATAATTTCAGTCACTTCTTACCAGTGTATTGCAAAATGCTGTCCCATCATTATGCAGCATTGACTGAATGGCTATTCACAGGACGTTAAGGTGCTGTAGTTAAAGTAAATCATAACAAACTTGGGAGCTGAGGTCTGATAAAAGGAACACCAGCCCAAGGGATGGCTTTAAGAGTTTTGACTATTTGCAACAAAGCAGCTTGAGCTTAAGGAAAGCGAGGAAAAAGTAGCTGAAACGGGAGAAAAGAGGGTTCACAAAATAAAACCTAACACATGGAACACATTCTAACAACAGGTCTTAAGTATGATATTATTGTAATTTACACATCCCTTTCAAAGAAAAAGGGCTAAAACCAGATTTGTTCTTTTTAGTTAGCACCCACTAACCATCCAAAAAGTAACCATGATCAGAAAGATCATGCTTTGCCCAGTCTCCACTGGGCTGGTACACTTCTCAGAGCAGTTACTAGGGGAACAGTTTTTAACATATTAGGAATGTACATTATTTTTAACCCTATGATCAGAAATCAAGGACCAGATCTATGCAGCCACAAGGGCAACACTAAGGTACAGGAATAGGAAACAGGTTTTGGCAAAAATTTGGGCTCAAATCTGTCTTTATTCAACTAAGCTGAACAACAGAAATCATCCGCCTTATTCAGAGTAAGAAATTATTTTGACCCCATTCGTAAAAAACAAAAAAACAAATAAGGGAGACATGCACATTAAGTCCACTCTAACACACACATACAGCATTTTTAAAAAAAAAGTCTATAACCATTTGTGTGCTCTTACTCTTTAGGTCTGGGTTTGTTAAAATGGGTCCAAT
Organism: Falco cherrug; assembly: GCF_023634085.1. Classification (NCBI taxonomy): domain Eukaryota; kingdom Metazoa; phylum Chordata; class Aves; order Falconiformes; family Falconidae; genus Falco; species Falco cherrug. The sequence continues at coordinate 9,394,170 of NC_073704.1, read as the reverse complement.
GCACATGACTGCTTTACAGAAGGAAGACACAATTGTTTCTACAAGAGAGAAGTAAGTGTCTCTGGTGCTTGAGCTAAAATACAAGGTCTTTAAGGCATACTTCTTTCTACCAGAATGCGAGTGGGCTTTTTGCAAGCTGTTTTAAACGTTCAAGAGTCAGATGTATCCTTTGATACAAGCAATCTCCTATTAGTCAGTCATCAAGGTACTGAATAGTCGGTAGAGGGCTATTACGGCTAGAACAAATTCCAATCAAAGAGCAGGATGACTGTGCTGAGAACAAAGATGAGCCCAATGAAGAGCAACTCAATGTAATCTGCTATGACTTTACATGAGATGACAGATGATATCTTAAGGACTGACATATCAAAATAATTGCTTATGAAAATCTTTAGAAAATGAGATTCAGTTTATGGTGCAACACCGTTGAAGTCTTCAGCACGAAGACAACAGAACTAACTGCTGTAGTCAAAAAGAAACTTAACAGCTACCTTCTAAATGTGTCATTAAACTTTCAGGAAGTAAGTGTCCAGAGGAGAAGATAAATAGGGAGACACACCCCTGCCTATTCTTTCAAAGCCACAAACTTACGCAGCTTCCGATACAAGCTAATGATGACTATATACTACTTTGTAATCAGGAATTTTAACTTCTAGTATCAAAATGGAGCAGCTTACTTCCTGTTCCACAGCTGAGCATAAATCAAGTTTTACCCCACCCCACAAAAGAGTTCAGTTTTGAATGGAAATCTCACAACCAGGTGCTAGTGCAGTAGTGTAACTACCAATTTGCATGTGGAAGTCAGCACTTGTATTTTGAGACTATGGTAAGCAGAAATCTTTCTTGAACCTGACAGAAGAAAGAAAATTTAGTCTGTGTAGCCAGAAAGACCATCTTAGATATCCAAACAAGGCCAGGGTTTTAGTTAACCTACTGTCAGCAGGAAGTTAAGCATACTGTCTTGCACTTAAGACTGCAGCATCCTGCACTTTCTTCACTTATAAAAGCAGACAAAATTATGACAGTGCCATGGGTCTAATACCTCCTGGAATTAACTACAGGTTCTAACAGTTTTTGCCACCGTGCTCTTCGAAACAGAGGACCACAGTCTATCCCTAAGCATTCCCACAGGTCGGCTCAGAATCAGACTCAAAACTACTCAAAAACAACTAATATCTAAAAAAAATGGGGCAACAAAACAATTTTTACTAATGCTAAACTTATTGTGCATGAAAAACTGGAAAGATAGCCCATTTGATGAAAGCATTTAGGAAGTACTGTGAAATTGCAAATGCACAGATCTAATTTTTCAAATCACTTAGCTTGCTGTGAAGCAAGGAAAAAAAGACAATTCAAGAGAGTGAGCACTTGAAAAAAGCTATAAAACAAAAATTAGCTATGTGTAGGAGATTAACTTAAGAAATTAACTAGACCAACAGGACAATTAATAGGTCCACTGGTCCATATAATATTTTTCATTTGTAGTTCATATCTTTCTCAGTCACTGAAAACTTCAAATGACAAGAAGTGCCACAACTATTAAATCTTACAGATTGGCAAAATTTTGGGTTTTGCCCAGGAATACTGAAATCCAAGGATTGCTTTCTGGCAAAAGAGATAGTTCCCACCTGTATTCATTTGGTCCAAAATACATGTCGTTGCTTCATATTACATACAGTTACTTCTGAACACACTATGCATTAACATGCATGGAGAAAAAACTAGCCTGAAAGACTCACTTGGAATGAGACATATTTGATGGGTCTGTGAACCTGATGATCTAAATCTGAAACTGCAAAGTCTCAGCTCTCTGATGGCTAGGGTTATGCTAATCCCTGTCCACCTCATGAATTGAGATCCCTTAGAAAGAGGCTGTATTTGCTCCCAGACATATCCTACCTCCCTCTACAGACCAGTGGATCTTACCTGCCTTTGGGCCTGCAGTCAGTAAAGATGGCACATCTTTAAAAAAATATTTCATCTTGCAAAATTGAGTATCACGCTAAATTTCAAAACTACTGCTCTAAGCAGACTATTCAACACAAGCTCTGTTTTTATTCCAGTAGATTAACTCCCCAGCACACAAGGGACATTAAGATACAAAACTGAGTTAATTCTACTGTCAAAACAGCTGCAAGACATCAGTCACTTTTGTGAGGTTTCATGCTATATATTTCATAGCATCCCAATTTGAACATAACATTTGAATACATTTATCATGTTCGCATTTTACTTAGCTTCGCTAAAAGAAAAGACTTTAAGTAACCACAGTGAACTAATCAATCTTTCCTCCCCACTCCCACGAGGTACCAAAGAATCATCTTGCTATGCTAGGATAAAGAGGACCCTCTCCTGGGCTGAAAGTTAGTTCAGTGAGAGCCTGAAGAGCCCACAAAAGGACTAGAAAGTTTTATATACCCAAAAAAAGAGAAGACTAAGATTAGCCAAATTTATCAGCTTGGCAAAAATGGTTTGGTATAGTCTTAGCTCACATACTGCACACCTCTAAAGATAAGGCACTCATGTATATTCCTAAAGAAAATAAATCTTTGAGATGCAAGTTCAGTGCTCAATTTCTACTTTAAAGATGCTAAAGTAACAACGTGAAGGTGAGCAGATCCTGCATTAAGTACAAAAGAGGCCAATTATAACTAGTCATATGGAAAAGAACTATAATTGCACGATCTTAAGTGACTACCCTGTTCTCGCCTCCTGTGTCTGCAGGTCTCTGGGATCTAGGAAAAAAAAAGTGACTTCATTATAAGGGTACCTGCACCCACTAGAAAAAAAAAAAAAAAAAAAAGAGTAATTTAAACCTTCTACATTAAAGAAGGTTCAAACCCACTTACACAGGCAAATCCAACCACTGTTTAATTAGAACTACAACTACCAGAGGCAGTGGCAGAAAAAGACCCTCTAAGATCTGCAAAGCCATGATTCAGGGGAAGATCACAGCACAATTCATTGCTGGAAGCTAGCTGGGCACAGGATGCAAGGAAGACAGAGAACATTTTCAGAAGACTGACACACTGTTCTTGTTTCTATTGTTTCTTGATTTGGAAGATGTCAGTAAAGTCTTATTATTCTAGCCTGAACACTTTACCTATACATCCCCTTCTCTGCATCTCTAATGCTCTCTGTAAAAATAGGGGAAAGCACAAACAAAACCCAACCCCTCTCCATCATCAATGCAATAGTAACATGCACAGTAGCATTTCAGCCAGAGAGAGAGTCTACAGAAATTTTGGAAACCTCAAATTTTCCAGGGGGGGGACATACAGGATTGGATTTTTGCCAGAGCACCTGTGGTTCCTTTTGCCAGACAAATGAAACAAAGATTAGAGGCAGCTAAATTTGTTCCCAAAAAGATTTTAAGTCAAAATAATAATAATAATAATAATAAAAAGTATATGTATTTAACACCATGCAGTAGAGATTCCAAGTACCTTTGAAATTAAGTCAGTAACATACTTAGAAGTGGGTTAGAATACTGCAAGGGGGAGCTAGCTGCAGAGTTGTGACATACCCTAAGTCACATTGTTTTAATATACAACTGAACATTACCTGTGCTCGGTGAAAAGCCAAGACAGAATTTAAAGTTTACATAAATCTCTCCTTCCATGATTAAAAAGCTTCTGTTTCAATAGAAAGTCATGTTTGCTCATGTAGAATGAGCTGAAAGAGCTTCAGCTTCATCTCAGTTTGCACGAACACATGCAGCTAAGGCTAATAAAGAGACCTGAAGCGTCTGCTGCTGGCATTTGGAGTCTCGGCTGTGCAAATCTACCAGTCCTGTCAAAACCTTGCATCAAGCTGTTGGCTGTGCTACGCTTTCAAATACCAGACAGACAAGTGATAAGTGTCACACAACCAGTTCCTGATATTCAAGTGGCTTGAAAATTAGTTTCTGAAGCTGTCAGCTTTTCATGGTGTGATGAGCTGGTCTTTGTTGTTGAAGAACAAAGTGAAGATGAACAATTGATCCTTGTTTTACTTTTTCATGCTAAAGTTGTAGGTTTGTTTTGTTGTTTTGATTTAAAAAAAGAACAAAAAACTCCGGCATATTCAAGACTAGGACTGTTTTTTGAAAACCCTATGCTTTTCTACATAGTACCTTACTTCTGTAAGCTTCAAGAGCAAATACTGAAAGCTGAAGTGATTAAGCTGAACTTGTTTATGCTTCTTTATGTGGCTGGCAAGGAAATTCATGTCATGCAAGACTTCATCCTATCGTGTTACTGTATACACACACCTACTGACAACATGCATTGGATTCAAATTTTACACACACAGGCCCTGGCACAACAGCAATACTACACCTAAAACCACATTTGGTGTCTGAAATACTAATAGCTTGCAGGGTTATTCACAGACTAACAGATTCTTTAGCACCTCCTATACACAAATGCCAAAATCTTCAGGAGGTGTAACTGTACAGAAGATGGAGCTGAAAATATTTCTAAGCTTTTTAAATTTTTTTAATTAAACAGTGTATCAAGAATTAGTGCTTTAGTCCAGAAAGGAAAAAAATAAACAAAAAACACTCCCCAAACTTCAGCCTGTATCTATGTCATTTGTGAAGGCAGAAGAGATGGGACCAAAACACCTTCTGCTAGGAAGTAAAGTAGTAAAAGTAAAGAGACAGAAAACAGCTGTAGCAGTTCAAAACTCATCTAGCTCAGCATCTTAGGTCTGACAGTAGCTATAACAAGATCCCAACAGGAAAGGGTAAGAATAGGGTAAGCATATTTTGTTACTTTCCTAGTACAATCTCCAATACTCCAGCTATCTATGACATACACATCCTCAGAAAAGCTTAGGACAAAGCCAAATGGAAAGGCAACACCTACCTGGAAAAGTAGGATGTAAGTATAGCAAAGTATACATTTAACACCCACCCCCTCACATCAGATAAATCACATTTATTAGTAGCTTTGCATCACATTTACTTAACATACACCCTGGAAGTTGTAGCTGTAGTTAATACCACAGTTAAAATAACATTCCACATCTACTTACATTGCATCACGGGAAGCACCATGCAAAAGCAGGAGCTCAACAATGCTCACATGCCCATTCTTGGCAGCATCGTGAAGCGGTGAATCATTCTGATACCCTGTAGTATTCACCAACGCCTTGTATTGTAGCAACAGCTCCACCACTTCTTTGTGCCCATGATTACATGCCTCGTGCTAGTTGGGTAAACGTGTAAGAGCAGAAACTCAAGTGAAACAGAATTCAGAGGAAGGACTCCTGTCATATCAGCCAAATTAATTTTCAAACACTTCTCAGTTAAGACAATTGGGGAAGACAATGCAAGGATACTGCATTACATTCCTGACATGAATTAACCTTGGAACCTAGCACTAATAAAAAGCACAGAAATGAACTGAACAAAGGCCAATTGTGTGCAAATTGGACTACAGGGAATAAAGCCTCCCAGATTACGCTCTGTCAAGAGTATTCTTCAGGAGAGGAAGAAGTCATGGTTGAAAAGAACCTTTTATTTATTTTCTGTAATTCGAGTAATTTTCATTCAACAACTTGATATATTTCCAAAATGGTAAAAAACATTGATGACATTTAGAACCATAAAATATATCACATTGTCTGCAATTGATAATTTTCTAGCTACCATAGTTATATTTTCTGCATTTGCAGACTCACAGGCTGATGCATTGGCATGCCCTGCCCCAGCAGCAGAGTGTTGGATTTGGGCAGGTCAGTAGTTGCTCATAAATTCTTTTAAACTTGTTTATCATCACTTCACATAATCCTTTGCCACCTAAATGAGTGTAAAGGGAACTAAAAAATGGCAAAGGAGAGCTGAAATGAAATTTGATTAGAAGTGAAATAACACCAGAAAAGTCTTCAACACTCACAAGTGGTGTCCAGCCAGCATTATCTTTGACATTGGGATCTGCCCCATTTTTCAGCAGCTGGTCAACAGCTGCTACATCACCCTACATAGGAGAAAAACCCATAGTTATTAAAAAATAACAAAGGAGATACAAAAGACAACAAAAATTTATGAGATGCAGAATTATAAATTTAGCTGCAGTAAAAATGTAATGTTACCAGTCTTCCATTTAGATATTGTCCGGATAACAAAAACTCAACTGGTCTGCAGACCACAGTTTATCATTACTGTTCATTTAGAAGCACCTACACATTTTACAGAAATACGTATTTTTAGCTAAAACTGCTACATATAACAGACTACTCAGAATAAATAGAGAAGTTTGTGCTGATTGCAATCTGTCCACTAGATTCAACCACAAGGACTAAAGTCAGGAGCATTTATTGAGAATTCCCTTGTCCTTCAGACTGGATTTTTTTTTCAAACTAATCTAAATAACTGGCTAGAAACATGCATAGGTAAAAGATGAATAAGCCTGACAAGCTTCTATAAATTGTTTTCCCACAAGTCAAAAGGAAAAGGGAAAGAGTTCTATTTAACACTGCAATTACGACTTATGTTGAATCTCACTGACACTTTCTCTGACAGTTATTTTACCAAGATAGTTTTCATTTGCTTTTTTGGAAGAACGCTATATTCAGTTTTCACTATAAGCAAGGAAATGTATGTGGAAAAGGGTGGCAACTAATGCAGAAATTCTGGGAAGAGGCTGAGTAGAGACAAGGCATAGGAAGCAACTGAGCAGGATTTGCGAATCAGAGGTTTTGACACTAATATTTGCCTTCTACAAGAGAGAAAGCCAGTAATAAGATTGGAGTATATACAGATGTAGCTATAAATAGGCAAGCAGAAGCTAAGGCAAGGAAATCTCTGCAGTGCAGGTCTTTTTAAAAGCGTGTGGGAAAAGTAACCCAAAGACTAAAAGCAGACCTTGATCCCCTTCTTTCACAGCACCATCTGCACCCCAGGTGTTGGTACTTAAAACTCACTTTGTGCCATGTCAATTCCCGCTTCTGGCATTTGTTACTACAGAGCTGCAATTGCATAGGTCTGCCCTGCCTGAAGGGGCACCATGAATTTTGTTCCAAAGTTTTTGCTGCAATGCTGGGAGAACCACAGCTACAGGTACACAACTAACGGGGCCAGGCTGTCCCACACCTCTTATCATCAGGTACCACCTCTTAAGCCAAAGCCATGATTTACCTGCACTCTTATTAGGAGCAGCTATGCACCACTTCTCAGCTGATGGAGTAACAGGGAAGGAGGAGATCATCAAGGGCCATCTAATGACCAAAACTAATCACCTAAATAATGTGAGCTTTTCAAAGGCCAAACTACCCCAGTAGGCCTCAAGTTTCTGCACAGCTTGCTACCAATACCCCAGCTATTTTTATTTTAGGTTATGGGATTTTTGTTTTTTGGTTTTGTTGGGGGTTTTTTGGTGTGGGGTTTGTTTGTTTGGGTTTTTTTTGGGGGGTGGGGGTGTCTTTTTTTGTTGTTTTGGGTTGGTTGGTTTTTTTGGGGGATCCACCCCAGCCAAGCATTTCAAGATGACCGCTAACACTTTCCCTAGATCAGGGTATTGCAGTCCCCAGAAAAGACTAATATACAGACTGGTATCCCGCTCTTGCCCTTCACCAAATCTGCAATATATAAAAAAATTGGGGCCTGGAGGGGGGAAGATGAGTTTAATCCATGATATACAGAAAGTTCTGCACTCTTAAGTAGTGGCAAGTCAAGAAATTCCTGTTACTCCACAGCATTTCTTAAAAAAAGGTGAGAATATTAAATTAAGCTTTAAATACAACAAAGATAAACTTAATCCCATTTTTTTAACCATCGAGGAACACTGAAAAACACAATAACTTTAATCTTTACTCTTTAGTTGAGAGAAAATATCAAGAGACTGCTCAGTAGCAAGAAATCCAGCAAGCAAAAACTGAAAACTCAAAATTCACCCAAAAAATGCTAAGAATCACTGGTTTTCCAACAGTCAAGTAAATTAACACATCAGAGATCAATTTCATGCATTACGTTCACAACTTAGATGTCCCAGCAAAATGTTATCTTTCAAAGCAATTAAAGAATTCTAACAGCAGCATATTCTTTACGGTTGCAAGGTAACAAACATGCATCAAATCTGAAGAGTTCCTCAGAGGCAGCTAAGACAGTGCTCATCATTAGATATTTTTCTACAGAGGGAAGACACATTTATCTGTAATGAGCGAGATCTGAACTTATCATTTCAAGTTAAGTTTGCAAACATGTACAGCAAGGGTTTGACATTTCAAGAGTACTCCTTTAAAGCAGTAAGCATAGCTAATAATTTGTGTGGGCACTAGGCAGTATCACAGCTTTTCAGAGGAGTTATGTGAACATTGATTTGACAACATTGCTGCAGTTTTATCAAAGGAAATATTGCTGGTGTGGACACCAGTACTGACAGCATCCACAGACTGAAATCCAGGTCTAAGTCAAAATTAGAAAAAGTGGTGTTTTGCTGTTTACAGAAGACAAATATTGTCATCATTTCAGCTGTAAATGGAACCTGCTCCCTGCAACCAGTACCTAGCATTGAGTGGCAGAAAGGGAGGGGAAGCTGTCAGGCCCGTTGTACTGTGTAATGACTGGACAGGTGCTGACAATTGCAGTTATAAGAGACATGTTAAAGTTGTTTGTAGCAAGGAGAACGTGCCTTTTGTCCTCTTAGAGGCTCTTCAGTCAGCACATTGTGAATATTTACTTTAAAAAAGTGGAAAACTACATTTCAAGAAGCTGATCCTTAGCAGACACATTAAAGTCCCTCCTGCAAGCAGGACCATCATCTGACAGTGATCCAAGAGTTAAAGAGGTACAGTTAATGCACTGACTAATTCTAACAAAGATGGTGGAATTACTCACATTTAAAAGCTAATAGATGTTGGAGCTGGTAGGGGCAAGTCCCAGCCATAAAATATCTACATACCTTACATCTTCCCTCCACAAGTAAGCAAACAGAAGACACTACACCTATTAGCACGGAATTGCTAATTCAAACATGCTTCATAAATTTGTGCTTTGACCAATATTGAAATCAGCTTTGTACATTTAGTCCCTTGAGTTTACTTGATCTAGCAATACCAGCATAAAATCACCAGTGCTAAATATGGAGTCATAACCATACCAGATGCTACAAGGAGGGGCCCTCACAGCTTGTCACAGCAGTCTGCAGCAACAGTGGAGTGGAAATGTAACAGGAGATACTACTTGCTCAGAAACAGAGAACAGGACAAACACCAGGTAGAAAAATGCCAACATTAACAATTCACAGGGAAGTGTTTATTTTTAAATCTCATTATCAATGAAGGATTACAACCAGCTTCTGAAGAGGCAGAAACTTCTGCAGAATGTAAAACTATCCGTTTGGAAGAAACAAAGCAAAGGACATTTTAAGCTCGTAACAAAGCTTATGTATAGTGACAACACAGTAATGCAATGAATGGGTTTGCTCTTCCTCTGCTACAGCTTAAGGGAACTCTGGAAACCATAGAAGCCAGAAAGGCATTGGGGCCATCTGTTGGCAGATCTAGAAGACAGCATTGGCTTACACAGAGAAGGGTATTTACACAGCTTTACAAACACATCCCTCCCAATGAAAATTTAGTTCCTGCAGGCACAGATGTAATGAGCCCAGAAAACCACCCTCACTTGGCTTAAGCAAGGTTTTTTATATTGTTTTGGTTTTTTTTTCCCCCAAGTCAACTGTCATGCTTTTAATGCAGACAGATGGTTAAGAAGAACTCATGTCCTGCTTTACAGGGGGTTTATTCCGGTTTACCTTTTACTATTTCCATTAACCACAGATATTTTCCACCTAAAAAAATCACATTCAAATGAAATTAATGAGAATGTATTCTACCAGTTCAAAAGACAGAGATCCAAAGAATTAGGGCAGTACAGGAAGATGAAGTTAAAACCCTGTACCACTTCAACCAAATACTTGTCCCTTTATTTGCAAAGGTAACCAAGTGACTTCAACCTTTACATCAAAACAAATGAACAAAAAACCCCTTTTCAACCCAAATACATTCCTTGTTTAAGTTATAGCAGGGGAGAGGAAAACCAGACTATTACAACTCATAAGTGGTCAAAGAGGGGAAATGTGAATTACAGAGTGCTTATAGCAATGGTGAATGCTCCAACCTCCAACAAACTCTTTCCAGGAACCAGTGAGTTTCTCACCTCAAATTTCTCCAAATTAATTCCCTACCCAGCAGGCTATTTATTAACTAACAAGCATACAAGTAGTTATGCTTAACAAAAAGAAAACATTCACAAAGTTAAGTTTAACCCACCTCAGAAACAAGAGAAGTGACAACCAAGCATTATTGAAAGAGACATGGCAACTTGTTTCTAAGCTTTCAAATTGGCACTTGGGAAGATTGATTGCTGTGACTCACAGCCAGTTTTCATATTCTTAAGTTCTGCATTTGAAACCACTACACTTTTGTATTTGTCTTAAGGTACCTGCTGGATACTACTCAATCAGGAGGACGCTTACCATTCCTGCACCACTTGGCTTTAACATTAGTGTCAAACTGCAACTTCAAAGCAGGCTCAGGTACTACACCCTGCATTTGAGTCATCCTGCTAGTTTCTGTCAGCAGACCTTGTTTCTCTAATGAAGTGGGTATTATATGCACAGCTAGGTCACCTGCCACACAAAATCACAAGGTCTGGACAAAAAGGCCTTGGACCAAGAGATGTATTCGTTCACTGTAAAGCAGCTGGCAGGAACAATGCTGTCCATCCACTGCCTTTTGCTGAGGGGAGGCTGGGAGCATCTGACTACACAGCAGCATAACTCCTCTCTTGTACCTAAAGGCTCAAGGGGAAAGGCAGGAGGGGAGGTGTTCCTCCCATGTACATGTGTGACCCAACACTCAACCATGATACATACCCATCCGGTATCAAAAGCGAGGAACTGAACAGCTGACTAGGTCAGACACCTGAAAAACGATCTAAAAAAATATCTGATGTTTGCCATTGCATGTTCACAAAACCACAAAAATCTTCTTTCACTCTCCTTTTCTAAGGTGTCATTAACTGTTAACAGAGCAATAAAGAGGAAGAACGGTCTCACAGGCTTGAAAGGAATTATCTATTATTAGTGTTAAGTATAATGAATATGAGGAGTCCAGCACAGCAGGCTAGCCACGGGTGAAGCCTTTACAAAGGCTCTCCTGGTCAGCTGTCAAAGCTAAAGGGTCCCTGAGCAGGAGGCAGGCAAACCTGGTCCAAATGCTCCTTCTCTCTTTCTCCCGAACAAGTAGATGCTCTGCATAGATGTCATTTCTTCTTTCCTCAGAATGGGAAAAACTCTCCAATTGCTTCCAACACAAAACATAGAAAAATCAAAACCTTCTCCCAGCTGCCTCCCATGCACTCCTTTGTAACAGCATGGCTGTTGCCATGGTCCTCCACTGTCCTGTTGCATTGCAGTTTGCACTAGAAAACTTCCTAGAATCCACAGCAGCAGCGATTCCGCCCTGTCAACTCCCACATCATCTCCCTTGGCAATGCAGAATAAACACAGGCAGAACCAAGACCTGAAGTATTGTACCAAGAAACCATGATTCTTTCCTCTCCACGGTAGATTTAAGACTCTGTATTAACTAGTTAATTCCTAAGTGGAAGGCCTGTTGATTGGGCAATTTCCCACCAGTTTAGAATATTAGGAGTGCAATAGGTCACATTTTGTATTTTAACTAATTGGAAGTTTTACCTCCAATGACTACAGAGGAAGATAAACACGACTGCTGTTTGCTATGGGAAGAGCCACATTTATTTTAATTTATTAGTTTAACTCAGCATTAAGTTCATCCACACTAGAACCCTTCTCGAGGACTGTTTTGATTTCAGCAAGTTAATAACTACTAGTAGTAAATGAAGACAATCCCTCAGAATCATTTGAAACAGCACAATACACTTAATTTTAATGCCTGATAATGTTGTTTATTATCTCTTTAAATAAGAAAAAAGGGAGAACCCAATTAGCTTTAATTAAATTCAGGGTATTAGATCCTAAGAACTAATGAAAAGAATACAGATTTATTTTTTATAATTAATGAAGTCCCAGAGAATTAGACTTTGTTTCACTTTGGGGGGAGGGTGGCAGCTACAAGTCTGTTTCCCATTACACACATGGAAAAACATTACTGGCTGTGGAAAGAACAAGAGAAAAATCACCTGTAAAACAAAACTGGAAGAAAAACACTTCTTCCAGCAACCAAAAAAATGACAGGGCTATTTGGAAAAAAGCCACAGTGAGAATATACATACAGCATAAAGCCTAGTACTTTCAAGACCAGTTTCTTTGAGAAAAAGCATTTATCAGTTCCATAGCAGGGTTCCCACAAGAGCTATGTAGAAACATACTGGTTGCATGAGATACTTGCATGCAAAAAAAAAGTTTTCTTGCAATTGCCACACCCCCCTAGCAAATTCATGACAATTAATCACTACTACTTCTTGTTCACTGCAAGTAAAATGTTACCAAACCCCATGACCAATAAATAGTTCTGTAGAAAACCCAAGTCCTCACATCATGCTGGCTTGAGCAACTTAGTCTTAATCCACTTTGACATGGACTAGTAACTGTGCCTACACTTCCTGACTACCAGGCATGCAGCAACTTCTTAGGAATATCATAATGTACCCACGATTAAGCTATGTAAGAAAGAAGAACACAAATGAAAGGAGATCATCTGTGTAACCTCCTTCTACAGAAGAGGAGCTGAGCTTGAGACAGTAAAACAACTTTCTCAGTTGCGCTGGAAATCCAGTAGCTGGAAACAAAGATATGTGCAAGTAAGCTACAACTGAAAGACCACTCTCCTTGCCTTATTTTAGTTACATTTAACAGAGAGCAATAACTTCGGGATCACCCTGAAGCCCTACCTAGTTCAACAAGCCTTTACTAACAAGTACCTCAATGCAAATGGAATCGATGGATTAAAATATAGCAGAACTAATGAGGAACAGAAGCAACTTCCCATTTTAGCTCAATAATTATAAACATTAAAAGATGACACCAAAATGAAAAAAGCATTCATGTGTATGCCCACCCCACCGCCTACACTACAGCTGGATGCCAGCTTTTCAGCCCACTGAAATAGTCCCATCCCTTTCCCAGAGAGGGCTGTACCAACGCCAACAAGCAGTGCCAGCTACACCACTAAACTTGGTTAATCAAAGCTCCTTTTTGTCTATAGCATGACCTGTTTAATTTTTACTCATTTATCTTCAAAATACTTTGCAATGAAAACCCACCTTACTAATGTATTACTGTTTATTCCAAGTCTCACAATAAGCTGCAGAGATGCTCTGTTTTCTTAAAATAATTGTGTTCCAAAGAAGTATCAGACACATTGCTGGAAACAATACCTTTGCAAAAACTTCAAGGTAGATCAGGTTTTTTTAGAACCAATCACTCACAACAGTATTCCTTATAAAATCCCAGAAAATCATGGAAGGATAATTTGTAAACAGTGCTTTAATAAAGAGGAATATACAGGACTTATGATGAAGTAACAAGACACCTATCCTTTAAAGCTCTTGAGTCCTATGAGGACAATGTTCTATCTTCTCCTCCCCAATTCCATATTAATGGCATCAAGTATGAGTTTTGAACTCAGCTCAGCTGCCACTTTCATTTAAAAAGGTCTCATGCAGCAGGAGTGGCTTATTAGAATGCCTTTGAAAGAGGACACAGTTATTTATCAAGAACAGCCTTTGTCTCAACAAATAGAAGTGCTGTATAAATGTCAGTATGCTTACAGGTAAATCAATTCTTCCAGAATAGGCAGTTTATTAACCACGCAGTATTCTGTATTATGATTCAGCACAAAGTACATTTAAATCGCCAGACTACAAACTCTTTGAAATGACCTTTCAGAAGACAGCTGCCATATTAGTGCATCCGATTAGTTTGACAGTAAGCATTCAACTTTCCCTGCCTGCAGCTTTTACGTAGTTGCAAAGAGCAAAGTCATGAAGTTCTACCACAGCAGGAACTGGCTAAGATAGTAACTTCACAGCAAAATAAGTGACAGCTGTCATTCCAAGAATAACATTGATCCTACATAAAAGTGAAGTCCATCCCAACTCTGTCTAACTCTCACTGTTTCTGAGAACAGCCTGATCAGAGCATAGCGCTCAGCATGGGAATCACACGGTGCAGCATGTCGTTCCTCTTGAGCCAACACTTGCATCAGGTAGAGGATCTCAAAAACTATAGAAACAGTTAACTTCAATTAAAGTTACATAGAGTTATCTTTACATAGATAGTTCAGATCTTTCCCTGGCTGAGTTACCAGGTAAAGTTAAATTGATCAGGATCACCTGAGGTCTGAAATACTTAGCTAAACTCTTTGACAACAAATCACAGAGACAGCTTTCTGGCACACAAAGCCAAAACATTTGAATGTTTATCACTTTCTAGAACTCATAGGTATGACTGACACCGCAGTACACTGAGTTTCTCAAGTATAATCATTTTGATCATTCCAATAGTAATTTCTTACAAAATTAAGAGAATTGGGTTGGAAACTCCCCAATAAACCTACAAGAAGAAAAGACCACAAAGTGAGATTTCCTCCCTTCCTACCTCCACCTCCCAAACAGGATGTACTGAAGTCATTGGTTTCCAGGGTACTTTTAATGTAACTTCTCTTTTTAAGCCTCTAGTTAAGTTGAATTAGAAGATGATGGTCCTACCTTGATGGAAGCAACATGCAGCAAAGTCTCTCCTCTGTAATTTCTTTTGGCAATTGTGTTACCACCAGGGGACTTCAACACAGAAGGGCTGGGTGGTATTCCTAATCGATTACAAGTCTTAGAAGTAGATGGGGTAGAGGGAGACTTTGGAAGTGAAGGACTATTTATTGCTTTAAAGACTGCAGAGCTTCTTGTCTTCATTACGGTGTCAGTGGGTTTCGATACAGAGTAAGAAATCTGAACTGGTGCCTTGCATTCAGTTGCTGGGGAGACAGAGCAGTCCTGAGGTAACTCCTCTAAGCAATCTGCCTGCCTGTCTGACTTCCCAATAATGCTCATCTCTGTTCTCTGTCTTTTAGACCGAGAAGTAATCCGAAGCCTGGATTGCTCCCTTCCACGTTTTAAAGGCATAGTTTCATTTTCTATTGACAGTGATGTCTCTGTAGCATATTTTTTTTCCTTGTCTGCTACTGCAGAGCACATGACCTCACTGTTATCTTTCTTCTCTAAGGATTTTAGCTGTGGCGACATTTCCACATTTTCTGTATTTTTGCTGGAGTCAGCTTCCTTTACAGACTCCTGCTGAAGTGTCTCTCCAGAGCTATTTGGTTCTGGAGTACATGAGACAATTGGCTGACTGCAGATGGTTACACATCTTCCCTTGGGAGTCTTCTCAACTCCTTTCTGCTCAGCCTTCTCTAAGCTCCACGCTTTGTTTATGTCTGCTAGACGTTTCTTTTTCATCTTCTTACTCTGTCTCTGCACTGGCTTTTTTGTTGGCTTGGAGGGCTTTTCAGGAGAAGAGGAAGGACAGAAATCATAAGCCGAGGATGTGTCTTGACTAAGGATGCTACTTGTAGTCTGAGGCTGACTCTTGTTCAGGACACATCGGATCTTCCTACTTCTTGGGCTGAACCACATTTTTATCTGTTCCTTCTTACTCTTTTTTTCAACGTCTGGGTCACTTTGTGTAGACGCATCTTTTGTTGAATCTAAGTGCATAAGGGAAGAGCAAAAATATAGAGTACTCTTCAGCAGAATAACACAAAAAAAATTAATCAGAATAACAACTGTAATAACTGATCAAGTGTTACCTAAATACAACCCATTTGTGCCTTCATTTCTTCTGAAAACACACATGTAATGGCTTGAGAACAACTGGCACGGTCACATGCCAGTCGAGTTCAGGGATCTCGGTGCAACTAAAGCTACCTACTAGGCAAGTGAGCATCCTGGTAGAGAAATTTCCTCAACAGTTGAGGCTCACAGCGTAAACCATGCACAGATTTCTGACCAGGTTAGAGAAAGGAGAGAAGCTGGTACTCCCACTGAGTTTTCCTTGGAAATAGGTTAAACGAAGTCTGCGCATACACAAAAGAGCAAAGAAACAATTTTCTAAAAAGGTATTACAGTTCATCTGAAGATGAGCAGGAAGAATAATCACAAGCAAGCAAAAATAACATCCTTATAACAATGTTGAACACTCCTGAGAAACTTTGATTCCACAGATATAGCAGAGGAATCTGAGGAATACATAGAAAATGTGTAAGTAATTGTGTCCTGTCATTTGATCCTTTACCCGCTGGGGTAAAGTAATTCCAAGGAATCTAAACATTTTGATGCTCTCAAGCATTCCTTTAAAATTACGCAGTGGAGCAATTTTGTAAGTCACATCGTACAGCACATTACAAATCAATAACCAAGATGACAGAGGAATATCCTGTACTCCCAATGCATGAAATAACAGTTGAGAATGAGGGCTATAAATGGTGTCCTCCGTGGCTTAAGAATAAATTAAGGAGCATAAAGTGACCTCTAAGTTACACACCAATTTAATTTGGCAACAACTCTTAAAATGCAAAGGAATAACAGATTTTTTTTGTATTATTATTATCTTTTCTTTTTTTTTTTTTCTTTTACAGATTCTCTTGAAAACCTAAGTTATTTTAGGTTACTTGGATAAGTCCTCCAAAGTGAACATACAGCTCATTTTTTCTGTTGCCTCCAACCTCAGGGACTACCATTTGCAAAAGTCTTTGTGATTTATAGTAATCAATCACAAAATTTTGCCTAGTAAGATGAGTATTATGATTATTATTTTTAAACAGAACTAAGATACAAGATCAGTAGTTTTTTAAAAAAACATTCTTGAAATACTATACAGTCTTGGTTATGAAAAGACACAGACAGTGCAACAATGTATTGCTTTCACCTTTACTTCGGTGCTTTAACTTTCTATAGATAGTTTTCTCCATACTTTCTATTTTTGGTGTTAGTTAACTATAGCCTGTTTCCCACAGCAAGCTGTGATAAACTCAACAGATAGCACACAAACTAGTCCCAGTCTCTTAACCACAAAAAAACAACCCACCACCCTGAAACTTCACTTAAAACAGAACTGTATAGCTAGTAATTCAACACCAAAATAGACAATTAGGTTTCTTTTAAAGCAATATCTCAAGGTTAAATGTTTTTCTTAATCTTGATTTAAATTACCCTATTTAGCCCTTGAATTAAAATATGCTAGACGTTACGATATTTAGCTAGAGAAGTATGTAAGGCATTAGACCAAAACTGTCTTTAAGAATACAGCCTGAGGTTAGTTAATCAATCATTTAGGTAGCCCAAGATAATAATCAAGTACAGAAATGCAGCTATTTGCTTTTCCTGTAGGGCTGGGCTTGGTGCTAACAGGAAAAAACCCACTGAGGTTGAGACTGAAATCTTGTAACTAGCTAGCCTTCAGAAAGATATCATATCCAATTTCATTCTAACAATAAGGTCTAAAAAAGGAGCTTGATTGCAAACAGATGCAAAATAAAACAGTTACTATTTGTCTTGCCTTCACTATTTACACAACTAGCAGATTTCTTTCTAAAATATTTACCTTGCTAGAACTATCAGTCATCTCCAAGTAAAGAGCAAGAATAAAATTAGCTTGCAAAAGTAATTTGTGTGACAACTTTGTGATGGCCAGAATTCTTTTTGATGTGTACAGCACAATAAGACTTCAAAGTCCAAGCAACAAATTAAATCAAATACACTGTCCTTCAGAACTATGATCTAAAGCAGCATAACGCAATTAAGTATTTACATGGGAAGCTATGGATGTACCACTTCTGGCAGCAAGAAAGCTTGTGAAAAGTCAACCACAAGGGTTTTAAAACCGATCTGTACATTACTGGTTGCTCACCAGTGACTTACTAGTCAGATAATTGAAAACCTGCTAAAAATACACCAAATAGTTTTCCAGGATTATTTTTCCTCATATACAACTACTTCAGGTGTAAAAAGAGGATGTTGCATAGAACAGGGAGGTACTTGTGGAACATGATTACAAGGCCATGCATACAGTGAAAGAGATCTGTCACAGGGAGGCCAGCTGTGCACACCCAGGACACATCCATAGCCTACTGGAGAAGAAACTGCAATGTCTGCCAGGGCGAGTGCTGTGTCTCAGATATTCTTCAATAACTTCATCCTTTGGAATGCTCTGTAGCCAATATCAGCTTTACCTGATCAGTTCTGCATAGCATCTGCAAAAAATGTTACTCTTAGACTCTGCTGCCCCTTTCCACCATTTTCAAAGTGTACGAGGTAGGGAGCAGAAGTAATAAGGACAAATGGCCAATCTACCCTCCCTGACAACCTAGTTTTTTGCTGGACCCAGAGCTATGAGCGGGAGAAGACACACAATGCTAAGAAGCTGAAAGGAAGTTCTTATGGTCTAATGTGTAAACGTTAATTTATATTAAGAGGGTATTATCTGACAGCTAAGTGCATTTGCTTAAACTACCTTCAGAGAAAATTGCTTATCGAAAAATCGATCCAAAGGAATTCTTTGCTGTCTCCAAGTTGGAAGCCAGAGCCTGAAAAAAATACTACGTATGATTGAGATTTAATTGTCTTTTTAATACATAAGACTTTCTCCCGAAGTCTTTGGAGATGCATTGAGACAAGGTAAATCAGTAAAGCATGCCATAGTAATTCTAAGTTTTAAGCACTTGCAATAGTGTAAAGAGTATCCACAACAGTATTAGAATCAGCTGATAAGGCAGTAAATCTACTCTCCATTACCTATTAAATGTAACATTCATATACATAATGTATTGACTGATTTCTTTGTAAATTAGACTTATTTGCACACAAGTACAAGTTTCTGAATGCTAACATTTAACGGAGCTGAATTTCTTAAGTGTTAAAAGGGTTGAGAGTAGACAAAAATATTAGTAGATACACAGTGCCTTGCAACTGGAGCACTACATCTCCGAGTTCTGCTGTAGTGCAATAACAGGCTAGAGCAGCAAAAAAAAGGAGCAATTAGAAAATGTGGTTTAGCTATCATTAATCTGCATCAAAGGAATATAATGATGCACATTGTGTGCCTTTCAAATTATTCTCTATTATGGGTTTCAGAACAGAAGTTGAGAAATCTCTTTGACAAACTAGTCCCTTATTAAAAATCAAAGGGAAGTGCTTTGGTACCATCTGTGCAACATTAGTGCCTTCACTGAAGAATGATTATTTTGCAAGTTAAGTATTCAGCGGGGTATGGGGGGTGGGGGGGGGGGTGGAGGGGAGAAATTCCAGCTATTCAAAACTCATCTTTAGCTATTATGAAAAATGTCATAGCATCCATGAAATGCAATGTAATCTGTTACAACAGGAGTTCAACATCTTTCCCTCCACATCAGTAAATGTGAGACTAAGTTATGACACTATAAAGGCTAATCAAAAGTCAATCTCTCCTGCAGCCTACCAGCACCAACGTGATCTTAGGAAGATTTGTCCAAAAAGGTCTAGCTCCATATGAGAAGGGAGGAGGAAGGCTTCGTTTGACTGTGTTAGAGTAAAGCAGATCATGTTACAAACAATAAAGTAAAATCATCTATAAATGGTTGCCATGAAAATTTATGACAATCTCTTCTTTTTAAAAGAACATAACAGAAAAATCTGCTGAAGTATTTAGAAATTCACTTTCAAAATGATTACTGTAAATCAACCTTTTTCAACTCTAGTACCCTACTCGTGATTCAACAAGTTCTTACTAATTACCCACCTATGAAGCCTATCATCCCACCAACTCCAATTCTCAAGATGTCTTGAACTCCGCAACATTAGAGCTACTGATTTTGAGGTGCAGACATCCCACCTATGAAGCCTGCTAGCCAGATAGCTTCCCCTTACCCTCGTAAAGATACGATGCCTGGCAGTGAAAAGGTCAGACAGCTCTCCTCACCTTGCCACAGACTAAAGATATAACAGCTCGAACAAGTGAATTCATTTTGAGACTTAGCATTTGCTACCTACAGTTTGCATTTTCTAGCCAGTTTCAGGTTCATAATTTGCCAATTCCCCTTCAGTTGCTCCAGTACTATTCTGTAGTGTCATTTGCTGCGATTCCCTTTAAGTTAAAAAAGGAAGCATTAGCTGTTCTGTGTAGTCTTTCCTGAATTACTTGCTGCTGCTTCTTAGAACGCACATGCTGTTTGGCAAAAAGCTGTTCTCAACCCAATGGAGTACAAAGTGAGATCCCTCTCATATCTACTGTGGAACATCAGGGTACAGGGATTTTTACGCTTGAAACATTCAACACATGAGTTTAACCATATCTTTTTCAGCCGCAGTAGTTCTGTGGGTTTTTTCAAGACAAGACACACAACTTACTGCATTCACTAGGTTTGTCGTAGATTAAAAAATGCATAGTATGATGCTTTTGCATTTTCAGTGTCAACAAGGACCTCAAACAGGCCACAACCGTCTCAAAACAAAGCATACAAAACAAATACGTAAAAGAGATATATAAAAAAATATACGGCAATATTCCTTTTTTCAACTGCCTCTCATCCTTTCCTCCACAGAAAGATTGATTTTTCTGTCCATTTCCTTTACCGGAACATAAAATACAATTTCTGACCTTCTAACAAAAAAGAAAATATTGTTGACAGGAACACGTCAGAAGTACAGTGCCATAAGAATGTGGAAGCAGCCCCTTAACAAGAGAGGCCATGATTCTCTAAATCCAAACATATTTCGTTTTCTATAAAGTTCAAGACATATCTATGGGACATGACAATTTTCCAGAGACCGAAACATCCTAAAGGTTCTGCTCTCAAGATTCATAGAGCTACAGCATTCTGTAATTTGCCATAGCACAACACGTAATTGGCTGTTATTAAAGCATGCTCACTTATGTATCCAAATCATTCCTGACCGTGAACTACTACCAACTCAGGAGGTTCTTCCCTTAACCTCAGTATGAAGCATCCAAAAGGCCATTAATCCTTAGTACGCTGCAAAGACTTCACAGCGATGGAAAGTAAATCTCCAGCATCAGTTCATAAGTTTAGCTCCAAATAAAACACTCTTGTAAACTTCAGTTTTGTGTCTGCCTTTAAGTCAGAACAAGGAACAATAAGAATCCCATCTTGTTCTGCTGTTTAGCCACCCCACGCAAACTTTATTTTAGAAGAATTATGGGATTAAATATATTATTCAACTTCTAGTACAGTTAATCATCAGACCAATTTTTAAGAGTTAATCCATCTGCAAGAGTTCTCCAAAACATCTAAGCCGCATCAATGATACTACCATGTTGTATTTTAAATGGTTTGTTTATAGCATCACAAATACCTCCTCTCAGATTCTCTTGCAACTATGTTTTAGAAACCTTCACCACTTAAAACGTTACCTTCAAATCCTATTTAAGCTATCATCTGTATTTTCTATGCTTCAGAAGATTTAACCACCATGGAATTTTATATCTATATAAAATGTATTCCATTACAGTTGGACATAGGCTTCCAGCCTCCTCACTTAAATGCATTTTGATGTCAATAAAAAGCTACCCCCAAAACATGAAGGTGCTGATGGGATTAAACTTCTAAAAAGAAATCTTTAATTTAGATAAACATATTAGGAAGCAACAACGAAGGAAGAATTACCTTTTCTGTATCTGACAGCTAAATGAATGTTTTCTAAAACTTAGCAATACATAAAATGCTCTTCTCTGAGCTTGCAGAACAGACATACATTCACCTACGCTTATTTCACTTCATTTTTTTCTACTTTGACAATCAGCCTAAAATTTGATAGAGAGATGAATTCCCAGTATACAATCTCTGCAATCTTCTAGCACAGTCAGCAATGACAAAATTCCATTGTAGCAGACTAGCTGATTGTTAGGGACCAGAAAATAAATGAGTTAAGACTTGCCTCCTTCCCCTTTTAGGAAAGGGACACAATTTTTTTCCAGAAACCCTAAACTAAAAATTACATGGACTGCATGCATGCCTTGGTGCACAAACACACAAGAGCCAAAAGAATATATGCATTAATCTTTTAACAGGGCCCCCCTAAAGAAGTGTACACTGCAGAACATTACACATTTGTGCTCCCCTAAGAGCACAAGATATGACAACTTGTGCCCCTGGTTTGTGCAACTGCTACATGACTTGGGAATCTCACTTTTGTCTAATTTTGGAAGACAGATTCTAATGAATTATGGACTAACCTGCTCATGCAGATTTTTTAGTAAAACAGATTCAAAGAATGAGCAATCCATACAGACAGTTCTCTTCAAATCAAATTTTCCAAACATGATTCAGAAAAACCTTTCAGAATCTTAAACAGGGCTGCACTACTCGTTCGCTATAAAGCCTGTGAAATGAAACCGAGCGGTCTGGCCTCAACACTGTCAGAGACCCAGGTTTGCTCTTACCTGAGGTGTCCACACCCAGCAGATGCTGCAGTTTGCTGCAAAGCTGAATCATGTTATCTAGTTGCCGGTGTATCTGTACATCTTGCACCCAGGCTGGCATGTGGCACACTGGGCATTCTGTGCCAACACAGTCACCCAGGCAAGATCTGGAAGTCAAACGTAAAAATCCATTACCCAGCATGTTATCTACTGTACTCATTATCAACCTTTTCACAGCCAAATGCTCAGCAGGAATCTCTTATTTTAGCATTGACAAACCACTACTGTAAAGCCCATGCGAGTTAAGTGACAAATGCAGGAGAGGGTATATTTATCATGAAAAGTGACAAGCCATAATTAAGAAAGCTAAGTCCAGAGCCTTGTCAGAACACTGTCATGAAAGACATGTTATCTTGTGACTCCCATAAAAATCACAAGCTGATCCAAATTTTCAAGGTATGCTAAAGCACTGCTGCTGTTTGTCACCAGTTAACAATTAGGATCGAACAGTTAAAACTACACATTCTTTTACATCTCAGCTATAGGTAGGGCTATTCTTCTGCAGTCTTAAGTTTTTAAAGAAGTTACAGACAGCCCATCGTAAACTATCATTTCCATTTTTTCCTACTTAACGTTTTCTTGACATCGTGAAGTTTCACATCTGAAGACTTTTCCATAAGAAGTCTCTTGAGGATCTGCAGGTGTTCAGAGTATTCCATCACTTCTCACTTTCAGAGGATTTATATCAGGAGATGATCAAGATGGGGTGGGGGGACAGATTTACTCAGTAAATGTCATTTAACCCTTGTAGCTTCTTAGTAATACTACTCTCCCCATGAGAGCCTAAAATCTTTTATTCATTTGATTAGTCCAGTGATTTCATTAGCCTTATGATTTGCCATCTGAAGTGCAACATTCAAGGGTCATTGTTACTTCTCAACTCCAGCCTGTCCTATTAAATACGTTATAATTTCACATACCCAAGACCACATTAATTTCAAAAGTCTCCGTTACTTTACCACCATATAGCAAGCACAAGTCTAGCCAAAGGTATAAAATTAAATGTGAGCAGATCATGTTAAACATTCAGAGGAAGAGAACGCAAGTAACATCAAGGCACTGCTACCTGAAGATGATGATCAAAGTCAAAGCATCTAGATTCTAAACATATAGTCAGCTTGGAAGCTGACAGTCATACACCCCAAAAGTAGTAACGTCACAGTTAACAATACCAGAATTATAACTACCACCACTTTCCTTAAGTGGAGTTATTTTCAGTTCTGTTCTCTGCACTGGCATCCCTCCCTCAAGCACCACACAAGTATCATCACGCCTTCAGTTAATTCCAAGACAGGAAATGTGGTATGTAAAAATTGCTGCTAGGTGTGTTTTGTGCTTTAAACAGCCTGCTCTGAACTCGCGGTTGAGACACTGCCATGATCAGGAGACTGAAGTACAATTCTTGGCTCTGACATATTCTAGAAGACATTGACAAATCACTTGGAGCAAAGATAAGAACCAGCCAGGCCTGGTTCTCTAGCAAAGTCGGCCTCAGGTCTCCAATGTCCATAAAAGGCAGTGCAAAGAAAATGCAGAATGACTTTTATACCATGACATTTCCTAATTACTTCTAGCTGTTGGTTTTTTATAGTTAATGGATAATGACTGTAACTAACTTAGTAGAGTTACTAAGAAAAAAAACGCAGAAACTGATGTTAATATCCCTGCCTATAACACCCATGCTGAGGGAGAACCAGTTACATTATGTGTGACCTAATTATTGCATTCGTTAGTTTGACATACTTCAATTCATATATCAGAAGCCAGCTCCAGCCATTCACCCCACTCCTTCCAGGGCAATGTCTGTCTTTAGCAATGGATCAGCATCACTTCACGTCAGAATGCTGCAGACTCAATCCATGCCCTACCAAACTTACTTCAACAAATTAATATAAAATTTCCTTAGGTTCATTTAAAAAACCAGCTGCTATCCAAGATTTAGTCATCAAAGGACACATTAAATTGATGACTAAAAGGTCAGGCATATGAACGAGGAAAGATCAAGTATAACAATAACTTGGATAATAGCAAATAAACTTTTTCTGGCATAAGAAATAGCTGCTAATGAGTACTTTAAACTCCTCCTAGCTACTCCTTCCAGCATATCCTCTGATGTCTTGAAAATTTTTCTTTAATAATACCTCAGGAAACAGTGGGTGTTTAAAATGATCACCTAGAAGAAAACAGGGTTATCCACAATAAAACTACAAGGCCTTAGATACCCAACAACTAAACAGTTTTTACCAAGACATCCGTACACTATCCTTCAGCAATCCACACTATACCTGAGGAAAAGAAAAACATTTTATAAGATAGATAGGAACATACTTATAACCTGGACAAGCTTCTGGGTGTCATTTTACCAGGTACTCTGTAGACAGGTAGTAAACATGGAGCAAACAACAAAAAATTCCTTCAGACGGCATAATCTTCTACAGCAATTAACGGCCAAAGCTGGGAAAGAACCCACATGTCTGGGTAGAAGTAATTTGTGACTCTTAACACATCCATACTGGGGGAAAGAAACGCTGAGGGCATCTGTCCCATAATCAGTTACTCCTTAAAAAAGCAAGAAAAACTTTTTCTAGTATTTTACTCTTCAACAAGCCTTCAACACTTTAAGTTCCCATTAGTAAGGTACAGCTGAAGACAGGGAGTGAATATATAGCCATGAGGGAGAGAGGGTTTTCCTCTGCTTTTCCTGACAATGACTACAGTATTAACAAGAGATGGAATATCTAGACTGGCTTACAAGCCAAGCTTAGAAAGCATCTATCCTCTCCACCGTAGCAAGTAATGGACAGCTCATATCTGTGCTGTGCAGAGAAACTGCCAAGATATATGACTGACCGTTTAACTCTCAGTGTTTGCTTTTGCATGCCGTGAAAAACAATGACATACAGGACAGCCAGAAGGCTCTACCTGTCTACCACCTTCCCCAGATTCTGGGACACCAGTATTTCAGACTCTGCCTGTACCACAATGCAGTGAGTTGTGCTAAGACAGGCCAAGCGACTACCACCTCCTCGGAACTGCCTTGTTAGCAGGATGTTTTTAACTTAATTCAGTTTTTTTTAAACACCCAGATTACTTGACAAACTAGAAGTAGAGGTACTCATGCTAGCCCAACATATTCAGATGGACATGAATACAGGAACAGTCACAGCAGCAGATCTGAAGGAACAAAGCCATTAAACAGCAGAAGGCCAAAGCAGTGACAAGCAGCACCCAATCCCCCCAGGCAGAGCAAAAACCCCTTGGAAGCGGGAAGCATCTTTACAGGCTGCTCTTTTTTGTTTATTTTGAAGGGAAGACGGAGCTGGAGATGACAACAAGACGGCAAGCCATTTCCACCTTCTACCTCACTAGGAGTGCGGCCCCCCCCTCCACGAGACTGCCTGCTCCCTTCGCACCTGGCCAGCACCCAGAAGCCTAAAGCAGCACGCAGAAAGCTTGGCTTTCGCTCTGGCAAGCCAGGCGCGGTGAGTCGGGCCACAAGGGAACCGCAGCTCCCACCTTCCTCTCCCACCCAGCCCTCCAGCCAGAAAGCCCCCGGGGCGCCAGCCCCCTCTCCAACGCATGGCAGCCAGGAGGGCGGCCCGGCCGAGGCCTCGGGGCGCTCTGCAAAGCGCCGGCGGCCGGGGGAGGGAGGCGGGGGGGCCGAGCCCCGCCGTACTTACAGGCAGAAGACGTGCCCGCACTGCCCCAGGGACACGGGCTGCCGCAGGACGCCGGCGCTGTGGGCAGAGGAAGGAAAAACGCGGCAGTGTTAACACACGCAGCCTTAAGAGCACGGCGGCGGCGGCCCCGCTCGCCTGCGGCAGCCGGGACGCAACGGCAAGGAGGGGAGGGGGAAGCACGTTACCAGCGGGAGCAGCTCAGCGCCCTCTCCAGCTGCCCCAGCGCGGCCAGGGTGCGGGCCCAGAGGGGCCCGGGCGGCGCCATGGGGGCAGCGGTGCGGGGCTGGCCCTCCGGGGCCAGCCGGTTGCCCGAGCGGCCGCGCAGCACCTCCCTCATCGCTCGGTACCGGCGCCGCCGCCGCTCCAAATCCCCCGCCCGCCACCACTGCGCACGCGCCGCAGGCTGCGCGCCCGCCAGCACGCATGCGCGCCCCGGGAACCGCGCGTCCCGCCCCGAGGCCGCCGCGCTTCCCGCGCTTGGGGGGCGGGCGGGGCCAGGGGAGGGGCGGGTCCTCTCCTCAGAGGGTGTCTGAGGGAAGTGGCGGGGTGGCTGGCAGCCGACCTGGGAGGCAGGGTTGATACGTCAGTAGCAGTCAAATTGATCAAATACCTAAACCCGGATGTGTCTATATACGGCTTTCCAGTATCTGTTTATCTATAACAGACATACTTAATGCAGCATAAACACCTGCTACGCAAACAAGGCCTGAAACGGGTGGGCAGGCACGGCGGCGTTATGGTGCTGAGGGCAGCCTCCCAGCCCAGACAGGGCGCCTGCCCGATGCCGATGCCTTCCCGCCCCAACTTTAAAAATCTAATTTACTAACCTCTCTTCCGCACAGTCACCAGCTTCAGTGTGACTGAGATACTTGTTTACTTCGGGTTTCAAGAGTGGGTTTTTTCTCAGCCTGTGTGTCCTATAGCACCTCAGGGTTCAGCCCAGTCTCCCACTTCTTAGAGGCTGCTGTTTCTGAGGGTGTACCTCCACAGACAACGGCCCCCACCATCCCTGTAGTGTAATTACTGGAGCACATAAAGCAGTTATAGCAGGAATTTATCACTTTCAGGTAGAAATACTCCTGGCCAAATAAAAGATAGAGCAGGAATGCCAGGAGCGATTTATAACAGGCTTACTGACATTTCGTGTCGAGAGGCTCTGCCAGTGAATAAGCATCAAGCCATAAATCTCAGAGCAAACATGATTAAAGCAAGCGAGTTATTCTTTGAAGGAACTTCATCATAAAAGGACGTGGTGGCACATAGCTGCAAAATTTGGGTTGGCGACAGTCTTAGAAAACAGCCGTCAGAGCGGCCTCAGCAACCTGTCCAGAATGTCGGTGCTGATGCTCGTCCCACATCTCCCTCCACTTCCTCCAGGCGAAGCAAAAGCATCAAGATGTGGGGTACTGCCACTTGGCTGAGCCATGGCAGCCTGACGAGAGGGACTCATTTGACCCCTGGTGATGGCAGGGGCGTTTTCCACGGCTCTTACTTCACCTACAGAGAAGGACCTCTACTTTGATGGGTGTTAAACCGGGGCTGGAGACACTTTGTGATAAGTTATCCGTGTCTTCCAAGGAGGTTCTTCAGTTTTGAGGTTTCACACTTCTCTGATTGTGTAGTTCCCTAGCTCTGGAACACCAGGGACGCTTTAAATCGGGATTTAAAACTTTTTTTAATTTTTGCTTTATTTATGGAAGGTTAAATATTTATCTTTGCTACTGATATTAGCCAGAGGTGCAAGGAGGTCAGCACCACACAGGATGGGGAATTGTGAAGTCTCTTAGCCCCCTTGATCCGAGAAAATTTGCTACTGTCACCTGGGGCAAGCTGACGTGTCACAGGGTGAACCATCACGCTGATTTCGATGGTGGCGTATTCAGCCTCTATTAAATCAGTGCCATCTCCTAACTTGCTCAACCCCAGAAAACGCCATTTTGGTTGCATTCCTGATAACTCCCAGTCCTTATCTGTGAGAAAGGTAGCTGTGGAGGTGTATGGAGGATCCAAAGGGTTAAACAACAGCTTGACTTTGCAAGTAACTCTGCCCTTGCAGAATCGGGGCCTGAGCCTAGAGGGAGAGGAATGGATGTAGGTGTCCCCATCCACACACATCTCCTTTTTGCCAATGCAGAGGGCTGCGAACAGGAGGGCTGTTTGTTATCATCAACAGCGCAGTAGCTGCATCTGTGCACTTGGATCCAGCTGTGAAAAGTGTGGTTGTATCTCTGTAATAGCCTGTTGTTTTCTGGTACTCAGGAAACCCCACTGCTGCGTTAATAACACTGAGCGGTGTCCCCTTTGCTAACGGTCTGTCATTCCCGGCGGTGGGGATCAGCAGGCTGCCAGCCACGGAGGGAAGCAGTTCTGGGGAAAGAAACAACAGCCGCAGAGGGGAGCATGGAAGTAAAACAGAACCAAATGCAAACGGCACCTTATTAAGAGATGCATAGGTTTTCAATGCTCCCGGCAGCCGGCGGGCTTGGGCTTGTTTCTGGCAGGAGCTGACTGTGGTGAGCTGCTTCAGAGCACAGCATCCTCCTTGCCTGTCTTGGAGGAGGAAAGGGGCAGGGAGAGGTGCCCTGGGAGCTCGTCCCCAAGGTCAAGGAGGCGGGGACTGGCACATCCCATGGTGCCTCTTCCCATCCTGTATGTATGCACCAAAACGTATGGACGCACGAGAGGGCTGACAGCATGGGACACAGCTGGACAGGGCACCCTCACTCCTTTCCTCGGGCTGCAGGGGATGGAGCTGGGGCAGGGACCTGCTCCGTCATGCCTCCAAAACCAGGATAAACTCACAAAATAAGCTAAACAAATCATTTGTCCCTTAAAGAGGAACAGTTGCCAGCTGCAACCTTAACATCCTACTCCCTCTTACTTGGCCGTTGTGTGCTCATCCTGTGCTCCAAAAAAACCAGCACCTGGCATCTCCCAGTGCACCAGGGTTACTGAAAGATGGCAAAAGGCCTTGCTGCCGAGATGAAACTTTAATGCAATTTGAAGTGTTCAGCTCAGGTTACAAACATTTGATCCATAGATCTCTTGAGTCAACCTGGCATTTATGTTCACAAAATATGAGATGCTGATATATACTGTATAGGACAATAAAACAGATAAGTACCTCGTCTTCCTTTCCTCTGTCTGAAATATGTTTAGTGTCCCTCTCAATAAATCCACATGTGCACGCTTAGTCTCCATTGTGCTGAGGCATTATGTGCAAATTTACAAACATTTACAACTAAGTTAAACGGAGGCAAAGCACTGCCCTGGGCGGACAGCATCTAACAAATACTTGTGTTCGAGAAAGATGTAAAAGTCATGAGTGATTCATTCTCTCTAATTTTATAAAGGTTAAGGAGTTGGCTCTCTTGGAAAACTAAGAAACATCTTCCACTGCAGTGAATTACTGCAACCAATTGGACAGTCAGAAGCAACAAAAAAAATGATGCAGAGAACAGGGGGAAGCAAGAAATATATCTCTAAATTTGGTTTATGCAGTATTTAAAGTACAAGTAAAGCCATTCCAGGCAGTATAAGGCCCACACACTTTAAAATAAATTTGTTGCATGACAGAAAGCCAGTAAAATGGTTTCAGCAGTGGTGTGATGTACTGTGACAGTTGCGTTCAGTACGTGCATGAATCAGCTGCTTCATACCCCACCGAGGCAACAATCGTCTTCACCATGCTAAACTGATAATGTGATTTTCAAACAATGCAGGGTTTCAGAGCAAAACCCACGCTGAAGGATGGGGCTCGTCTTCCTGGCAGACAAGGAAAGTAAAAAATCCTCGTCTACCTCATGCTTAATTTGAAAGCCTTGCCCATCTGGTAAAAGATTCTTTTATGTAAACACACCAGTACCTGATATTTTATTCATTAGCAAAGTTCCCCAGCTGTTTTCCAATAAATACACAATTACTACGTGATTCATCACGTAAAGGGATAGAGTGTGCAGAGGAAGGCCGTTCCCTCAAGTCTCACAAGGCAGTTGTTTTCTTGGGGGTTAAAAGAGCCAAAGCATCTGTAAAGAGAGGGTCCCTCTCCTCTCGTCCACCTGAGTATGAAGCACATCTCAAAACTACTGTGCCCTGCTGAGCTGAGCACCCACAGCAAGCGACAGGATGGAACTGCTTTAGCAGAAGACTAGAAAAAAAATGGGAGGACGAGCAGCCTCACGCTTTGAATTCCCTCTTTCCCCAAATGCCTGAATCGAAGCCTTTAACAGGCTTAGTTTGCTCCTCAGGCCGCCCCTCTGGGGCCAATTTTGCCGCACGCCCAAAGCCCTGTGAGCTCACGGTGGTCTCAGAGGCATCGTAGGCTGCGGCACCAACTTGAAAGACACAGGGCTGCTAATATCTTTCGGCACAGTAATTGGTTAGGGCTATTAGACTAGCAAGTTTTAAGATTTCAAATATTGAGGGATTTGATCCCCAAAAGGAAATAATAATAAAAATAAAAACGGTCTATTACACTTTCAGCCTAAGCAGCACAGTCAGCATTGCATTACAGGGCATTAAATTATTAGTCAAGTCTCGATAGCAGGGAACATCTGCTGGTGTTAGACATGGCATTTTTAATTAAAGGCAGCAGCAGAGAAGCCTGTGGTTCATCAGTTCTGCTTTTGCCATGCGAATTGCTAAATCCAAAGGGCACAAAAGATTTGGTCAGAGCACATGCTCTGGACCTGGCGCTGCAGAAGCACGAGCAGAAAAGCAGCTGAGGTGACAGGTAATTTACACCTGCGTCTCTGTGATTCCCCAGCTGGGTAAAAACTGTGGGGGATTTTACAAAGTTGAGATCAATACCCTTCTATTTTTTCCAGAAGAGGGAGAAGAGGGGGTTTGGACAGAAAGGCAACTAACAGAGAAAAGCAAAACAGGAGGAAGCCCTGTGCCCAGCGAAGCAGCTGGGGACCACATGCATACCTCTACTTCAGTGGCTGTTGATGCTCTCTTGCCTCTGGGGCTCCCCACCACTGCCGGGGTGCATGAACGGATGGCACATGCCCTCCATACCAAATGGTGCCCCCCAGGAAGTTTACCTTCCAAAAGAATAAAGGTTTGAACAGGGAATAGTTTGCAGCCCCATCAGCTGCCCATCCCAGACCCTTGGATCTAAGCAGATCCAGCAGGACCAAAAATCACCATCAGACCTGGGCCAGGGATTTGAGCATGTCTGGAAAATGCCCAAAGCCCCTGGCAGCGTGGGAACATCCAAGATATACCTGTGCAGGCAGAGCTAACCAAAAATAAAAAGCCTTCTTGCCCTCTTCCATCTGCCACCATTGCAAGGCTGTCCCACAAGCCTGGGTCATCGCTAGGCAGTCTCCTTTGACTGGACCCAGCATTTCTGTAATAAAATCTGAATTCTAAATCTGTTTGCAAAATGTCAGGTCCCAACTCAACTCAGCAGATCAGCAGAGACAAGGAATAGAGAAAAGCTCTTGTCTTCAGGGAATGGATGGCAGAAACGTCAGACCCCACGGACACATGCGGCTGCCTTGCCGTTGGCATGGAGGGGGCCAGGATTTCCCTCGACGAGCCCCGCAGATGGTGTTTGTTTGCTCAGCCACGATAAAAAAGGAAAATATTTGGTACAATCTGCTAGCAGGCAGAGGCAAACATATGGTCGGTGCAACGCAAGCCTGAATGCTCGGGAAAACGAGTCAAAGCACTGCAGCAGCTTTTAGATGTTGGATTGCCCTTGAGCAGAGTAGGATACAAGTCCAAAGAAGCCTTTGAAGAACTTGGGTGTAGGTTTTGTACAGTGGCTGCTGTGGCTTGAACCCTTTTATTATTAGCCCCACTCTAATTAGTACAATTGTACTATCCTTATTGTACTAGAGTTATTATAATCAACCAATTTTAATTAATGTGAGCCTCAGATACGGCTCAATGCTCGGAGAAATTCTCCCTGGTTCGACGTCTGTTGATCTGGTGCACATAAAACATAGGTTTAAAAAGAGGGAGGCAATTAAAGCCAATTGCTTGCACGTTTGGACACAGCAAAGTGCAGGTGCAGCATTCCTTTCATTCCCTTTACCTGTGACTTACGAGCCTCTTTTAAAATGCTTTGTTGCAGCATCAAGCTGGTGGGAAATCTTTGGGCCACCCCAAAACATAAAATTCTTTGAATTTCCCTTGTAGTTAAATTATAAAAAACTGAACACTAATTATTCTGATTTCTGTTTCCCAAATACCAAGGCCTATTTCTTACCTGGGGCTAACCTGCAGCTAAAGCAGTGCTGGTGACATTAGAGCTTTTGGTGAGGTTTCCTGGCTGTGCCAAGTGGGCAATGGGGACAGTGGACCACAGCTCCAGAGCTGCGATGGGGCTGTGACACACACCCCACGATGGGACCCTGCACTTGTTTGGCGTCACTGTGTTCATCCTAAGGGGAAACACCAGGGGCAGCACACATTCCACTGCAAACATTTTTTCGGGGGGGGGGGGTTGGTTGGGTTTTTTTAAACGAAAAAAGCATGGTCATTTCCGTTCTGTCAGGGTGCCTTTGTCAAGGTTTAATTCCCTTTTCCCTGTACGTCTCCTTTTGAAGACATACAGTGGAGTATCCCTTTGAAGTCCTTGCTTTTAAATTTACCTTTTGGTTGTCGTATGCTCTATGAGGCCAGTCAGGGATCCTCATACTGTCAGTCAGGGCTCAGCACCTCCAGTTTCATCAGGATAAAACAGATTACTGGGACTGCAGGAGCTGGCTTATTTCAGGGAGAAATTTGCCGTGACTTGTTAACAACAAACCTGCCTCACTTTGAAGAATTGCAGTTATTTTGTGTTAGCGGGGTGAGTAGACCCCCCAGCTATGCCTGACCTCAAGGGCAGGGGCAGATGCTGTGTCTGAGCACTGAGATGGGGATCCCTATGGGGTGATGCTCCGTCCCCACCCAATGCTCTGTGTGGAAGGATGGGGCCACCTCTGTGGCCCTAGCATGAACTCCACTCCCAAAACGTCAGGTTACAGCCATCCTGGTGCTTCTGCTGGCCTTTCTCTGGTGCATGAGTGGCTCAGCCCCTCCTTTTAGCTTGAATAAAGTCAAATCGGGGGGTGGGGTTGGGTGGGTGGGTGAGAAATATATATATATATATATATATATATCAGCAAGGAGTATAGCTGGCATTTCTGGAGAATATGAAATGCATGGGTAATGCTCCCTTAATTTAAATTACAATGCTCCTTCCCTGCTAAGCCTTCCTTCCAAAGGCAAGAGCAGAGGGCTCTGGCATCTCACAAAAGAACTATGCCTCATGCTTTCGCTAAAGCCAGAGCTGAGCTGCAAATAAAAAATAAGGAAAATCATGGGGTTCCTATAGCGATACATAGGTGCAATGCAGTACCTGGGAAATACCAGCCCTGAGCCCAGCACAGGGGCTGCAGGAAGGGCTGGGGGCAGTGCAGGGAGCTGCTCCTCCAGAGTATGCAGAGGCCTCCTGGTCTTGTTCTTTCCCTAGGTGCCAAGGTAGTGTGTAATCGGAAGACAGATTTTGCTTAGCTGCAGCTTAGCCTGCACTGTTGCAGACCCTCCCTCACATGCAGAGCTCCCAAAGAGTTATCCTGACTTGCTTTCTCGCAGGTGGAAAGTAGGGAACAAAAACCCCAGCACATCTATAAGTGTTTACAAGGAAGGGCATATATTTTTTTAAATAGGTAAAGATATTCTTTTTTCTATACTAATCCATACTAAATCCAAATTAACACTATAGCAGTTCCTGATGATTTATGTTGTTATAATAAATAACAGACACCGCATGCTGTTTAGCTGATGATTAATGATCCTTATTTACAGTGTGTTCAGCTCAGGTCTGCAGTTTACACTTGCGAACATCAAAGGAGAGTTCATCTTTCCTTTTCTCCTGTGTTTTGAGGTCACGTCATAAATCCTGTACAAGCAGCCTTGATGGCTGCATTTTAATCCACAAATAGGACTGCTATAAACTGCCAGGAGAAATGCCAGTCAGACCCAAGGGCCGCGGGAGCTGTTTCCCTTTGGCCTGGGTCACAGGTCACCAGCCTGTGCGGGAAAGAGTGCCAAACCCATGGTGGCAGCCAACACCTTTGCACCCTTCCTCTTCAAGTTAACCAGGGTCTGTCACTTGAGTGTACCGTGCTGTAAGCACCAATCCCTATTTTTGTCCTCTGATTTTCCTATTTTCTCTCCTCTCCATTCACTTCCAAGGCAAGGGAGGTGGTTTGTGAGCTCCAGAGCCAGTGCACATAGAATCATAGAATTGCAGATCCCCAGCCCTGCTCCCACAATGTTCCATCCCACTTCTGGAACCCCCCAGCCCCCAGCCATTGAAGCCCAAAAGGCTCCTTTTTCCTGCCCCACCCTACAAACCAGGCCCTGGGGATGGGAAAGCCAGCTGCATGGATCCTCCCATTTTCATCAGATCAGCACCGAGCGCCCCGGTATGACACAGCCTGGGTGGATGGAAAAAACAGCTTCCCATTTTTCAATATGATTTCAAGGACTCGTATAACCATGTAGGCTGGTGTGCTCTGATACGCAGGCCAAGCAATCTCACACGGTAATTTCTGCTTGAGACAGAGCTCAAAAATGCCAAAGGGAGAGTAAGGGAAATGCAACACAGCAGCTTTGATTTATCAGAATGAGGCTGATGAGTAACAGAGAAACTTAACAGTCCTGGGATGACACCTACCTCTCCCATTCAACTTAGTGTGAGAAGTGGTGGCATGCTGCTCAAAGGGGCGCTGTATTAGTATCATACATGAACTGATTTCAAGCACTGAAATCACCCCATGTAGGGTATTCACAGTTGAAAAATAACCCCTGTAATAGCAACTCTCCAAGGGAGCTGTGTAGGTTTCTTGCTCTCACGGGTCAGGGCAGAAGCCCCCCTAATGCTTAGCCAATAATTACATTTTTCTGTAAGCCAACAGAGTTATGTCATTTTGGCACATGGGAATTTCTGTAACGATTGCGATATAAACTCTGTCTGAAACTGCACCCCTCAGCTCTGCTGCCTCCACCGTCAGCAAAGGCAGGGGGACAGGCATGCAGCAAACTGTCCCGTCCCTCTTCCCGATGGCCATGGCTGAGGCTTCTCCGATATCTCCATCCCTGCAGGCACCTGGGGGGCCAGGGACCTTTGAAAGTTTGGGCTTTTTTTTGTTTGCGTTTGGGGGTTTTGTTGTTGTTGTTGCTGGTTTTTAAAACACCTTTTCCCAACTTAAAACTGAGTGATGGGAAAACAGCTAACAAGTAACCTCCCCGAGCACAGGCTTGTACCTTCGGTGTGCGTACACTGCCTAGTTGTCAGCCCGAAATCTCCCAGTGAAGGTGCCCATTGCTGTAACTCTGTGATATTCCCTAATCCTGCCCAATTCCACAAATCCCAGTTTGTAACCCAACAATGAGGGACAGGAGGCTCTGATTACCCAGTAAGCATCAGACAGACAACCAGGATAGTTCATAACAAACATACAAGCTTTGCCTTTGCTGCTATCCATCGACGTGTGGCAAAAAGCTGTTCATGGGTTAAAAAAAGGCTGCTTGCTGAGTCTGTAATGAGGGTGGTCAAATGCTGAAGGTGTAGAAAGCGGGTTAAAAGAGAGGCCTCGCTGCCCATACGAGGGAGGAAACCTGTACAGCCGCTCCAGCATGTTCACACAGAGGGTTATTGTAGCGTGAAGCACCAGCCCATGAGTAAATGCTCCCTCCGTGGCACTGCACTCCCCAGAGAAGCTTTAATAATTTCTAGGGAGGCTCTGAAGGCTAATAAAAAAAAATTAATAAAGAAGTCAACCTGGGCAATCGCTCTGTTCCTCTTTCATGGCAAGCCTCAAGCTGCCCTTGTCTGGCTGATCAGGTGCAGCTCTGATTTCCCGGGTTCCTGAAGCAGAACGGGTTCAGCAGCAGCACAGCCTGCTTTGCCGTGATGGATGGGAATGATTATAGTTGTTAATCTGATTAAGCCTATGGTCTCAACTTTTGCTCATCTTACTGACATTGAAGGTGCTTAAAGAAACACTTGAGGAGGAGCATATGAAGATGTATGAAGCATGTGCTTCTGTGCACCTACCAGTATTGATCTTAGGGCATGATCTGGTGCAGGTGATGTGATTTTGCACTGAAATTGGATCCCTGGGTTATCAACACACACCAGCCCTCAGGCTTAGTGGTACAGTGGGAAAAGAAGTGTCTCCTTCAGCTTTGTTTTCTCTCTTTGACACGATTTTAAATAGGAATTTGGGGGAGCAAGATGTGGTCCCACAGCCTGCTGCAGTCCAGAACACCATGACTATAGCCTTCAACGGGGACTTCAACTAAGGCTGAAAGCCAAGAACCACACTCACTGCATCTTGGTGCTTTGAGGGTGGCGTTATGCTCAAGATTAGAGGTGGAAAGATATTTTGAGTTCTTTTACCTCACATAACTCCCCAGAGACAGCTGAGGAACACCTAGAAGTACTCTGGTGTTTCTAGCAGTTCTTAATATTTGCATTGTTAAGTTTTTAATTAGTTTTCTTATCAAAGTCAACTCAAATGTTTTAGCTTCCACAGTTCCTGGGAGTACAGTATGTTTAGTCACTGCAAGAGGGAAAACTTATGTACAAAAATGTGTAAAAATTTCTTACCTTTCATAAGCACCTGGATCTTAATTGCTTTCCAGTAATCATCTGTTAGAGAAAATTGTTCTTACAAAGCTGAAAATGGTTTCTGTGTTTCTCCTCTGCCTTGCTCCTAGGGCTGGCTGGAGGTAAATAAAAGGCAGCCCTTTGGGGTTAGGTTACCCAGCTGAGGTAAGGGCCTCAACTCAGGCTGAGAGCTTCTCCAGGCACCCACTGCAGCCACCCAGCAAAGAGGGGACCCTTGAGAAGGGGATTCAGGGCTTTCCCTGTCGAGCTCCATCCCTTGTTGTCGAGATCCCTGTCGAGATCTATCCAAAGCAGATCTGTCTGCAAAGACTTGCCACCACCAGCCCTGGTACGCTGAGGCTGCAGGAGCAAGGAGAAGAGCTCTGGTACAGAGGTGCTCGCAGCTGGCTGGCACCCCGAGCAGCACTGGGTGCTCTGTGCAAGTGGTCACCCTGCTCCTAGGCCCTACTGGGCCACCCCAGAAGCTCTTGCCCCTGTAGAGGAGCAAACCATCCTATAGAGCCCTCATGGGTATGGGTCATC
Organism: Falco cherrug; assembly: GCF_023634085.1. NCBI lineage: Eukaryota > Metazoa > Chordata > Aves > Falconiformes > Falconidae > Falco > Falco cherrug. The sequence goes on along the minus strand of NC_073704.1, from coordinate 9,356,893 downwards.
AGGCAGACTTCAGCTCTGCACTTATGGTCCTCTCAGCACGTGTCTTTGAAACTGCACCGGTGTAATTAAAGGTACTTTACTAATTGGATGTGCATCCCTAAGGGGACTCCTTTAATTGCATTTCAATCTGGTTGGTATCATTTTAACTTAAATTCATTGCTGTCTTGCACAGGAATAACCCAATTTGGTCTGGTTATGGAGAGGCATATCATCTTGCTTCCTCCTCCCCATCACACTCTGGATGCGCTTCAATTTGTTAGGCTCTGGCTGTGAAATAGCCACCGCACATTAAAGCCGAGGGCTGTATAAAACCCCTTTAGCTGGTAACTAGGACACAGACGGTCGAGGGCTGAGCGTTCACCTTGACCTGCTAATTGAGGTAAAAACCTCAATTATTATCCTGTCTTCACTTGGGTTTTATCTCGTATGTGTTACCATAAATTCTGTCATGCCCTGAAGATGTATTCTTTTGTTTTTTTCTTTACAGTCAGTGAAGACCTGAGCTCTAAAAGGTGCTTCATTTCTGCCCAACACGCTTGTCTGTAGTGAAAGACCCACTGCTTAAAATTCAAGAGCCTGTGTTAAACTAGAGGCTGGGGTAGACGATCAGATAGTTGCTTTGAGCCTTAAAGCTTGTGGGAGCACCACCATTTATTTCTCTTATCTCCCAGCACGGGGCCCTCAAAATTGCTCTCTCTGGCAATGGCCTATTTCCAAAAGTCTCTTCTAGCAGCGATGAGCAATGAAGTGAGGGGCTGCACCTCCCAGGAACTGAGCACTGTGGACAGGCACCTGGCTTCAAGCTTTGCTCTGGGGGACGCGAGCACAAGCTGTGTGTTTTCTTCACCCTGGGCTGAATGCGGCCACTGTTACGACTCTCCCCTGATCTGGCATGTGCTGGCTTTCAGGTGCAGCAGGATTGTGCCATGACACAGGTTAGGCCCCAGTCCCAAGAGACTGATACCCACTGGGGTGGTTTTGTGCAGCTCCTCCCATGCCACAGATATTTTGAGGGGCCGGATCTGGCCCAGAATGGGCCATGCTCTCTATGCTGCTCTGAGCATGGGCTGCACCCTACACCCCAACACTGCAGGGCTGGTTGTCCTCCCTCATTGCCAGCGCTGTGTATGTGAGTAGCGTGAGGAGCAGAGCCAACAGTAAGTTTGTGTTGGCCGTGTCTCTTACTGATGTTGTTCTTACTATTTCAGTGCCATCTTCTTTATTTCCACCCTCTCTCTGAACAACTAAATTAATTAGAGTGATTTTTTTTATTTAAATACTGACATGGAATAATAATTCTGGTGATTTCATATTTTTTTTTGTCATCTCCCACTGCTTCTTTTCTCAGTTGTGCTCTCTTTTAATACACTGTTGATATTTTGTTATAGCTATGCAAGATCACAGCTGTTGTCTGAAAAAAAAAAAAGAGTAAAATCATGCTATGTGCTGTTGCCATCCAACAACCATTTTTCTTCCTCCACCAACTCACAAAAAAACCCTTCCCTATTAAGTGTGGGAGCATACATTTTTCTTGGCTTGTAAAAATCCGAAAAACCTCACAGCAGCTTCAGTGAAGTCGCAGCAATGTAAGGAAGCCGAAGCCTCTATGACAGGCTGGGGCCTGTTATGAGGTCAGAACCTGCAAATCCTAGATCCCAGGAGTGACTCCACACAGGCAGCAGGTCTGTAGCAATCACCGCTCCCGTACTTCACTAGTCACTCGGTTACGTTTACCTGGATGTGTTCATCTGATCTGTAAACACGTTTTCTGATCTGACTCAGTAACAAAACCATTCCTGTGGCTCTCATGAAAGGACAAACAAATCCAATTAGACCCGGAATTTATATTTGCAGTGGTGGTCAGGGCTGAGAGAACCATTGTTTAACATTGACCCTTCTGGACAGCTTTCCTCGGCCCCTGTCAGACTTTTTCTGCCCCTGCAGTCAGCCCTTGGTGGCCATTTGCATTGAGACAGAAGCTAAGCAAGGACTGGGCTGAAGAAGCACCGTGCTCTCATCAAGAGCACAGAGTGATAAATGAAGGAGGGCCAGGATGGAGATTTGAGTCGCTGTCTCTGAGTCCACAGCTCCAATTACAAAACTAATTTGAATCAGTCTCACAATCCACATAACCAATTCTGAAATTCCTCCTTGACTCCCTGGCCCTAGACTTATTTAGCAATTGCACTACGTATACCTTGTGTCTGTAAAATTTTAGCACATTTTTAAATGAAGCTCAGTTGAGGCCCATGCAGCTCCAATTAGCACATATAGACTGTGTGATTGCTCTGGCTGGGCTTGCCCAGCACTGTTACTCCCTGTTGCCTTGAACAAGGGTTATTACAGTGGCTGAAGTGCGATTGCATTAAAGAAGCAAGACAAAAAGCTTGTTTCCCACCCCAGACTGCAGCATTCATCTCTCACTCCTGGAGAGGTGATGTGCAGTGGCACGCAGAGAATTCCTCTGTCCCTTCCAGGGACACCAGGGTCAGTGTTTTCAATGATCTCAGCCCAAGGAAAGACCGAGCTCACTGGCTACCTAGCTTTGTTTGAAAGGGGAGTCTTGGAAGGCAAAAAATTTCTGAGGGGATTCGGAGAGAGGTGATAATGGAGGGCACCTGCCATTAGACCTGCACGTTGGCAGGGTGAGTATCACTGCAAGCACCGAAGACAGCGGAGTCTCTCCATCCTTTCCCTGACGTGTGCAGCCTGCTCATAATCTTTAAGACAGATTTTTATCAGTTGTTTCTGTATTTCTGGACACCCTTGAACCAGAATGAACCCGGCGCTTGGGGAGACAAAGGGGCGAAGAGAAACCTGCGTGACGGATGTGCCCGACCCCTTAACTAAACTAGCAGTAGTTTGGTACAGGCTCCAAAGGAGGTAAAGCCATAAGCCGTAGCCAGGCCAAGAACTCCTCTAGGAAACCCACAATGGAGCAGAGCGACACAGTGAGCATCAGTGCATATGGGCTTGGAACATTGATTATGCAATCAACACATGAATAGCAGGTGGCTTTTCCAAAACTCATTTATCAAGGAACAAAGGAAGTTGTGGGCACAAGGAGTTTCATGCATGCCTTTCCCGTTCTATGCAATTTGACTGTGAGCCAACCACTTTATCCAATAAATATGACAGCCTAAGTGAGCTGCCTTTGAGCTCTCCCTGCTCGGCAGCATGGCGGTGATCTCCCCTTGAGCTGGGATGCCTCTCAAGGTTGCTCCTTGAGGAAGGCAGACCTTTCTACTAATGACAGGTCTTTGGATGAGCCCAATTTGAGTTCTGTCTGAACTGCAACTGGACCGCACACCGGTGACTCTCCCCTCGAGCTGGTATGCCTCTCAAGGTTTGAGACTCCTCACCTGAGACTAAGAGATCCTTCCTTACCCACGGCAGAGGGATCCCTTATTCACAACAGGTCCTCGGTAAGTGATTGATAGCATGCTGAATTAATGTTAACGATTCCACATAGCTAATTCCATTAGACATAAGCCATTGTCCAAGTCTGAGACTCAGATTGGACCTAGCTGCACCTAAGCTCCATCAGGAGTTTAGAAAGCAAGGGGGTCTACTCTGAACCTTGTGACACAACGGGAGGATATCCCTTACCCTTTTGCAACTCCAGTCTCTGCGTAAATCATTCTAGCTCAATTCTAACTCAATTTTCCTTTATACGTTTCTTCCATGTAGTAAGTAATAGAGTGAACCTTGCCATCAAACTTTGTCAAGTTGCACTTTTACAACATCATATTAAAACCACTTTTGCTAATATCTCTGATATGATTCTTTAAGCAATCCAAATCACTCATTCACGACAAATTGGTATAGTCAATCCTAACTCAGAATTCGCAACAACCTGGAGCTGGTGTTCTGAGGCAGGATGTTATCTTCCCCGTTTTTTTGCCCCAAAATCGAGCCTGGGATGTTTCCTACCTCAGAAAAGGACAGGTTGAATCTGAGGCTCTGCAGGGAGTAGGGGTATTTGTAATGTGGCACAATAGGTAATTCAGCCCCTGGTGACGTTATATACAACCTCCCTGCCAGATGCTTCAACCCCCCAAACAGTTGTAACTGCTGCTCCACAGGTTTCAATTAAATTCCCTTAAGTATGTAAACTTTGGCTTGTTTGAACTGATACCTACAGACTTGATTCAATAGCAGATGTTTTATTTTTACCTGCAAGTGGAAACGGGGAGTGTATATCATGGCCATGACACATTTCACATGAAGCAGATGTTTCTATTAATGCCAGAATCGGGTGGAAATTCAAAGGATGCTTTTTGCCTTTTTTTCAAAACTCTTATTTTACTCAATTAAACTGCAACTTGCTGAAGTATTCCAATGAATCACTTCCTTTTTTTTTTTTTTATTGTTTTCTTTGATTAGTAGGCTCTAAAGGGACAGAAGAATAGCTTTATATCAGCCTCCCTCAATTAAATGTAAAGTACATCTGGACAGAGTTGGAAGATCCATCTTTCACTGGCAGTTGCAAAGCCATCGACATAATAAAATAATACTCTGATTGGTATTACAAGGCTGCATTTAAATCATTGGCATTCATGCTCTGAGTCCTTTGCAGGGAGCACAAGCCCTCCATTAGAGAAAAGCTTAATTTTATACTGTGATCTGTATAAGATATGCAATGAAAATGAGAAAAAAAAGAGTTTTTGCAGAGCTGGAGACACAATAATAGAAGCTACAATGAATGTCTGGGCAGCTTTTTCAGTTACTTATAAACTGCAGGTGTCAAATGCATTCTGGAAAGAAGCTGAATTCCAGTTTTAATTACAGTCAGCAGGTTGAGGCATAATTCAAGGGTTGATAATACCTTCAATCCGCAACAAAACTCTTCCTGCTATCAGTGAGAAGTTTATATCATGATCAAGGAGAAAACGTGACCTTCTTGCAGTAGCTAAACTCTGAACTTCAGTATCCCACTGTAAAATCCCAAACACCCTTGATATTTAAAGTACCTATTCCTTGTGTGATTGTCTCAGCAAGCCTTAGCATCAAATGGGAACTGAACTAGTAGAGCTGCTCTGATGATCAAGGTGAGAAAGATGTCATTGCAGCTTTCATCTAGTTTCCTTTGGCTCAAATTAGCTTTAGGGGAAGAAAAAAAAAAAAACCCAACCAAACAAAAAAGAAAAACAAAACAAAACAAAACAAAAACCCCACCAAACCCTCTGGCTGGAATTGAGTATGTGAACCCAAACCTGAGTGCCATATTGGCCTTCCCAGGTCTTACATGGTAAGTACGACCTGGCTTTATCGGCAATCGCTTTCACCAGCAACTATGTTTATTGAGCTCGAAGGAGTTTAAGTTTATTATGTGCTTGAATAGCACCACGTACAGCAATGCCCTGACCCAAAACTGCCAGGGTCTTTGAGATTTTGTGCCAATACATATAAAAAGGGTAATATTAAACCATTCTACATATTAATGATTCTGGGGAGCGGGGGGGGGGGAAGCAGGACATGGTGCTGGTGCTGAGCTCTGCTACTGGGAGGCTGCTGCTCAAAGGTAGACAGAGGTCTCATTTAAAGCCAGTGGGCAGAATCTTTGAAGCAGAAGCTAATTATGCCTTATTATGTGGGAAAACACAGCTCTAGAGTTACAGGGGCAGCCACCACTCGGGTGTTGAGGAGGAAGGTCACTGACAAGGAAGTGGAGAAGCAGAGCCGCCTGGGACATAGAGGTTTTCTGAGCAAGGGAGATGCTTGTTGATGTTACTCTGCTTAGGGAAACACTGTCTTATGAAGCAAACTTCATCATATTAGAGGATTCAGCAAATATACCTGCCTCATACCATTCATCTTCTGTAACAGAGAAGCCCTGAACACCAGCCAAAAGGAGAAAGGGGCTGGAAGAATGATCTTCCATTGGGTACCAAGAGCCAGGAACTGGCTAGGATTGGAGGACTTAATCAATGAGTTACACAGAGTTGGAATAAACTACAGGACCAAACCAAAACCACTGGAAGTGCTGACTTTTAAAATAATTATATTTGTACTGACATAACCCACACATACAGTTAAGCTTTGTGTCATTACCAAAGACGGCCCACACCAACAGCATATGCAACTCTCGGTACATAACACCTACATCCTCACAACACCCCTGTGAGGTAGGGCGAGGCCACGAACCCCACACCACCAGTGGGGAACCTGTCAAAACTGAACAACTTTCTCATGGCCACCCAGAAAGTCTGTTCCTAAGAAAGGAGTGGAGCGTGGGCTTTCAGAGAGGGCAGCTGTGGGGCTGCTTTTTTGTCAAACACCCTGCACTGCCGACAGCTCCTCTGCTCCATCACGGCCATTTCTGCTGTAAGCAAATGGCCATGAGCAGCAGGTGATGTCAACTAAGTCCTCACAGGCATTACAGTGATCATAAAACAAGAACTAAGGGTGGGAGGGGAAAGAACCTGTGGAAAGACCAATCTGATTTGTAACCAAATGCCAGTCTTAAATGCCTACCATGTTCCTAGTAACAAAATAAGTGATATTAAAAAAAAAAAAAAAAAAAAAAGTACTTGAAGAAAGTGGTACTTTGGTACTTTTCTTCCCCCTCATCCCAGAATCTTAGAAGGGACTGGAAGAAACCAGAGGGGTCATCAGTTCTTTTCCCCCAACTTCTATGATCCCCTGTGGCTGGTCCCTTCAATAGATGGAGCTTATGGTGCTATCTTGGCTACTTGTGTCAGAGCTGTCCAGTGTCACATCAGGACCTGCATCCGCGCCATCAGGATCTGCTTGATCTTTAGCAAAGTTGATGAAAACCTGGAAGTTTAAAGGAAAACAGTCAATATGTGACAGCATAATTAATTTATAATATGAATGAATGAATGTAAAAAAGGAACGGCTGTTCATTTGACTGTGAGCCTGGAGAGAGTGCTCCGGAATGGATTCACACTGGATTTAAGAACTGCAAATGTTGGGCTTTTATGGGCTAATATAAATAAATGGGTGCACACTCCTGTACTGCTGAATCGACACCTGGGATGCAGTGGCAGACATTCCTGTTCAAAACCTAATTGTCCTGCAGCTCATGTTTCAAAAGTACTACTGAAGTAATACTCATGTGGTGGCTCATTTTGATCACAGTGCAATAGAGCTATATTATTACTTTATAAACCCATCTGTCTACATATAATTGACATCCGTGCACGCACAACTGCATATTATATAGACAGGTGCATATATAATCACGTGTAACAGTCTTCATTTGAACAGTATCTAATGAATACATAAAATATTCTTACTAGAACACTACCTGCAATCACATTTGTGTATACACAAATCCAAGTTGTCCTCCCACAAAACATGACTGCAGTTTGTCTGCCTGTTTCTCTCAAAACTGCTGCCCCTTGCTAAAACAGTACTGAGGACCTGCTCCCCCAGATCTCTGTTTAACAATTCGTAGGATGACAAGGCTGCAGCTTTTCTCCTCTCTCTGGGACAGACCTAATATATCAGACACTGATGCTCAATGGGATGATTTCTTCTGGACAGTCCTTGCAGCATCCTTTCAGATGATGTGTTTCCTGCAAGATTTTGATGCCAGTGGGAACATTCTTCCAAGGGAAAATGAAAGGAAGTTAACCCTGAATCTAAATTTGGAGTAATGCTAAATGAACGTACAATCCAAAAACAGGACAAGAAAGGTTGAAATCAAGAATATTTTCAGGGCTGGTGGAAAGCCTAGCACCGGACTTGGGAGTGATTCATAATCCTGCCCTTCATCCACACCCACAAGGCTGCTGAAATCAGCAGTGACAGAGAGAAGAACAGATCCGTTATGCTACACGCAGCTTTCTGTATGCGTTTTCCTAGCGCCAGCACAAGTATCTGGAGGCAATAGTACTGATAAAGTATCCTCACGAGGAATATAGATGGAAATCCCTTTCAAAATGTGGTCTATTGTGTGCAGCAGTCCATTATGTGTAACCATCAGTCTGCTCCCCTGTTAACAGTTTTAAATGGATGGCCACACATCTTTAATTCCTTACCTCCTCTAACGTTGTTTGACTCACTGAGAAGTGCCTGATATTGAAGGCTGCTTTGCTGGCTTCCAGGAGATCAAATATATTTGCTACCCCTCCTGCAGAGACTGGAACGTGATACTCCACCATGTTGAAATGCCGATCCTGTGGGAACAGGAACGATGGGGTAAAGTTCAGAGGTTGCTGCCTATGAAGAGCCAACAGGTTTGACTGGTGGCTGCCTGGCTGAGAATAAAAGCAAAGAGGAGCGAACCATGGGAAAATGAAAGGGCAGTGGGTGTGTTCTCTCCTTGCGGCTCCCAGATGTGAAGAATATTAGTGTCCATATTGACCGGTATTTCCCCATTGGGATTTTTTGTGGGTTTTGTGACTGGGACATGATAACTAAGCTCCAGAGCTGGAAGCTTGAGGGTAGCCGTAGCATTTTCCAGCTCCAAGTTTGCCATTTTGATTAATGCAGAGATTGGGTTATGGACAATGGATGGGATTTGTGACTCAGCTACTCTGGTTTTACAGTTACACAGCTACTGGAAGCACCCCACCATCTCATTACCCACTGAATATTAAGGGGGGGTCCATCCAGTCCAGCCTTCAGCGGGACCATTCCCAGGGGCAGAGGGTCACCTAACAGCTGCCTTATAGGATGACTGCAGCTGTTTGGCTGGAGTTATTCAAGCCACCAAGGAACTGGAGTGCTCCAGCCCTTGGGCAATAGTGCTGATAGCACTGACCAATGTGAGTGTATGAATCCCTACACTCTGAGAGCACAGATCTATGTGCACGGTATGTTACAAGGTGTCTTATCTTGGAAGATTGTCTTGGTTAATTTGAAGAGACTGACAGGGTCTCTCCTGAAAGCATTTGTCTTGCTTACCTTCAGGCATGTATTTGGAAAGTGTGACTTCATGAACTCTGTCAGCATCTCAGTGCAAACGGTGTTGCTATTTAAGTGCATCTTCACGGTGAATCCTCTTCCAAACCTAGGGGGAAAAGAAAATCACAATTAACACAGTAGAAAAGAGAAACAGATAAAGAAAATCCTTTGAGAGTGCTGCACAGCCTCTTTGGGGAAATCTAATCCAGGCAGAGTGCAGCTTGAATGGGGTCAGGGTTGTTAACCTGGAGTGAAACTTAATAAGAAGCCAAGCTATTGTGATAACTAATAAAACCGAAGCTCAAGCCTAACATGCTTTTCACATTTTCGGCAGTGAACAGATTAGTTTGGGGAACACATTTCTGGGAAAAAAAGGCTGTGAGAGAGTAGAAAGTGCTGCAGTTAACACAGAATTTCAGCGGTGTAGTAAGAAACATAAACCAGAAAATGACGTTATTTTGATGCCCTGTTAACAAAGGCCTCACGTTCTGAGCTCTTGAAGCTGCAGGTTAGTATCTTCATATGCCTCTCAGTAAAAGTGAAATAGGTACATTTTACTGACCTGCTCTTGATATGCTGCAAAGAGCCAATGCACTGAAAACTCCCGTTCACCATAATAGCCAGCCTGGTACAGAGCGCTTCACATTCTTCCATGCTGAAAAGCCAACGAAGAAACTCTTAATACGTCATTGAGAAGGTATAAAATATTAGTTATTTTAATAATCAGAGAACATTACTGATCTTCCCTAATGTGTTGCAGGTCTCTGTGAGCACCCACATTCAGCCACAACAGACCCCCAAACCTGTCATAGCAAATTCTGCAAGGAATCCTAAAATTCTGCAAGGACCAGCAATGAGTGTGAAGGACGGGCCTCTCCATACCTCCTGCAGACCCTGAAATGGGAGGCGGACCCAAACAGCCCTACCTGTGGGATGTGAGTATCACCGAGCATTTGTTCTGCACTTCTTCACTGATGATCTTCCAAAGGTGGCGTTTAGCATTTGGATCCATTCCAGAGCTTGGTTCATCCTGTTGGGAAAGACAGGACTGAATGTAAATTTGCCCTCAAAATCTGATCTTCCTGACACTCGTGCTCTTATTAGGTTCATCATTAGTGATACGTTTGCTAGTAAGCACCCGCAGGAGAGCTTACACTGGTACAGACCCAGGAGAAGAATTTTCTTCAATTGCGTTATAGATTTGACTGAGACATCCTATGAGACATTTCTTCAAGAAGCAGCAAGTCAGCTTGACTAAGACCTCCATCTCACTGCCCTTTAGAACGGCACAGCTCCTCTGCTGACTCGTGGAAACTCTCAACCTCTGCTGGACTCCAGAGCAACTGACCAGCTGCGATAGCACCATCTAAGATCAACCCTACTGTGCATTTTATACCATGGTGTTTTAAATATCCATAAACACCACAGGCATAATCTCACACAAGAAGCTGTTAACTAGCACTTGGATGCCACGTGCACCTGCGTTCTGTCTCCTGATATGCTGACAGAGCACGTGTTGCATTTCCCCATTTAGAGAGACAGTAACCCAGAGATGAACGATGGCATGCTATCTCCTATCTTATACATTGCTGATAAAATTGTTAGCCAATTTCTGATTGAGAAATTGTTATTGTTGGGGACAACGCCTTATATAAGGAGGAAATACAACAGCTTGGATTCAGGCAGCAGTCAGTACCGAGGAAATTTCCTCACTTTCTATTTTTACTGAGGTTTTTTATCTTGCAAAAGCAGCTAGAGCACTTGTGTATGTGGTCAGAAGTAAAGGCAGCAGTGCTAGGCTCAATACAAGTTGGGACAAGGGAGATTTATGTTCACTAGGTACAAAATGTAGTATTGGGAAACATGCTCACAGAGCATTGCACACATTGAAAACACAGCAAGTGGAAAAACTGCACAAAAAGACGTATTGTAAGGATGGCATACCTCATGGAAGAACTGGAAGGTTCAAAGTGAAAGACAAAAGGGGAAGCCAAACCTAGAAAAATAGTTCTATGTTCCGATCCTGAGGGAAGTTGCTTCTTTGGTTGTCTACAGATTTGGAGCCTCAGATGCCCCTTTTCTTGAAACACTGTGCAGTTCAGTTGATACAAAAAAAAAACAAACCCAAAAAACCAAGAAAGAGTTGGGAACAAGGAGAGTTTAATTGGCAAATATAGGATCTATTTTTGACCTCTGAAAGATGCTAACAGAGAAACCAGCGGACTCACCACTCTCTTATGCCCTCAAAGAAAATCTGGGTGCTTTCTGGAATCTAAACTTTCCTCTGATACATATGTTGTCAGGCTAAGTATGGGCATTTGGGCAGCGTCCTGTAAGCTGTGCCTGAGAGGGTTTTGCTAGACTGTCAAGGTACCCCTGCCAGCCCGAAGATCTGCTCATTTTAGCCCAAACAAAGCCCCCGTTTCTCACCAGCAGCAGAATTGATGGATTCCCAATGAGAGCCAAAGCAGTTGACAATTTTCTGTTGGTGCCATAACTGCACATAGAGGTGACCCTGTCTTTGTAGGCCATCAGATTCAGCCGGTGGAGAAGCTGGAGTACAACCTATGGAAGTAAGAGTACTGCTTTCCCAACAATATCCAGGCATAAATTACCGTGTGCATGTCTATTATTGAAAGACTAATGCTATCAATGTAAAGGCATTTACATAACTGAATAATAATTAATAACTGAAAAATGCTTTAAGTCACACCCCAGTGTTACTCACTCCTTTGATATCTCTCTCTGGGATGCCATGGAGCCTAGCATAGTAATACATGTGCTCTTCCACTGTCAGCAAGTCATCCAAGGCATCTTCTTGTGGACAGTAGCCAAAAAGCGACCAGTGTGCCTCACTAATGTCATTCAAGGACCTGTATAAGGAAGTTGGCAAGTCATTTTAAACACACTGAATTGCCAATGCACCCTGGAATCAGACAGGAGAGAGAAAACTGCTTTTCCCTACTTCCTATCCCCTTCCCCAACCCTTGAAGGAAAACGCTACAAATTTGCAGACCTTCAGCTTTTAGGCCCTCAGTTCTGCAAAGGAAGACTTGGATTTGCAACATCTGTTAGCCATGACGTCTAGTACATAGCTCTTCAATTACCACCAACGCTTCAGGTGGCACAGTTGCCACCAGGCCTACTCCTGTTCAGGAGCACTTTGAGATGAGTCCTGCTGGTCTCCAGACACTAGCTCAGAAGTGGGATCACACTCAGCTGAGGATCTGAGTCTGATCCGATTTGTAGTGGAATGAAGTGGAAAAAACACCACTGAGAACAGCAGAGGTACAACAGCAAAATGCAGTCCCCTAGGGAAGCAACCATACCATCTTCAAAGGATGATATTTCCTGCCTTATTTATTTTTGCTGTTTTGAATGTTTTGCTTTGTTTCAGAGTTTTGCATTTCTTTTCCTTTGCCGTCCAGCCTTAAAAACTGCTCCCAGGCTGATCTGCTCACACGCCTTCCCCAGAAATTACGTCCTCCATACCCGGAATGATCCTGGACCCGCAACCTTCCGCTGGATGCTCCGATATCACCTGTCAGCATCTTAAAGATGGTCGTCTTTCCAGCTCCGTTCACACCAAGCAAGCCAAAGCACTGGGTTGCGAGAAAGAAAAGTAGAAATGTAACTATGCTGTATTTATATTGCAGAAATACTACTCTGAGATGAGTGCTCAGTGCATCTTGTCTCTTCTTTTCTCTGGACCCTTCAGCAAGATGAATTGCGAGAGGCAGAGGTACTCTGAGCATACGAACATTATAATGGAGGTTGTTTATGGTGCAATATACTGCAGCTTATATTAGGACCATTTGTTTAATACGGTGAAGAATCAGGGATGTGTCTCTAATAGAGTCATTCCTTTTACTGCAAGGTGCATTTTTGCAGCGGGCTCATCTGACAGGGCAAATCCTGATCATCTAATTTGTGCAAAGCCTACCATTGACAGGAACAGAGCTATTCATAGGAATGAGGTGAGTGAGGTTTGTGCTGTCATTGGTAAAACCTTAATGCAACACAAGATTTTTGTCAAATAATCTTACTAATGCACTACATTAATAAGATTAAGAACTGGCTCCCTGTAGTGCAGTTCAGTATCTCATGCTAAAAATCTATGGTTTATTGCTAAGGTTGGAGATGTGCAGTTGTGTATTGCATAAGCAATCACCATTGTGCTGATAATTACTATTATTTCAATAGTTAGTACAGACCAGCTGATCTGAAAATCCTCATGTGCTGGGCCCACTGCAGGCGCACAGCATCAAACCAAGGCTTTTCCTCACCTTGAGATGCAGGGATGGTATTTGTGCAGTCTGCAGTGCAGGGCCACAGCCTGTGCTAACAGATGGGAAATGGCACCCTAAATAAGGTTCAACACGGCTCGGTGCTGGGTCCTGCCCTTGGGTACCAGCGCTACAGGCTTGGGGCAGAGCAGCTGGGAAGCTGCCTGGAGGAAAAGGACCTGGGGGTGCTGGTTGATGGCCAGCTGAACATGGGCCAGCCATGTGCCCAGGTGGCCAAGAAGGCCAACAGCATCCTGGCTTGTATCAGAAACAGTGTGGCCAGCAGGACCAGGGAAATGACTGTCCCCCTGTACTCAGCACCGGTGAGGCCGCACCTCGAACACTGTGTCCAATTTTGGGCCCCCTTCACTTCAAGAGGGACATTGAGGTGCTGAAGTGTGTCTAGAGACGGGCAACGGAGCTGGGGAAGGGTCTGGAGTACAAGTCGTATGAGGAGTAGGTGAGGGGACTGGGGTTGTTTAGCCTGGAGTAAAGGAAGCTCAGGGGGGACCTCCTTGCTCTCTACAACCACCTGACAAGGGCCGTGGGCAGGTGGGGGTTGGCCTCTTCTCCCAGGTAACAAGTGACAGGACAAGAAGAAACGGTCTCAAGTTGTGCCAAGGGAGGTTTAGATCAGATATTAGGAAACATTTCTTCACTGAAAGGGTGGTGAAGCACTGGAACAAGCTTCCCAGTATCACCATCCCTGGTGGTATTTATAAGGTGTGTAGATGTGGTGCTTAGCGACATAGGTGATGGACTTGGCAGTGCTGGGTTAATGGTTGGACTTAATGATCTTAAAGGTCTTTTCCAACCTAAATGACTCTATGATTCTAAACCCCACCAGCATCAGGGTGACTTTTGCCAGAAGTTAGAAACCTCAATGCCAGTTGTGGCTTGGAAAAAATCCTCTGCCAGAACAATCAGTGCCATAGTCTCCACATAAGGCTACTGTCCTCCTGCCCAGGAGTCAGTGGAGTCCAGGCAATTTAAAAAAAAAAACAGACACCAAGGATTAATTCCAAGCTTCCCACAAGTCAGGTGCCCAGCCTGAGGTAGAATCTGGTCTCCACTTTCCTTTGGATCTCAGAGGTGCTCTGTGTGCTCTTGTCTTTTCTCATGAGTCAGTGTTTTTGCAGCTAACTGCACTGACATGAACAAAGAATGTTTTTTTTTCCTTAGAGTTAGTTTTAAGTCACGGTTCATGAAAATGTCTGTTCAGCTGAAGTGATTTATCTTTCCCTGATAGGAAAATACAAGCAGGTAAGTCTGACTTACTGTCTCCCATGCAGTTTAGGTGAATAATTACAACTGGACAGATTCTGCTTTCTTCATTTACCACATGGTAACCCACAGTGACCCACGCCACCCCGCCAGGCTGCGCTGTCCCAGGAGCTGTACAAACACAGCATGCAGGCATTTTGCTCTGAATGCAGCTCCATCACTGTCCCATCCACTTTTCCTCCTTCTAGGGCTTTCAAACTACCACTTGGCGTCCCAAATCCACCAGGAGCCTTTGGTCACTACCATAACCCCAAGAATCAATAAATAAGGCAAAGGAAGGAAGGAAGAGGTCAGAGCAGAACAAACTGTTACAGTTGCAGCAGCAAGGACTGGGAGAAAAGTTGACAGTGGGGCTGGTTCTGTTCCAGTTTCCCTGCCCAGGGTGGAAGGTGCCCACAAGCCTTTTCCCCATGCTAACCTCTCCAGCAGGAATCCCGAGGCTGATGTTTTTCACAGCCACGATGTGTTTGTGAGGAAGGTGGTAGATCTTTGTGAGATTCTGGAGCTGCACCACATCGAAGTCAGCTTTGCCAGACTCCACTCGGTTCCTCTCTGCCTGGACATCCTCGTCCTCTTCAGCAGCAGGTGACAGAAGTGATACTTTGCCATGCACTCTGTCAAACAGGAACCTACAGGGAGGGCAGAGAGGGGACCTTACCCTCTGCCAAGCAGACAGCAGAGGACTTGCGTGCTTGGAATAGATGCTAAGGAGCCTTCCTGTGAGATCCCAGGGCATGCAAAAAATACTCACCTGTACAGACAGTTTCTATTCTCTCCGAAATAAAAAAAACAGCATTCTCTTTCTACCTGTTTTTTTTTCTCTTTTCCGTCAAATAATCTGAGCTGGAGCCAGGCCTGCCCTGTGCAGACACTCATAATGCAGGTGACAGCACTGTTCTCGCTCCTCCATGTGTGCACCCAAGCCAGAGGAGACGGGGAGATTCAGAGGAGGTTGGCAGTGGACTGACTGCTCTTACCAACCAGCTAAACATCAGCCCACCAAACCCAGAGCCCTGAAATGAGGGCCGTAGTCTCAGCCAGCAAGGACTACCAAGAGACTTCAGTACCTGCACCACTATTAGTTAATACTCTAATTACTGGTGGGTATCAGGACTGTGGCCAGGGAAGACTTACTCCCTGTTTGTGAAGTGTCTTGGAAATTTATGGGCTTCATAATTGACAATGACGGTGTGAGGGCCCAGAATTAAACCACGGAGCACTGGGTTGATCTGTTTGCATTGTGAGACTCCAGATGTTACTTACTCTAGTATGTTGTTCCAGAGTCTCTGAATCATCCTGTCATGAACCGTAAGACGAATGGCAAAAAATAAGGTGCCCTGGATAAACATGGCAAACAGCTTAGATGTGGTCTTGTCCAACTCAAAGGTTTTGTCAGGGTAGTCCACTCCATAGGCTTTTAAGAAGCCCAGCAGTGCCTGATCCTGTGACAGTTCAATCAAGCCATAGCCAAAGCAAAATTGTGGAAACAGAAGGAACGCGTGCCTTAAGTTTTCAGCAAGATCACGCAAGCCCTGGAAAAAAAAACAACAAAACAACAACAAAAAAACTAAAAACCAAACAAAAATCAGCACAGTCAGTCACTGTTTTTGTTCATGGACTAAATTCATAGGTTTTACTGTGGGACTGAAGTGTAACAATTACATTGGGATTTGCTTGGGTCTCAGAGCAGAGATAAATTGAGAGCAAAGAGCTCTGGAGACAGCTCATTTCACAGGCACAAGGTCAGAGAAGTCAACAGGCATCTCTGAGGTTGTGAACACCCATAGTAAACAGCAGCCAGTTAGCAGCATAGTCACTGCTACTCCCACCGCCTCACCCTGTGCATGCAGCAGCCCGAAACCCACCTGTGGGCCAGAGCTGAATCCTGCCGCTGAGCTGCACTACGCCTCCCAAAACCACACAGGTGCTGTACTACCTACCCACTGTGGAGCACAGCCTGCTCCCCTGAAGCCCTGTCCTATCTGCTTTCCTTGGACAAACGTTTCCATAAACCACAAGATCTGGCTTTGATAGATATAGAAGGGCTTTTCCAGCGAATTCACAGCAAAACACCCAGTGCGCAGTCTCACACTTAGGAGCCTCTTCATCGTAGAGATTTGGTACGATTCTAGCGTAAGAAAGGATCAGCTCACACAGAAAAGTGGAGAGGCAGTAAATTAGCATGGAAAGAAACTGACTCACTGCCACTGGGGCACAGAGGGATAAAAGATGATCATAATTGCACATTGCTAAAATCCAGAGGGGGGTTACTAAACAAGCACTGTCCAGCTATTTTTTTACAAACTAATCGTCCTTCACAAAAAAAGAAAACTAAATATAAGGTGTTATGCCAGTGATTCCCAGGGATATCTCAGTTTAAAAGATGGCTTTACTTCAGGGAATCATCACTGTCTCTGAGCCATTTTTCATCCTTGCAGGGAGAAGATGATTGCATTACAGAGCTAGATGACAGACAGATGGTGCTGGGCTTAGTGCAGCACATGTCAGACTCGGGGCCAAGATGTCTAGTTGTCACTCTCCACAGTTCATGCTGCAAGACTTAGCAATGGTTCAAAGTCCTCACCAACTTTTTATCAAACATCTACACCCACCTCCTGCCCTTCCCTGCATGGGCAGTTTTCTACCTCTCTTTTTGTCTTCTCCCCTCTGTCGCCATCATTTGCTTCTTTTCTGGATGTGCAGATTTACAGACAAGCAGGACTCATATTGGACTCACGTCCTGTCTATAGGGAACCCCATGAAGTCCTACGACTAGTGTCCTCTGCTTGGTCTACCTCAAATGTCTCGAAACCAGCCATCTACTACGGACCTGATCAAAGCACCAAACTCAACCAGAAGCCTCCTGTTGTTTCACCAAGGGCTCAGTATTACTAGGGTTCCTACCTGGTCCGTGGCCTTTTCCTGGGAGAGCAGAAATACAACCGAGTGAGTAATAATGGTGTTGATGCCAAAGAACAAGTTGACGCAGACATAAACGATGAAGGCCATTCCCGTTTCTTTGAAAAACCCAGCCAGCAGGTACATCCATGAAAATGTTGCATATCTATAAATTGCCAACCGTGCAGAGAAAACTACAGTAACTCAAAGAGCGATTGAAAACAAACAACTAAAGGCATCAGACAACATAACAGTTCTGTTTTGGCATGTGACCAGATTTCCGTATTACAGGAGCTTCAAGAAGGAAAAATAGCTTTGTATCTGTTAGAATCTGGAGACAAAGTTTATGATGCATACTTTGAACATGGAGCCCTGACTGAAAGCAGAGGGCCTGGAGGATTCAAAGCTAGGGAGACAGTTTTGCTAAGTTTTCCTGAATTGTGCTGCTGGTTTGGGGGTTTTTTCTCTCTGATTCTGAAATGCTTCTATATCTTGAACTTTGCAATAGTTCAGTAAACATCTGCTTACAGCTTGAGCTGTCACTGTGACCTTGAATATTTCATACCCTCACATAGTTTGCTTTGAACAAGGCAGGCATGACAACAGTAGTTTATCTCACTGCTCCTGGAAGGAGCAACTAGTCACCATTTGTAAAGTGCACATTGAAGAAAAAAGCCCACATATTCCTCCCTTGGATTTCAAATTGCAGCAGCCTGCAATATACAGTTCCTCCCTCTGTGCAATGATATTTAAATAACTAAGCTCCACACTTACCCAAACAGTAACAGCAAAAGAAATACTGCCAGTAAGTTACTGTTGTTGCAGAAAGCTGGTATCTGGAAGGATGAAATAACTCCTATTGAGAGTCCAATAGGAACCATAAAAAATACCTGCGAAATGATATTAAAAAGATGTTATTAGGAAGATAATTCTTAAACATTTTCCTAGAAACATGCAGAAGCAACAATGCCAGGTCTGAATCTGGTCCCACAAGTGCAGCTTGGGTTTTCTAAGGGAAACCAGATATAGGTGGGTGTCTCAAGTCCTCCTGAGACCTTTGGGAGTCTTGCAAATGAATTCCCACAGAGCCATTTGGAATAGGCTAGGCTTCAACAGTCAGGGCTGTGGGCAGAGAGTGCCTTAAAAAAAGTTGTGAATGAAAAATATCACTTTGGTTTTCCAGTTAGCCTTGCAGTCAGACCACTTCATTGTGCCCTGTAAATCTAGTTTTTATAATGTTGAGTCAAAGCAGGGACCTACCAAATGTCTGCCTTGACAGGTTCCTCTCTTCCCTGACTTTGGGATTTAACAGAATTTACTGGCAGAGATTCACTGAGAAATATCAAGTTGCCGAGAGCGCTGGATTAGTTTCAGCCCACTGAGTACTGATGGTGGCAAGGACTCTGGGGAATTTTCCACGGGCTGATTTACAAATATGCAGCGCTGGAGCGAGGGCCCGGATCAGGGAAGCAGACACAGGCCTGCCCCATCCTCACCCTGCACTGCGACTCGGGGCTGCTCTGCCAAGTCAGACTGCAGCCATGCCGCCTGCAGACCCCATTCAAGCCCCTCCTGCAAGGCAGGAGGTACTTTTACTGTTGCCTAATCACACCAGCCCCTATACACAGGCAGTTTAGACTACTTAGTGGTGAGAACTGTATTGTCTGTACTGCTTTGTTAGTGATCGGTGTTACCAAAACACCTAGAAGCTTAGGCTGTGCTTTGCAGAAAAAGTCGAGGCTCACATTCCCCAAGGGATTTCAGCCCTTAGCCCTCTGCTGCGTCGAAGGGGGCTGGCCACCCAAATGCCCTTGAAGGCTTCACGTTTTCAGGAACTGATGATATCACTTGGATTTTAGGCGCTAGCAGAACTGCATCAATAGATATTGTCGGATATGTAGAGCTGATCACCATTACAGCATAGCTGGCAATGCCAAAGCTCACGAGCAGAGATAGTCTGCACTTGTAGGTCTCGTATGTGAGGGTTTGACATCATGCACCGAAGGTAATTCATAAGACACAAAGCACTTCAGTCTACAGACACTTTGCATATTTATCCTCTTAGACCCGCCATGCTTTCCAGCAGTGCCATTAACCCTCTTTACCATGAGGAAACTTAACTTCAAGAATAACAAGGGCACGCCTATGCCGTGTAATGCAGCGCAGTGCTGGAGAGCTCAACTATCCATACAGCACAGTGCAGCACTGTAGAAAGGAACTTGCTCAGGTCCTGGAAGGCATATAGCTGCACTAGTAGCTTTCCTTGGCTTAAAAATCTTTGTAATATATAATCTTAAAGAGAGCATTCAACCCAGCAATGGATTTTTGCCCAACAGGGGAATGTCTGCTGTGAGATGTCTGCTAATGTCACAGCCTGTACTCCCATGGTTTCCAAAACGGCTGTAGCCTCATGCCCCAAAGCCTTACCCCAGATGTGTAAAGCCTGCATGACGACTAATCTAGCCCTGCAAGCTAACAGAAAAGCAGCTTGCTGCTTGCATGTTAAAATGGAAATCAAGCTCTGGCCTGTACTGTGTTGCTCTCATATAAATGTGCTGAGTGTTTTGCATACACTCAAGAGAGAAGGAATGCCTTTGCTTAGCAAACTCCAGTGTTGCAGTTCACATTTAATAGTCTTCAATGCCTTGGAGAACAATTACTACATAACGCTCTTGGCAGTAATAATATTAAGAAGTCTAGGCAACCAACTTTAAATAAAGAACTTTTTTCCCTTGCTGTGTAATGCTACTCTTGGTGCATTTAGGAATGTGAATTATTTACCAGATCATAAACGAAGTTAGTCACCCAATAGCTTGTCATCCCAATGCCTGAAATATGCTGCAGTTGTTTGGCTTTGGTTTGATGTTCTTTTACCATGTAGAGCACAAAGCTTGCCGTTGTGATAGAGTAGCCAACCAAAACAGACATTGAAACTATTATGTCGAGTAAGCTGTTGAGCCTGGGGAGAAAGTGGAGAAATATGTACACGGTGAGTCGAAGCAGCAGATTTCCCTCATTGAGGAGGTATTGCTTAGAGCTCAGAAACAAAGAGGCCCTGACTCAGTGCCAGCATCTTTTGCTGACGTTAATTATGCCTAGGAAAAAGGACTTACAGCACTGTACCATAGCATTGACTGGAAAGGCCAAAATGAAAAATATGTGATGATTATTACTGTGCCAAAGCACAAAAACATGTGATGCCATAACTGTGACCTCCAGATCTATATGGGAGCCTGCAAAGAAATCCTAACAGGAATCGGCAGCTCTGATGGCAAGTAGGATGCCACTCATGGGTAGAGGGAATGAAGACAAGGGAGAGAGCAGTTTCATCACTTAGAGAAAGATATTCAGTAATTTAGGCTGGTTTGTGCTTTCCAAGAGGCTGATTTACTGCCTTTGAAACTAAACAACTCAGCCATCAGCAAATGAATCTTCTTACATTACTTGTTCTTGGCTCTGTCCTCCAGGATATGGGTGAGCTGATAAGAAAATACCTAAAAAGACAAAAAGAAAATAAATTGAAAATAGGGCTAACTTAAAGCTTCCTTCACCAGTTCCTGATACTGACAGTAAAACAGAAAACTCTGAGTAGCTGTTTTTTCCTGTGTCATCTTGGTGTGATCTTGGGCAGAATTTCGAACATGCTCATTTTTCCTATGACTTCTCTTTGATGCACAGAAGATCTGAAATTCAAACCCTAGGCCTTGTTTCTGCATCTGTCTGGCTGATAGTATAACTCACTTCAGTGAGAGTACCCCCACACCAAAAATTAGGCACATGCTTGTGGGTGTGGGTATTTTAGGTTAGATTCCTCAATACTGAAACATTCAAAACTGATGAATATGTTTCGCTTTAAAGCTGCTGTTTGATAATCACACTTAATTTCATTTGTTCTTTTATCATCAGAAACAAATCATTCCCTATTGCCTTTCTCCACAACTATTATCTTCGCGTGATACGCGTCTTTCTCAATATGGGTGTCTGTTGAAGTGCTGGCATAAACCCAAGAAAACTACACTTTCATTCCCAGTTTGGCAATGAGTTAATTCTCAACTATTCTGTTTTATGCAGCTAGGAAAAAAAAAAAATGTCCAAAGGAACTAGCAAAAATCTAGTTACTACCTTAGTTAACCCTGTGCAATGTTTTCAAAAACCCATTTTAAGGGGTCTTTTTGACCTGGCACAAACTACAAGAGAGAAGGCCTCTGCTCATGCGCAGGTACTTTCAGAAGATCTGGTTTAAGTACTCCTTTACCAAGGAGAACGCTTAGCCCAGAGCAGACTAGTATTGTTAATCACAGTGCATTTGTTATGTTTGGAGGCAATTTGTGCCTATAAAAACAGAAGGAGGAACTTGGGGGGCTCTGGTGGGCCAGTTCCAGCCTCCAGTGAAGGTCTCTGCCTTGGTCCCACCAAGACCACAGCCCAGTTTCTAAGACTCTAGCACCTGAGAAAGGGTTTAAGCTAAGACATTTATGTGCCTAAAAACGAGGCTCTCAATCCCTATTTAGGCACCTAAGTAAATGCCCTAGTTCTCAGGGAGTGCTGGAGGACCTCTAGCCGCTATTAAATCCAGAGAGATTTGCTAGAACATGCCACCTCTGAAATTTAAGCTCCTTACAGCCAGGTGCCTGACTTTCAGCAGTTATACAAGGAAGAACTATTCTGGGCCATTTTCCCTAAGAACAAGCACTCCGACTTGGGGACGAGAAAGGAGGAGACTGTGGGTTTAGCTGACCAAATGCCATACTGTGCAAATAAATTTGAAAGGGAAGATTTCATGGGAAATACATTTCATAGGGGAAAAAGCCCTCAGTCTTGTCATCATTGAGAGAAACGGAATTAAAATCTTGGGCTGCTGATAAAGCCACACAAACAGCCAGGAAATGTTTCCCTTCTCTATGAGACAGAGAGAGAAAGAAAGATACTGTCTGTCTAATCTGTTAATACTTCACTATAAAGCCATTCTCCTTTACTGAAGCTTAGGCTAGAAGTCAAAATTTCCATTTCAATGCTTTCTCTTTTTTGTTGGTTGGGATTGAGAGAAGAGAAAGCACAATATACATAAGTCAAAAGCTATTATGACTTGCTTAGTGACAGGGTAAAAAGCTTTTTATGTATTTTTTAAAAATATACGCAGCCTAAGTCAAACCTCTAAAACGGGACTGGCACCTCTTTCAAACTGTTGAAATGACAACACATTTTTATCTGGCCATTTCAATGGTTCTTAAACTGTCATTTATTTGTCACAACAACAAATAGATTTAGCTGCCAGGAACATACCACGCAGAACGCCTGCTCAATTGTATTTCAAACTGGATTTACTCTACCCTGGGGGAGCTATCCCCATCCATTCATTTTATTTCCCCCATTCTATGGCTTGGATCATTAGCGGGAAGCAGAGAATTATCTATCTGGTCATTCACAACTAAGCATTTCTTTCCAAAACCACATAAGCAGCAGGACAGATGGAATAAAAACTGCTATTTTTTCCCACTGAAAATTGTTACTTAGCTAGTATAAAACTTTCCCTGTGAAAACTTTCTGACTGTTCACATGAGCTTCCAGCCTTTGCTCTTGCTGCAGCATGTGTTGGGAATACAGAGACAGGGCAAGAAGCTTCACTGCTCAATAATTCAGCTGCTCTGGGATGTTCCTGCTGCTGGAAGCTCCTGGCTCAGGTCTCCTTTCTCCGCACCTGGGCAGGGGCTGCAGCTTTGTGATACGCTTTTGCAGCACACACTGAAGAGCTTGAACCTCCTGACCTGGAGGGCATGCTGCAAATCTCAAAGGCACAAGGCACCGGGTATTTTAGGACAGCGGCAGGGACACGGCACTCGTTTTGCTTGTTGTGAGGGGAGTTTCAGCGCATCGTTATCAAGAGGTGGGAAGACAGACATGCTGCTTTGACTCATAATCAGCGTTCTGCTGTTTCTTTAATTCATGGCATGACACTCAAAGCTTCACACCAGATGCCTTTTCCATTATAGTTTAATTCAGACACATCGGCGAGGAATAGTCTTATGAGCAAAGAGACACTGTCACCTGGAACAGCAGGTCTCTGAGGTGAGGGGGGCTAGGCATGACCAGAACATGGCTGGAAGGGCACCATTTGTCAAAGAAAATCAATCGGTAGGGCATTTCTGCACACAATTGCTACTCTTGTCAGATCCCATAAATCTTTGTATAAGATTTCTCAAAATGACATCAACATAAATCTTTCTCTTCTCCCTGCACCCCCTCCATCTCTAGAGACAGGCACACAGGCACAGACATGTTTGTGCCCGTGCTGCACCCTTAATGTAGGCTAAACCTTGAATGGTAAGATAGGGTGCCCTGGGTTTATCAGCAGGAATTTGGGTTGCTGTGTTGCATTACCAAGGAGAAGCTACGAGAACCGATAACCCCAAACAGGCTACTAACACTCCTTGGAATCTGTGTATGTCATCTGTCAGAGGAAAAATATAGCTGAAAATTATGTTTCTCACTTAATCTCACTCTCATTTTCATCCTAACACAAACATACACATACCCACACATCCTGAATTCCTCTCAGCAGAAGGGTGACATATTAAAATTTGCTAATCTAAACCACCCCCAGAGATGACCTAGAGTAGCCTTTCTATGCATAACTAATGGACACCTATCAAGAGACAGCAATTGCAGTACCATGACGAGAGGCAATAAATCAAATAGCAACCATTGGCATTTTTTGGATGAGGCGAGTGGGGCTGGGGTCCTCTCTATCCAGTTCCCCAAGTCTTTGACTAAGACAAATGAAATATGTGATTTAGTCATGTTTTTCAATTCAGCAATTTAAAGGAATGGCATAATTGGGAATAAAGAAATGGCCTCATTGAAGTCAAGGTAAGCATTGTCATTGATTTCAACAGACCGAGGATATTTTCCCCCAAAGGGGAGAAATCATCTGCTCATGTAGAAGGACACTTACCGTATCTGGAAGTCTCATTTTTTGGCAAGTTAGCTCGAAGAATGAAGTTGTTCAAGCTGTTGAGATAGGCTGGAAGGCTGTGATAACCTTCGGGATTATACCACACCTGCACACAATTGAGAAATTGAAACAGTTTGGGAGAGAAACTGTTGCTGATAACATTTTGGTTTGTTTTGCTTGCTCAAATGAATCATTCTATGGATGTTATCTAAAGTCATAAGCTCTACAAGTTAAAGTCCAATGATTAAACCACATCAAGTACTGAATGAGTATAAAAGCACATTTCACCTTCAGCACAATCAGTCCCATCAGAGTAATCTGCCCTCCAGGAGAGAAGGAAGAAGCACTAGCTGGATATGTGACATAACGTGTACAAAAATTTGGTTTCTTCTCTGTAATAAGTTGCTCAGATCTGATGAACACCAGCAGTGGGGACTTCCCAAAGATGGCCAAGCAGTCATGTGTCTAATGCCCCTTGAAAGCCAGGGGGAGGGAAAGTTTATTTTTTGCTTTAGGGCAAAAAATAGACAGTCTTTACCTTCTCATTCAGCAACAGCCCTTGCCTCCCCAGGATAACTTTTCTTACCTATACCGTGATAAACCCTGAGGACCGAGGGGAAAAATCAGATCACAGAACATGCACTTTGGGAGGATTTGTCATCCCCTACTTCAGGCTCAACCCACAGCACGCAAGTTGGAGGTGTAAATTATCTACCAAAGGACAGAGAGCTTAGGCTATTAAGCTTAGAGGCTTAAACACAGCCCACAGCATCCACTTCTGCATATCCCCAAGTCCTGCACGCTCAGTGGTTTCATTCTTGCCCTAGCAGAGCAAGGACTGGAGTCAGCTCTACTTCCAACACTACCAAGGTTTCCAGGTATTAAATCTGACATGTGATAAGCAAATAGCTGTAGCTTACAGATCTGAGATGAAGCTGTAAGATTGGAGGGGTGAAAACATCAGCAAACTCATTACATGAGCTCTGAGTGTTAGTGAAACAAACCCTGTGATTCCTTTCTATGGGAGTCACCTCTGAGAACAGCACTGCTTTTACAGGAACACTCTCCTGGTAGCTAGGATTTGCAATGAGATCACAGAATCTTGTCAATTCTCTTGCATTTCCCTGCTACCTTAGATTTCAGCCTTGGTGCTTTTAATGCTGATGCGTTACAACATTTTCATTGAGCAGAAACAGAGAAATGTGTATATCAGAATGCACCAGCCATTCCTAGTTAAGGTAAGCACATTCTCTCATGAGATAAAGGTGCTATTAATTGATCTTTTCACCTCTGTATAATAAAATTATGACAGCAGAGAAATTGTCCTCTGCTAGCAAAGGAAGCCAGACCAATAAAGAAGAATGGGGAGAGAGAAGGAAATGAACTGCAAGTCACCTCTCCCACGCCAAAATGCAGATTTCAGAGGGTTTTGCTCTATTTTCTGAAATACCTCTGAACTCAACGTCACTTCTCCTGGGCCCACACTGGAATCCCACACTAGGATGAGCAGATGGAGGTTAGTTACCTTAGTCAATGTTCTGTTGGGGGGCACTGGCTTGATATCGAACTGGAGATCTGTTGTCAAAGGGAGCCCAAAACTCCAGCCACCGTACCTGAGTGAAAATCAGAGGAAATGCATTGCTACTCTCATTCAAAAGCTTTAATACCTTCCATTGGAGCATGTTAGTATGCCACTGTCACCCCAGTTAATTCTAGTTTGACTTAAAAGAATTTATCCCAGTATGGAGTGTGTGGCCAAGCCAACACTGCAGCAGGACCCCTTATCTGGGGGGAAAAAGGGAAACAGAAACTTGGCAGCACTATCACAAAAGTGTGCTGAAAGCCTCCATCTGAGAAACACTTTGGAGCTGTGTGGACTCCTACCATGCTTACCTTCCACACAGGAATGAGATGACTGCGTCCTACCCAGAAGACAGGCAGCTCAGTTTAAATCAATGGCAGGTGAACATATTCCTTGACAACCTTAATGGCAGGCTATTTTTGCCCCAAGACATAGTGTGCGGCTGTGTTGCAGAGTCCAGACACACTAATAGCTCTAACAGCCCCATGGTGCAAGAAAACGTTCAGCCTCTTATTTCACCGGGACGGATGCACTTGTTTAAGTGAAGCACACACTGAGACTTTTCAGAGAATCAAACTTCGAGGTAAGTCTCTCCCCAGGGTTTACTTCCTGACAAGCTGTGTCAGATTTTCCTCCTTTTAAGCATTTCTGAGTCAGACAAAGGCTTGTCTGCAGATCCAGCCATCAACATATTAGGTGATTGACACAGTATCCCTAGGCTATCTCTGCTATGATCAAGAAGAGCACTTGCACAAACCTTTATTTTTAACTCCATGATTGCAGGAAATTTTACCTCCTTTCACCAGATTCAGAGAGAGCATCGGCAGAGAGGGCCTTCTAAACCCCAAATGCACTATCACCTCTTCAAGCACAGTGGATATGATATGTATAAGAGGCTGCTCCCAATGCAGTTCAGAGAAGGACTGAAGATCTATGCTGTACCGTTTTTGCAGGAAATCTTTGGTAGTTGCCAGAATGTAGGTCTCCACATCGTGCCCTGTCAGGTTATAAACTGTCCGAGTGGAGAAGGTCCTTCTGTGAGGAGGAGTGTAGTTCGTCTGTGGACATGTCTGGAGAAAAATGAACAAAAATGTTTGTATTTTAACTAAAAACTAAAAACTAGCATATCAGGACAACATTAAGAGCAACATTCTGGTCCTGGGACTGACGGCTGCAGAAGCTGATGATTCGCAAATCAAGTTGCAAAGACACACACCATACATCCCTGCTTGCTGTCCTGAACATATTTAGTGAGGTGCTTAAAAACAATATTTGCTTAAATCTACGCTTGAGTTCTACTGACATCAGCGAGACCTTGAAATATCTTCATGCTATGTAGGAAGATTTTTGCTGCATTAAGGCTGATCCTACTTAGCAGAGCATCAGAGTGACTGCACAGACAACTGCAGAGGGCAAAACAACTCTCAGAGCACAAAACTCTGTGGTGGCCTCAAACTCTCATCTTGCATTTCACAGCAACTGCACTCCGCGTCTTTGCTTTACTGTCAGACATTGGCAATATTTTCCCAAGCTTCAGAGAAACCTTAGATTAGTCCTGAATATATAATTTAACATGCTGAGGGTCAAAGTCACATCGACTGTTTCTGAAGTGTCCTACCAGATAGCATGCTGGCTGCTTCTTTCAGCTCATCCATAACAAAAATGCTGGCCTCCCCCATTGTGTAACTTTGCATCAGAATACACAAAATAGCCTGCTTCGTGCTAAGGTACACCTGCCTGTGCCTGCAGCTTTGAACATTATCCAGACTTACTGGAGAAATGCTGCCAATACTTTTAATGATGTGAAATTAAGTGTATGTCCAGAAAACCGCAGAAAATAGCTGCATTTTAAGGAGTGATTAGGAACATTCAACTAAGTACATGCTTTATCTTACAAATGGCATCATGCTGCGCCATGAGTCTGATTTCCTACTGGAAAAAAACTGAAGACAGGTGAACAGCACCAGAGGGAGGAGAGCTCAGCTTCAAACTGGACTGTAAAATTGTATCATCCTTGGGGCAGAATCTGCCTTTTCCCCATGCGCATGTAAAGGCAGTGCCCGTATCTGGTTCTGTATGTACCACCGTAATGCAAATAACTAATATTATTAATCATCACTATTTATAATAAAGAACAGAGTAAAAGCAGATGGGTCTAGATTTTGCATAAAGTTAAATTCTGAAGAGCAAACAGCAATAATAGCTGTGCTTTCATATAATGACAGTGCTTCTGTAAGACGAAATTTTCCTCTTGAATACGTGTTCACCTCTGCTAAATGGGACAATCATACAACATTCAAAACCAGCATTAAACCTTATCCCACCACGGGGAGCAAGGCAGATCTATTAGCATGTGAATCTTTTGAGGATGCTGTTTCCTCTCCTGTCCCCAAACTGGTGCAGACAGTGGTTAACCAGTGTAGACGATTAGTAAGGCCAAAAAGAGACAGGAGGAATTTGAACACTGAGCTCCCCTTAGCGTCACGCCTGTGCACAAAACCCCTCCCAACCTACAAGGCCCCCCAGCTATCCCCCCAATCCCCATCACCCTGGGGTTTATTCAGATTACCTGGATGCCATCTGTGCAGTTGCAGGCAGAATACTTAGTTCTCTGGTTTCCACTGATAATCCACTGGCCAAGCATGTCCTCCTTTAAACACTGCCTGAAAATGAACACATTTTCCTCTGAGGTCTCTATGCTCAGGTGTGCACACGATACTAATTGCTGTCATGTTTAATGACAGCAGGGATGGCAGTGAGTAGCTTCTGCAGAAGAGCAGACTTTCTTGTCAGCTCCGGGTGCTTCAGGGAATACCCATCCTCCCACCGTCTTCAGTGCCTCTCGGCAGAGTCCTCACTACCGCTCTTCGTGCCTGGATTCGTTCTGCTGATTAGAAAGAATCCAGACACCACTTCATTCCCACAGTAGACAGTGCAAGGAGTTATCGCACCAAGGCCAAAATCATCTTGCAGTGCAGAAATAAGGGCTATTGTCGTTGCAATAACTGGGGAGTCCTGTGATGGGCCGTCTTGGCTAGGCAGTCACCGTAAATACTCAGTATAAATATTTGCCTGCAGATACGTGGCATGCATGAGCATGCAAGTCTGCCCAGGATCTTACTACCAATTCTTTGGAAATTTATCTGCAGGGCTCGAAACAAACCAGCACTCATGGCACGGCTTTTAGATACGTGTAACAAAAGCTACATTGACAGCTTCCTGGGTGGGCTCAGTGTTAAAATTGGGATTATTGGGGAGGCAAGGACTCCTTCCCAGACACGAGAATAGCATGCTCTTGTCCTGGCATCCTGCCACCACCAAAGCTGTTTCCTTACTACTCATAGTAATATAGGAGTCCACTTGCGGTGGTGAATACTTCTTGAGGCAAGCAAAGAACACCAGTGTCAAGTCCTGGCACAGTGTGGAAGTCCCATCCCATCCTTAAAGCACAGTATAGTTTCCTGTCTTCAAGGATATCTACAGTTCTGTGCTGGCAGATGCAAGCCTTCACTCCAAGCCGCACGGGAGCCACGTAGGCTCTCAGCAGGGCTGGGATCTGCTTCACACCAATCATGACTACACAGCTCCCTGCTCAGAACCGACTTGCACCCTGCCAGCTCAAGTCTGTGAGCAGCAAAAACTTGTGTCTGCCTGCAAAAGGACAGTTAGACATCGACTAAGGAGCTGAAAGAGTCTGCAAGTCAATCTGAAGAGAGGCAGGAGATTTTTTTTTTCTCTGCATGTGGCACCAATGCATGAAAATTCTGCAGATGATCAAAGATGGTTATTAAGGTCTAATGGCTAATAGCGTTATGTCAATTCTCTCGCAGGATCAGAATTTAAATGGAAGAAAGCCAAGAACTACTTACGAATTGCTTTCATTCATGCATGTGTTATCTGTTCCAGGGAAAGCAAGCATTGAAGCAACTAAAGCATCTGTGGTTTCATTAAAATTCCTAAGATTTAACAAAGAAAAAAGAAAACAGGAAAATGTTCAAGGTACTTCCACTACCACTGGGCAGAGGAAAGCTGTGTCTGAATGAAACAGGATTTAAGATGTTAAATGAATTATTATTTGTTGTGCTAGCCCTGCAAATCACCTAAGTACATGCAGTACGTGAGGACAGTCACACAGGTTTAAAAGGACTGTTCATCACTTACAGCTGCACAGCCACTCCAGCGATTTGCTGCCTCTAGATCTAAACAACATACTGATGAACTTTTGGACAATCAAGATTCTCTTGCCATGGAAAAAGCATCTACTGCAATTTTCAGGCACTACTTCCAGTCTCATCTCAATCAGCTCTCTCGTCTGTGATGTCCATTTGGTTTTGGTCATTCAGGAAGATGCTTCTCACTTCTGACCCAGCCCTCTAGCAATGATCCATCAGTAGAAGCAAAGAACATTGGGAACAGAGGACTCAGACATGCAGTTCTGGCTCATACCCCCATCTAGCAGGACTGAAGTGGAAAGCATGAGCAGTCCTGGGAAAGAACATCTAAGAGCAGATATACTTGCTTTAGAGCTAAATTCTATACGTCTGATTTAAAACTGCGAACCACTGGAGAAAGACAGCAGTTCACATCATGAAATCAGAATGATACAAGAATATAATCATTTTGGTAATGAAAGAATTCAGTGATGACATCTTAATTACACTAAAAAAGCACATGTCCTTCAAATTGACTGTGTGCCTTGGACTAGTGGGGCCTGAGCATGAAAGTATGTCCTGCGCCGACAGAGAAGAGGGCCGGAGGACTCCAATGGGAAATGCAAAGAATATCCCCAACGTATTTCACAGTTAATTCCAGCTGAGAGGTTGTTTTTCTAAAGCTTTCTGATTGCTGGTCTGAGCCGGGTCATCTCCCCCAGAGATCCCTTAGAAACAGGATTTCTACATGTTATCTGCATAACGTAATTACACAGATAATGTAGCTACGTGTTATCTGCGTAACATAACTACACAGATAACGTAGCTACATGCTATCTTTGTAACATAACTACACAAATAACGTAACTACATGTTATCCCTGTAACACTTATCCACTGCATGTGCTTAGAAAGAATCCTGGTGGTAAAACTGGCTCTTTACAAACAAAATGGATTTAAGAACCACAAAGAACACCACTCACCCAAAGAAGTCTGCCTGGTCGGATGTGCCGTACAGAGAGGGGGAAAGAATCAGTTCAGGATATTCAGTTTCCTTAGTTCTCAGTGTCCCAAGTCCCATCGCAGCCATCACAAAGAGGACTGGGAGGATGACCTGAGCAATGAAGCCTCTGACATCGCGCCGGGTATGGTGGAATCTTTTAATGAACAACGCTGATGTCCTCTTAAGCAGCAACGGCAAACCATGCAGGCTTTTTGATCTAATCAGGAGCT
The DNA here is from genome assembly GCF_023634085.1 of Falco cherrug. Taxonomy (NCBI): domain Eukaryota; kingdom Metazoa; phylum Chordata; class Aves; order Falconiformes; family Falconidae; genus Falco; species Falco cherrug. The sequence continues at coordinate 9,325,631 of NC_073704.1, read as the reverse complement.
GATCTGGGGACAAAAGAAGAATGCATTTTGTCATAGATCAGTATTTGTGAAATGCAGGGAATTGGTAGTTATAGAACTCTGGGAGTATATTTAGCTTCCTGCACTCCACTACAGATGGTAAATCAAAACTACCAAGTTGGAACTTTTGCAAGACTCAGGCTTGGGACAGGACTCAGACTTCGGTTCCTGAGTCATAAGCTCATGTAACACCAGTGTTTTTGCTTAATTTCAAATGCGTACATGCAGTGAATTCATTTTGAGATCTTGCAAGAGGAATACGGGCTTCCAGATGCATCAAGTGATCTACATCCTACCTACCCAGCTGCAACTTACAGGGGAAACGTATTAATCTTTTATGTTTGCAAACGGAAAATTTTCATAATTTAGAAAGCATGTCCTCAGACAAATCTATAAGAAAATTAATCCTGAAATAAGAAAACAAGGCACATAAACCAGTTGATCTTTTGCATGGACGGGGTTGTGGTACACTAAAGTAGAGCCTAATCCTGTGCATCCTATTCCTCTTTATGAAATAATAACCTATAGAATACAACATGAAGCAAATGCTTTTCAGTGCTCTCATTAGAGGTACACAAAACGCTTCTCTATGCATATGAGTTACTGTTCACAGTAACATTTACAGTGCAGGTCAGCTCTGAGAAGCAAGTACACAAATACCTCTGTGCTCTCCCTTGGCTGCCTCCCTAACTATAAATGCTATATTTGTAAGTACAAATAAAATTTCTGCTCTGAGAAAGCATTCCAACAGGTATTTGCTCATTTTTGGGCTGTGCCACCTTTTTCAGCTTTCAAACCCTCAGAGATACCAGTGTACCTCTCTTCTGAGCAGGAATTCATCCCACTCTCTGGCCCTTTGAGCTGTTTTACCATACTGCAACAGTTGGGACACAGCAAAAAGTAGCATGGATCCAGCTCAGAGCTGTGCTGCTTTTGCAACAGGCTAAGGGTTTCCACAAAGTTTCTCTCCAGTTCTACTAGTTATGTAGAAATAATCCTCTACATCAATTACAGCAATTACTTTCAGAGGTATACATTTGCTCTTTCACCCACACGCTGTGTTTGATTAGATTAAAACCTGGATCAATTTAAAGGACGGCGGATGCAAACAAAACCACTCTGTAATTTATTCTGTGATTCAGACTATTCCAAACTAGTGGATCTGAACAACTGTTGAGCACTGTACTTCTAGCGATTTATTGAGCTTGTGATTCCTGGTTGGGTGAAATGTGGTTTTCAACAAAGAAAGAAGATGGGGAGACCAAATCAGTCCATCTGTCACTGTTTGCATCTGTGACAAATCTGGAATAAAACCTGGAGGTAATGTAGTACCATCTCTTTCTGTGAAGGTGTCCGTGCTCACAGACATTTCGTCACTGCCAATTTGACCACTTGCTCCAGGCAGCTGTTGGGGCAGTTCAGTATCTTCTTGCTGATCCTTCACTAGCTCTTTTGTCAGATTGAGAAACACCTATGGAGCAAGAAAATATAAAGGAAAATTGGTCCAAATGACTCCATTTACCAAAACAATAATCACAATGCACTCTCCTACTTTGCAGCTGTAGTTGGTGCAGCAATTGTGAATTACAACCTTCTTTCTATTCCCTTTGTGCTCTGTGAGAGAAATTCACTTTTTTCCAGTACAAAATTGTTGTTGTCCAGCTTCTTGTTACCTACTGTCTCTCTTCTGCTGCAGCAGTGGAAACTTAAACCTTTGCAGTTGCCCCCTGGACTCGCCTTCTCCTAACAACCTGTGACTACTGAGTAGGCGTAAATGAAGCTGCATTTAAGCTCAGGCCCTACATAAATCTACTCCTCCCACACCCACACAGTGAGCAGCGCACAGACGGCTCTCCCTGCATGGCACCAGTGAAGAAAAAAGGAGGGCTGTTTCCCTGGGATATTTTCCCCTCCGGCCTCTGACAATCCTGGCTGCCTCCATGCTGGGACTGTGCACAGTCATGGCACCCAAGCTGCACGTGGTACATGCTGTATAATTCATTCTCGCTGCCTTAGGAAAACACCTTAAAAGCAAGCAAGAATTTCTGAGCAGAAAGGCAACAGTCTCCCTCCCTCCTTTCTGCAAGACAAGGGTCATCACTGCTCATCATTTACTTTTTGTTTCTGATGCAACTAAATGTTTGTGTTTATTAGATCAGAGATTTCCCATGGGAAGAAAGGTGCCTGTGTTACTCCATGATGCACGAGGTGACTCACTTGTGCAATACAGCCTCTGTGCTGAAGTTCAGCATTTAGATGGTTTGCTAATCCCCCGCTGATGACTGTATCTGTAGACAAATCCACATTCATGGGGACCAGGAAAATGGTTCAAGAAAAAACACCCCACTGCCCCCTCTCCTTAGTCTATCTCCAGAATCTAACTTTCTGGGTGAAATATCAAAAAGGTGATAGCAAGGTGAGAGAGTGGTACACTTTGTACATTACTATATGTACAGATTTATGAATACATCTACACACTCACATGTTCGTAAGTATAACACAGTGATCAGCCAAACTACTTCTTCCCCTGCCTGCCACTCCTACATGCAAAACATGCCACCGTCTAGCCCAGAAGGCAGAGCTAATGTTTCACTACATCGAACCCTGAGTTCATACCTCTTCCACGGTTGTGTTTGAAATCCCGTAGCAACCAAGGTGGAGATCACTCAAGCTGGTATCAAGGGCTCTGAGAAGCGCCTGGTAGGCCCCTGAGACTGTGGACTTGAAGGGAGGAAGCACGTACACGAGCTCTCCACCAATATCCTCCTTGAGATAAGCCTCTGGGAGGTGGGACTGGATCAAGGTAGTCACTGCTGTGGTGTCACACTCTTCCACCATGTTCTGAAAGAGGAAAACACTCTGCGGTCACTGAGAGGGCTGTGAGGTCAAACCTTCTAGTGCAGGATTTAGCTCAAATTATATCCCAGACCATCATCGGTAGGTGATCTCAGTCCAGGTATGCAACATTTCAAGGTAAATATCAAAAGGAGATGAAAGGGGGTTTCTGGTCCTTGAAGAGGGAGGTCTGGCAGTGTGCTCACCTTGGTCCACTTGAGACCTTGCCTGGTCTCGGAACAGAGGAAAATCCTAGCCACAAGAGGGTTTTTAGGTGTCATCATCACAAGATGACACCTGAACTTGGCTGCCAGCACAAATACACTCTTTTCCTGGTGAAAAACAGGGCTTGCACATGGGTCTTTTTTCATTTTCTTCATCTATATTGCCAGCAATTTGGAAAAGGGGCTGATCTCTTATGGTATCTGCACATGACTCTGTGTGCTGGGGCTACCAACAGCAGTGCAGTAAATGCTGTCAAGAGCAGAGTTCCCCCCTCCTTGTAAGCAGAACGTTTTGCCTCAGGCCAGATACTATTGATGGACTCTTCCCATCTGCTTTATTTCTCTGAACTCTAGAATTCACACCCTGCACCCGCCCTTGCCTTTAATCCTCAAGGAGACCCTGCTCTTCAACAAAGCAGAGCATTGACATTCCTGTTCTCCAAGGGCCACCACAGAGGCTGGTCCGGTGACCCTGCTGGAGAGCCTCCCTCTGCTTCAAGGGACTCACAGGCCACACCACACCTTCTATTAGCATCTCTCACCAAGAAACAGCATGCTCACATCCAGATCCTCAGTAGTTCTTTGGTACCACTACTGTCCTTGGATCTGCCACTCAGCTCCTACATCCCTGCTGGCCCCTCTCAGCCAGGAAGCTGCTGCGAGCCCTAGCTCAGCTCCATGCAGGTTTGCAAACAGGAGAAACTCTGCCTCTGCCCCCAGAAGTGCCTGCAGTGGTGACTGCGTTCATGGGACACGAAAGGGAGCTAAGGCCCAGCAGGGGACGGAGGATAAAAAGGACTGCATCGTGCACCTGGGATACAGGAGGCTTGGGTTCAGACTTCTGCCTTGTCTGTTAGAGCTTTAAGGTTTTGTGTAGAGGGGCTGAAGCTAAGACTCCTGTGTTCAGGGGAAGTCTCCATATAGGCTGTCTTTCTCAAGGAAACTTACTTATAAAAAAACCCATGTGAATTCCAGCATGGGACAGGCAGAGCGAGCTGGAGAGCAGTGTGCACTGTAACCCAGGTATCTCGGTGGATGAGGTATAAGAACAAATGATCTTACTGGCAGCCCAAGGAAACAGTCCAGCATATTCTTGAACCTGTGTGGCCAAACCCAAGAGTTTCAACCCAAAACACATCCCACTTTCACCTGGGCATAAAGTGATTGAATAAAAAGTTATTCCATGAAAGTGAAATTATACTGGAACAACCATTCCAGTGCAGACATCCACGACTGAGATGAACCTTCTTCAGCATGCTTCAGTTCTGTGGGACACTATGACGTGCCTCCTTTCTTCCTGCCATACAACCGATTCAGTTTCCCACCCAAATTTTGGACCAGCTCAGACACAAACCTTCTTTTTTGTGAGCGTCAGGTGGTATCCATCGCCAAACGTGTCCTTGAGGTAGAATGGTGAACCACAACATTTGAGCCCTCCCTGCTCTAGGAAGGCAATTCGGTCACTCAGAACTTCTGCTTCATCCAAGTGATGTGTTGACAGAATGATGGTTCTGCCTGGAAAACAGAAAGCTGATGTCAGCCACCACAGAACAAACACATGCAATTACGTGAGACAGGTGAAAGCTATGCTGAATGAGGGGACACAGAGTATCAGGTGAAAACAGACTGCAGGGGATTTTTGTAACTATTAGCGAAAATATATGAAAGGCAACATTAAAGAGAAGCCGAAAGTTACTATATTGTAAATTGTGTATTATGGGAAAGTTACTTTTCAGATGACACTGTGAATTTACAGCAACCAGCCAAGATGTACCCAGAGGGCCTGCAAAATCCCAGTGTCCCACAATTCATTCTCTGTGGTCTCCAAAACCCACAGTTCAAAGCCCCTGATACTATATTTGCAAAAGTGACCCAAATCACCTTTGCCACACTGGAGAGTATCTCATCTGATCACGATACCTTTTTTATTCTTGGAGATAATTTCCCAAATACTTCTCCGAGAGCACGGATCCACTCCTGTGCTTGGTTCATCTAGTATCACCACCCTTGATCCACCCAGGAGAGCGATAGCTATAGATAGCTTCCTCTTCATCCCCCCGGAGAGGGAGCCGGCTAGCTTGTGACGATGGCTGTACAGTCCTGTCTCCTTCAAAGTCCTTGAAAACAAAGGAAAAACAGCCCCCAAAGGTTGTCCTTCATGCACCTTTTAAAGCATGGAAACTGAAAATACCAAAAAAACCCGTAACTGCAAATGAAAAACTGCTCAAGTATGGACTGCTCTACTGAATGGTCACAGTGCAGGGAGATGATTCACCCTGTAGCTCAGTCACTGGGATTTTAATTTAAAACATTTTTTAGGATGTTTTCAAAGTTTCCAACTGACAAGTCAAGGTTAAAGGCTCAACCTCATCAACTGAGAACACCAAGATCCAAATTCCCTGGGATGTTCTGTCTGCTTCACTTCTCTGCAGAACCAATAAAGCCAACATCATCTTTCTGACTGGTTGATTAAATCTCTTTCTGGGGAAAATTGTAAAGCAGCAAGGACTAGACCCTTAGGCCTAAAAATTCATCTCCAAAGAATTGCCACAGAAGCCTGTAAACCCCCTGGAGAAGACACATTGTTTTCTTACAGCCACAGATGTCAATAAATTCCTCTGGTCATTATTTGAACTCTATGCTGGATCAGCAACGGTCCTCAAAACCATTAATCTGAGCTTTGCAGTGGCAATGGCACTACCACACAATAATTTTGACAGCCCTCTCTCCCTTCTCCAGCCCTGCTATTTTTGTACCTCTTCACTTCTTGGTAGAGCTCCTGTTTACTCCAGTGAGGGACTTTGATGTACCCATAAAGCAGCAGGTGTTCCTTTGTGGTGAGGTAGTTAAAGAGCACGTTGTGCTGCATACACACACCCATGTTCTTCCTGATAACTTCCTGGTCTGTCCTGATGTCTTTGCCATACACAAAGATAGTACCCGATGATGTAGGGAACAACCCAGTCAAAATAGATCTGAAAGGGAAAAATGAACAGAAAAGGAAGTTAGAAACAGGAGAAAGCCATTTTTTTTTTTTTTTAACATGGTCCTGTACCTATCATCACTTTCAGTGTTTCCTTACATCACTATCATGCTTCTTCCAGCCCAAGACCACTGACCACTGCTTCTTCTGCTGTCTAACCATGCTTTGGCAGAGCAGGGGCCAATTCACATCAAAGGACATCCTCACACCCCTCTGCGGGAATGCGAGAGCAAGTACCAAGCTGACACGCTGAACTCTGGCTACTTTTCACATGTACTTTTGTCCTCTTCAGCCTTCCTCTCCCCAAGTCAGACCATTGCATGTCTGTCCCATACATCAATATTCATGAATGCCCTTGACTTCCAATTTAATCACTGGGAATTCATATAATGCAGTTACTCTTCATTCTTTGAGGTTTGTCTGCAGTATGCAGACAGCCTTATATTGCTAACCACAACAGAGATTGAAAACCACATCTTCATCTTACTAACCACATCAGAGCATGGAAACCTGATTTCACTGCCATTATTAACAAGAAATGGAAGAGGATTTCCAGACGAGACACTTCCCAGTGGGCAGCACTTTCATCTAGTTCAAGCAAATAATTACCTGCCTAGCAATACTCAACAGACTTGAGTCAAACACTGTCTGCTCAGAATAACTACTTGCACATTATAGGTCATTTTTGGTGCTGTCCTGCAGGGACTAAAGGGAGAAGACGCATCTCAGACTTCCCTTCACCCTCCCACAGCCTCTCTCTCTCCTGGGACTTTTAACCATCATTAAAAAGGAAAGAAGTAACTTGTGACCTTACTCAGGATTTGAAGCCTGCATTAAGTTTCAAGAAGCCTTTACAGTTTTCTGCATATCACCTTTGCCTACACTTTGCAAACAGGATAGGAGATGAATTGATAATAAACTGAGATGCAGTACAGATCTGTCTTATTGTTTTTGGCTCTTCTGAGGCTTCTATTTATCAGCTTAATGTTGCTTTCAGAGTGATGCACGTATATATCAGTGGAGAAATCAAGTTCTACAGGTCTGTTTATAGTGCTGTTACCTAACAACTCAAATAATAATTTATAAATGGAAAGGCTGAAAGGCCAGTGTATTAACTCGCTGCCATTCCAGCCTAGCCAACACGAGTTTGTACAGCTGAAGTGTACCTTTATTACACTTTCTTGCTAATACCACGTCAGCTTTGGTGTGTGTGCAAGCTACCCACAACTTTCAGAACAACCTAACCCTAGGCACCAAAGCATCATGGAACAAAACACTAAAACAGTTGCTGTGCTGTGTATTACAGGTATCCAACCAGATTTAAAAGCATATTACTGAGCAGAAAAGAACCTTTAATTCTAATAGATGGACTGCTGAGGTCATCCATGAACGAGATAAAGCTACAAGAGAAATCTGGCTTAATGAAGTACCTTATTCAGTCCCCCAGCACTGCACAGCCCCACTCACTCTCTCCTTCACCCACTCATGCCCCACAATATAAAAAGAGCAGCTTTAAAGGGTACACACATGGTTGTAGTTTTCCCAGCTCCGTTGTGTCCCAGCAGGGAAGTGATATTCCCTTCATAGAAGTTGAGGCTGAGGTTGTTCACTGCAGCTTTGGATCCATAAACTTTTGTTATGCCACGGAGGGAGACTCCCAGGGTGAGATCAGTGGGCTCTGGTTCGAGGTGAGGCGGGGGGGCACCTTTGACACCAAAGGGAATGGTGTTACAGTTACAGTTACTGCACTGCAGCAGGTGTTTGTGCTACTTTTTTCACCTCAGAGATAAGCAGAGCTTTTAAAAACAAAATACAGCAAAAGTAGGTGCCTTTCAGCTAGGAACACAGAAAACATTTCACAGGATCTGTATAATTTTGAGCTCTCTGGGATTTCTCCTTTTTACTTCTGCAGCTTTTAATAACTCCTGACAATAAGCATTAATCACTTTTGAAAAGGTCTCATATTTAGATGTTTCAGAGCACCTAACTTAATTTATACAAAGCAAGCACAGAAAATCAGAAGGCATACAGCAAAACGACCGAGTTATTTTCAGTTAGGTAAAATCAGCGAGTTTTTATGTGTGATCTCAGAATATTTTACAGGCTAAATATTTAAAGAGAAGAACAAAGAAGCACACATCCCTTTTGCCAAGTAGAAACCTGTACTTTCTTGCCAAAACAAAAGTGCATTTCTACACAGAGCATTGTAGACTGAGGTATATGCATCTAAGGTAACTGCCCAACTACAACACACACAATACGCATGTGAAAATCAGTACTGGATTTCCACACCAAATAGGAAGAACGCATATAATTTAAAAGCCAAATCTCCTTTCACGTAAGTAACAGCTTCTAATTTTTCCTGTGCTACAAAATAAGGATCAATAGAGAGAGGTGCTTTCTACTTATGGTGTCCCTTTACAAAATTGGCTTTGTTTACCTAAAATGTGAGTATTGCTACCCCAGCTAGCATTTACATACATATCTTATTGTTGAGGGTGGCTTCTTTCCTCAACATCAGCCTGGTGAAGAGAAGGCCTCCTCGTTTGTCATTCCAGAAGGGGAGGTAACTGTTATATTCGAACCAGTAAGATGGAAGCAATGGGAAATACCAGGGAGCAGCCATGCCATATCTACCTGCAAGGAGAAGAGGAATCTCATCCAGGTATCTGTTTCTGAAAAAGTGTCACTACTGGGGTGCACTTAAAATAGCAAAAATAAACTCCACAGAGATCTCCCCCCTCGTGTACTAGACACATATATTTTCATACAATGAAAGTTCACCTGATTGACACAATAGGAAGCATTCACTAATTTGTTATTCTGAGTAACTCCATAGCTGGAGGGCAGGAGTACTTTACATCTTCCACTGGGTAGATTTCCGTATGCCAGTGGACTGCTTCATTAGGTGGGGAAGAAAAGCAAAAGACAAATGTACTGGCTCTTGCCCAAGGCAGGAATTACTTTTTGAAATCAAATGATATAAGTAACACGACATAAAATCACTCAACTGACAAATTCAGGCTAACATGTTCTGTTCTCGTTTTCACCCTCCAGCCCACAAACATATCCTCGCATGTCCTTGGCTTCAGCTTCTCCAGGAGAACCATGTCATAAGCAGAGGAGCCCTAATTCTCCCTTGCTCTGCTCTGTCTCAGTTTCATTAATACTCTCAGACATCCACATCTTTAGTCTAGAAACAGAGTTATCCTCTGTGTGTAGACTTACTGCCTGAACCATGGAATCAGCCAGTGTTGTGTTCATTGTTTTCAAAAAGAGATGGCGCAGCATCAGCCTCAATGCTGTGTCTTCTTACCTGGGAAAACATTCCTTATATACCATCCCAGGATGAAGTAAATGAGAGAGTCTATTAGAATGAGCCAGCACATCCAGCCAAAGGAAGTGTTGTCTCCAATCATTGGGGACTTATACATGTTTTCCCACTGCAGACCTGCAGGAAGGGATTTAGAAATATGAACAGAATCCATATTAGTTAACGCAATGTTATGACCACGGGAGCTCACAGCCTAGTTTTGTCTGCAATGAACATACCTATGCCCTGTGCTTCATATCGAGCAATGTATTGACTTGCATAACTGAATGCAGTTGGAGACAACAGACTCTGTGGAATAAACAAAATTGAAAACAGAGAACTTAGGAAGTAGTCTCAAAGAGAAATCAAGTCAGTCAACCAGTCAGGTACCACATTGGCTTGGTCCAGTAGCCAGAAAAAAGAGCAGGTTGTGTTTTTTCCCAGCAGTCGCAAAGAGCACTGCACCAGACTTACGACTTCTTCTAATGTCTCCTTAGAGCCTGCCTTTCTTTTGCTTCCGCACCCAGGACCCAGCTTCCTCCCTCGTAAAGGGCTTTATTTGAGGCTTTTGAAATACAGCAGTGGTTGAGAATTACCTGCCATGTGGTTAATAATTTTACCACTTGCATTAACAGATGTCCTTTCCTGAATCCAGTGACTCAAAGAAAACAAGTCTGGCTTCTGGAACCTAATACCTACCTATTTCTACCCTTGGTAGGAAACAAAGCTTTACATCTATTTCCATAGCTAGGAATCTGAGAACATTAAACTAAAGGATGAGCAGAGCCAGCAATAAGCGGAGCCAGCCCTCCTTCACAGCCCTGCTACCTGAACTCCTTACTGAGACAGACTTATTTTCCACAGTGGTTGAAAGGAACCCCATTCTGCTTTGCAGTTTGAAAGGGCAAAGCACATAGCTCAAACTACTCTGATTCATCTGGCAGTGAGAATTCACTAAAATTCTACAGGTAGTGCTTTCAGTTACGGGACACAACTACTTCCAAGTCTCCCTCAAACAGGCCATGGCCAACTCTCCTGCCATGCTGTCATACTGTTACCACCCACTGATGCAATTTAGAAAGGCACCCAACTCACGTACATTTGTGACACAAGCTATAATAAGAGCTGAAGTTTATCGAAGGTGCGTGTCTACTTCCACACATACGTTCCCTGTTATTGAAAAACAGAACTTACCAGTAGGCTCTTCACAGAGAAGCTCAAATGGTTCTCTATGACGAGCAACACGATGAAGGGGAAGAAGGTGAGGATGTACACAAGGCTGCCCACCAAGGCTGCGATGTTGGTGTTATTGAAGAAGACACTGATGAAGTAGCTCATCGCTATGATGGACAGGCTGTAGTCCATAAGGTACAGGAACAGGAGCACTGTGTTTGTTTTGGGAAGGATGTCACCCACTTTTAGAACAATGATGAGGAAGGTGACAGTAATTAGAAGGAAGATGGCACACTCTATGAACCAGGCGATGAAATGGCTGCTGGCATTAACACCCATCATTTTCATGTACTACAGAGAGAAAGGTGAAAAAAAAAGAATCACAAATGACAGCTGTTTATTAAGAGATATTTCTGCTGATATTGAACTGTTTCTTTTTTCGGCTTCTGGACAGGGAATGCAACCAAGCCATGCTCTTTCATACTTTGGCATACTGCATGCTGATAAACAGGGAGAAAGCATGCACTCATTTCTGGAACGCCCTAGGTTTGCAAAACAGTCTATTGCAAACGAACAGCACAGACAGGATCTGCAAGTGTGAAGCATCACAGCCCGCAGGCTCCAAAGCTGCTTCTGGCCTTAGATTTGTGACTTTCTTAAAGTGTTTTGGTTATTTTTGAAAATAATGCTAATTGATCCAGTGGCTTGAGTGTAAAAGCTCTTAAGTATCTTTGAAACAAAACCATTTCCCACACAGCCCCAAGACAACAAATAACAGCTAAATTACAATGGTTATAAGGAAGCAGTACTAATTTGTATTAGCTAATGACCAAGTCCACTTTTATAAACCTGTAGATTTGTATTGATAAACCCAAAAGAAACTACAGGTGCTTGTCTTCTTGTAGATTATTACCTAAAAAGATTACTGACACCTTGGTTCTTAGAGACAGTGAAACTGGGTTCCCTAGAGTAAGGGGCTGTCAGCTAGCCACAGGGGTTCACTCATTTTCAATCTCATCACAGTTCATAGAGTGCCCTTTCTTGGAATTGTTTTTGGTGAATCAGTATTTGTTTCCATGGTATCGGATAAAAAACAAATCTGCTCAAGCATTTGTTGCTTGCTGAAGCTTAGTTTTACAAAAGTTCTTTGCTGCTCATCTCTGTTGATGGTGTTCACACTGAAAACCTGAGTTAATTTAATAAATTCCCTATGTCTCAGTGTCATTTATTTTCCAATAGACAACCTGAATGAAGAACTTCATTTCAGAGGAGCTGATGTAATATGTAGCACCTCCTGAAATATTAAGTATAATAACTTCAAGGATAGGAAATAAGTCACTTTTCATGTCTTTGTCCCCAATAGGCATGACTCAAAGTCAATTTTTAGAGAGCTTTAAATCTTCAGAAAACTTGTAATTTTCTGAGGTCCCCACGTTTCCAGTGATCAGAACTGCAAAGCACTATTCTCACCACTTGAAGGGCAAACGCCCTGCATTTCTATGGTTTTGAGCTTGGTTACAATGTCAGAATTCAAACATTGCAGGTCAAACAATAGGTATTTGGAATATTATTTTCCTTAATGCTTGTTTTGCTCCATTTAATATTGCACATGAAACATACTACCCACTAATAAGGAAAATCTGTTTATAATTTTGCATGCCCCAGAAAGTTTCACCGTACCTCATAAAGCCTCAGATCTTTCTCTTGAACAAGTGTTTTAACAAAATCAGCTATAAACAGCACCCAGGCAGCCATCAGAGCAAATGGAAGAGAGTAGGTCACGCTGGTTAAGAACCTGTAAAAGGCAAATGCAGGCTTTAGCTGAATACAAAATGTTCTGGGGATTAAGGCTTTATGCACAATATATTTTTCAGAATAATACTTTGGCACAGGAAAAGACATGCTTATATTTCAAAACGTAGAGTGTAATTAATAATTACAAAAAAGGCTATTTTGCCATTGCATCAGATTTTCTATTCACGAAACTCCTGACTGTTCAAAATCTTTCTTTCTTTTTTTAAATTACCGAGGAATTTACAGATGCATTCTCAGATGTTTTGCTAAGGAGCACCCCTGGCAGAAGCAGGAACTGCCCTGGGCAGTGGCATCTCCTGGCTCTATGATGGGGTGCATCCCATTTTGAAACATCACAGCAGCCAGCCATAATTCTCAGTTCTGTTAATAGATACAGTGGCCAAATTTTGTTATCACACCATATTTCCTGGTGCCACAGTGGATATAGATGCCACCCCTCAGTTTCTAGCCTATTACCCCATGGGACAGGTATTGCAGATCCAGGTCTACAACATGGGCTTCACAATTCTTGCCTCCTCACTTCAGTTAAAACCTTCCTCTTGTGCCAAATGTGCGCAGAAAAAAGACACCAATGGCCAACACTAAACTTGCCTTTTGTGATGGAAAGCAAGTTTTTATAGCAGGAGATTCTCTTCATTGTATCTAGAGTGCTTATGCTTTCCTCCCTCATTTCTAAATCTGTCTTTTTATAAAAAAATAATCAGTGTTATTCTGGGGAAAAGTTTAACATACAACAACAAATTAATATGATTGCATTTGTTTTTAAATTTTTTTACCTGTGAGGCTGAAAATTTCCCATGAACTAGCACCTTCAGGAAATGCTTCCATGCAAACGAAGCCATTTTTATAAAGAACAATGAAAAGGCATTTCAGGAGCTCTACTAGTTCTTTGGTTTTGGTTTGGTTTTTGTTTGGGATTTTTGTTTGGGGTTTTTTGGGGTTTTTTTTTTGGGGGGGGGGGTGTTGCTACCATCTTGTGCATGATCTCTAAGCTGTTAAAAATTCAACATTTGCCATCACCTTCTGTGTAATGTTATAGATATTCCCTTCTTTTCCCTACAGGATGGTAACTATGCAATAACAATTGATAAACAGTCATTTTACGATGACTTCTACCGGATGCAAATCCAAAGCCTTTAGGCACTTTAATAATTGAGCAAACTCACATCCCTCTGAACCTGGGGTGGGGAAGGAAACCCAAAGGCAAGTGGTTTTCTCAGCAGCCCAAGAACAAGACAAGGAGCAGATAGCACTGTAGTAAATGCCTCCAGCAGCCAGTTAATTACTGTACAAAACTATCTCACAGCAATAATTCAAGTCTTTGCTGCAAGAAGTTGACACTTGGTTTGAATGCTTGCTGCCTGTGTACCTGCAGGCACTTTGCATGCTGCTACCTTGAGAAGAGATTACAGGCGTCCAGCTTTCTTAAGTGACAGGCTAACACAGGAGATTAATGGGTCTGCTGTAGCTCCTATAGCTATAGCTCCCATAGCTAAAGCTCCCAGATGATCTTGTAACTCATGCAGTAGACACACAGGCTTTTCAACAGAATGAGCTCCCAGGTCTAGTCTGTACTGTTGGTCCATGGGAGACCCTCATGTCAGGGTGCAGCGACCATCCGACCTACCAATACTATTATGCTGAACATCCTTCACTGCTTTCTGATGGACACTGAAATCCCTTCCCTGTGTGTTTTCCAGCCAGTTTGGCCACCAGCTGTGGTCAGGGTAATAACTCTGAGGAAGTACCATGTTGCCAGCTTTCCAACACAGACCAAAATTGCCTTGCCAGAGGGGCAGGTCCTCAGCTGTGAGAGATATGCTTCTCTCTATTGCCTTTGGCAGCGATGCAGTTTATACTAGCTGCAGATCTGGCTCAAGATGAGTAGAAAGGAAGATGATCCAAAACTTTTTGATCAGCTTCACCATTCAAAACTTATTCCGGTCCACGCACAGTCCAAACTGCACTGCTCTGTATAACAGGCTGTTAACCCTGGCAACTCAGCGCATCAAAAACGTCTCTGTCCTCCCTCATTATTGCAGAGATGAATGGTACAATTTCATCCTCCCTCTTATCCTTCTTAAAGCCATCTGAGAGGCACCTGTATTGAGAACTATTCACTACACTCTGAACATTAGCTAAAATCACTGGAATGAATAACAAATACCACAGCTGGATAGCAATCGCTAGGAACAAAGCTCATAAACCTAGGGGCTCTTATTTTGCCCAATACATACATTTTTTAAGTTCTGCTGCATTGTTTGCATGTAAACACCTGCAGAAAAGCCAACACTCATATTTAATCCAAGGCCTGCCAACCCCAGTCTCATTTCCACCACGTGTAGTAAACCAGGGACAGCAAATTTTACCTCCTGTAAAACCTATAGTTACCATGACAATTCAGGTACATACAGAGCACTGACAACAAAAGAGTAGGCAAACTCAACATAGACCATTTATACTAAAGTCAAAAATTCCCTCTTTTGTTCAGACCTGTGGAAAAAAAAAAAGCCTTGCTACAAAATGAAATTATTTCTATGCTATGTGACCATGGTATTAAGGAGACCAGCGCAGCTGGTGAACTCCACCAGTCAGACGAGATGAGCTCACACAAAGCGTAAAGGCAAAAGCCACACAAACTTACATATCCTTGTTGTAGCAGGGGTAAGGCATGGCCTGGACTTGAACAGCTATTTCCTCTGGATTCTTGCCAGTCTGTAATTCAATAATGGCTCTTTCAATGCTGTCCTGGACATAAATAAACGCCCGGCTGTAAATCTGGCTCTGGGAGGTGGAATTGTGCGGGCCCACTGTCCAGATGCGCTCCCTTATTCTGTTGGTGGTTTGTGTGATCCTGCTGCTCATGCGGATGGTGTAGTTCAGCACAGGAGGGAGGGCCAAGTCCCCGTAAACCGAGCGTCCAGGGCTGCTACGGCTTGAAGGCAGCTTGAAAATGATACCTTGGAAAAGAAAGGGAAAAGGCTTTCCTTCAGAACCGACAGCACAGGAGCAGTACACAGACACATAGGAATGCCTCATTTTTATTTTCTACATTACAGTCCATCATTTCTTTCTTTGCTGCACAAATAATGCTGATGGATAGGCTGCTTCTTGAGGGTCTAGAAGTGGAAACTGTACATCACTGCAGCTACTCGGACTTTCAAATGTGACCAATGATTCTGGGTGCAAAATACACCCCCAGAGCCTTTAAATCTTTTCCCACTGAGCATTCAAAACCCAAAGGCTCTCAGTGTAACCTGTATTTGGAAAAATCTTGTTAACACGGGCTGTCAGATATCTGTTAGGTATGTCACTCAGCACACGCACCTCTCATGAACATGCCCAAAGTTACTCTATCAATAGAGCTCATATAGCGATGCTGTGACATAAAAACCTCAGGAACGTGGTGGTGAAAACTGTTCATGACCTACACACATATTTTTGTGCCCACACAAATTCCTGTAAAGTTGAGATGTTTAAGAATATAAAAACTTTGCAAGTTCCTGTTAGGAAATGGCATGCTGTGGATACAATTTGACAGACAGGACTTTTGTTCCTTTAAAATGTCTATTTGGGTAGAGGCAATACCACAGTAGTTTTTCTCTCCAGAATATTCTTCCTGATTATTCCATATATAAAGCATATGATGGAATGGAGGACAAATGTGGAAGAAAACTGCTTTTATGGGAAAAGACAAATATTATCAGGGTCTGAAGTTCCAAGAAAAGAAAAAGTTTCTATCTACCACTCAATTATGAGGTATAAAACCAAACAGGTCACAGGACTTACAAGTAAATCTTAATTGAGGAGTTATTGGGCATTCTTTAAAAATTAAGACACATTTCTAGCTTTCAAATTAGTATAAATTCCTAGTCTCTAGTCCCTCCTTCCCCTCTCTGTGGTTTGAACTGAAGCTGCAATCCAATCCCACAAATGTGAAAAGTGTGACTGAGAAGACCCAATGTAACATCGCAGCGTTTGGCTGGAACATCTCAAGAGCTTTATGACACTCTAATAAATTGAACTGTCTCATATTTGGACTCAGTGACCTTAAAGGTCTTTTCCAACCTAAATGATTCTATGATTCTGCAATATCTTTCTTAATTAAGGCATCTTTTCCCACACGGGCCTGAAAGAAGGCAGCTGTCATGAAGATCTCCTAAAGGCAGTGAAAATTCATTCCATCTGAGAATTAACCAAGAGTAAATACCAGTTAACCAAAATCTTTCTACACAGATAGCAGAGGTGTAAGAGAAGAGGAGGTATAAAAAGGAGTGTAAAACTGCCATGAGGAGGTATCAGTGTGCAGGTCCTACACACACTGCTCAAAATCCATTGTTTGGTGGGAGCTGTGACCGCAACAGTTGCCAGTGGAAAGCCAAACTTCTTACAGTGGATTCCCACCCTGCACCAGGCTAACATTAATTTACAGGGGGATTTGAGACTGCCACATACTTGCAAAAAGCTCGTTCTTCAGAAAGAGCTCTTTAGCCACCATTTCCATTTCCTCCAAGTTTCTGACTGCCTGAATGCGGTTAAATGAGACACAGGAGGACACATTTACAGCAAGGGTAGCGAGTGTATTCAGCTGATCGACAATGTCAGCGTTGTTCTGTAATTCCAGCCGAATATCATCTGAAAAAAACCCACAAAGAAAACCAGTAGCATCACTACACACAGCAAAAAATCCACCACATCATTCTGTATTAGACTAACAATGACAACAGAAAGGAAGAAAAAACCCATCATACTAAACATTAAGTGTAAAATACATTTCTGCACTTAGCAGTGCACTGAAGGCATGTTGTTGACCCAATTTTTATGTTAATCATTTGTAATATGCTCGTGAGTTTGCCTTTGGGAGAATGCCAGCAATGGGATGTGACAGTCATCCCAAATCAGAAGTTGCTACTATCCTGCTGAGGTTTTAGACTCACATATGATGCTCACCATTCATTCCACATCTTATGGGTTTTGATGTAATCAACTTGTCTGTTGAGCTGCTCTGTCTCCGGGGAGAATGCGCTTTATCCAAGCACATCAAGGGAAAGTTATGTCTGTTGTGCTGACATGTGTGCTAAACCTGATAATGCAGTTTAATAAAGATGCTGCTGTTTCCTGGCCATTTTAAAAGGTGACTGCACAATGCAGTGTAACTAATATGGAACAGCTGCTGCAGGCATGATGATTTTATGGGGAGTTAAGGCAGGAGATGCCACTCATGAAATGACACTGGGGTCATCACAAATGGTATGTAAATATCCTTCTGACTGCAACAGACTACAATGTTTTGTGGGTTTTGCTGGCGTAACCCAGATTTATGTTGACATGTACGGCCACTCATTGAAAAAACGGGTATGAACAACAAGACCAGCTAGGAAGGGACTGTGATCACCATGCTGTTCACTAACAGGGGATGTATCCATCCACCCAGCACCGCTGTCAGTTGATGCTTCCCACACTGCATATCAGCAAGTCTCACCTTGAAGGACCCCACGCAAGACCACCAGAGAACAGCAGATTCCAGCAGAGTATCTCCTGTAATGATGCCTCTGGCTTCATCAGCCCGGGTACCTTTATCTGATCTCTTGCTTTTCTGCTCTGGAAAACTTTTAAGTTGAACCCTGATGTGATGCAAGTGAACTCTCCACAACATTTCCCAGCAGAGTCCCAGGTAGCTCATTTGAAGTCATAATTATGGCTAAACAGTGTCCTCCAGTGGCCACACTCAGCTTCAGAGATTCCCATCCTACCATCCCTTCAACACTCGCAAGAAGCAATTCTTCATACAAGCCCTTTGTTTTCTAAGACTCTTTGCCCAAAGACCGTAAGATTTTTGAATCACAGCTGAGATTGCCTTGCGCTGAAGCATCTGATACTGGCGAGAGGAGAGCAGTACCAGAGGATGGCTAGTTTGGTGACTCTCGATCTCCCAGACGTGAAGTACAAATAAGAGGGTAGCACATGTGGACCAACTTACCCAGTTTGTTTATTTGACTCAGCAGTTCAGCTGCATCCAAATCCACCATCATC